>NC_030811.1:8447926-8756388 GCF_001704415.2 Capra hircus | reverse complement strand
CGGAGCCGCGGTGTCGCAGTGACTGGGGCCGCGGCGGCCGAGCTCAGGCGCCGGGCGAGAGGCCTGAGGCGCCGAGCCGCGACCGGGCGGAATGGCGGCGGGGGCCGGGGCACTCGTGGGCAGAGGGCGCCGGGGGCGGGAGGGGAGCGAGCGCGCGCGCGCGCGCGCGGGGTCCGGCCCTGAGTCACCCCGGCCGGCTCGGGCCTGGCGGGCCGCGGCCCCGGACGCGGGCTCGGGGCGGCCCAGGCCCGGACTACGCACTGGGAAAAAAAAAAAAAGCCCGATTCATCGCGCCCGAGGCGGCGGCCTGGTGGCGTCCGCCTCTTTCCCGGCGCGACCCGCCTCGGGCCGCGGAGCCGGGCTGGCGAGCGGCCCCCGGGGCAGTCGGGCGCGCGCGCCTCACCTCTCCAGGCGGCGACCACCACCCCACCTCAACCAAGGGGCTCCCGAGCCCGCGCCCTCTTTCCCTCGGCCCCCCCTGGGGACCCACCGCTCCCCCGAGCGTCGCTTGCCCCCGACTCGTGCTCTCAAGTAAAGTACTGGGCTCGCGCGCCGGAGGAGCCGCGGAGCCGGGCTCTCTCTGCTTTCCGGTTCCCTGCCCCGCGGCTCCCGGGTTCCCCCGCCCGCATTGTTGCGACTCTGCAGGGCGCTATTATTGGGTAACAGTCGCCCCTTTGCCCGGTTCTCCTCGGGGAGCGGGCCCGGGGCGGCGCGCAGGGATGCGAGTGCGGCGGCCGAAGCGGACGGAGCGCCCCCCCCGCCCCCCTCCGCGGCGCCCGCCGAGCGCCCGCGAGTCGGGCCGGGCCTGCGCCGCCGCCTCGGCGCGCCCCCGGCCCTGCACCCGGCGGGAGCGCGCGCTGACCCCGCAGGTAACCCGGGCGCCGGCCGGCCGCGTGCAGGGGTCGCCCCGCGCGCCCTTCCTGGCCCCCCGTGTGCTGTAGGCCGAGTACTGGTGGTTCCGAGGAGAAACGCATGGTGAACGTTCCTTGAGCCTAATCCTCCAAAGTTGAGGGTTTTCTCCCTTTAGCGAGCTCTCTGCCAAAAATAGGATCCTCTTTTCGGATTGGATCACTGTCGTTGCTCACAGTTCGCAGCTGGAGTTAGTGGTGAGGGTGCAAATGAGGAATTGCAGTTAAGTGTTTATTTGCTCTGTGTAATTGCTCTTCGCGCAGTGGCATTAAAACAGTCCAAGTTAGTGGAGTCAGGGGTCACGCAGTTTTGGAAATGTACTCATCGGAGTGACAGAAGGGACTGAAATTCACTTTTACTTGAAGCCCCCAGCTTCTAGACCTCAGCATAGCTTTAGCAGTCTGCAAAAGCATGGCCAGGTGTAAGTTTAACGCTTCATTTTGTGGCCACCCTGTTTTACCTGGTTTTCTGAAATCCTGCAGCGTTTATGGATTGTGTAGAAAAAATAGGGAGCATTGTTTAAGAAGCAAAATTTAAAAAAAAAATTTTTTTTTTAATCTAAAAAATTTGGACCTAACGTTGTCTTGATCTAAAAGGGTCCTTGGGTATTCGGGAAATTTTTACTTAAAAGTCTGTTGCTTTCCCTAGTAAGTGGAAATAGTTGCAACGCATTTCAAATTCTGAGGCATGCATACAGCATGCAGGAGACTGGCTTGCTTTAACTCTATTATGCCCATTTTTGGAGGTTTCTAGAGAGAGTGCTCTTTAAGCTCTAGAGGGTTGGCTGAAATACTCTAAAAATAATTAACTTTTTTTTTGTCATTGGAATCATCTTTTAAAAACTTAACAAAAGGGGAAAAAAAACCTTTAGCTGTAGTATTAGGGGTTTTTACCAGTTCATACTATCCTCTCATCACCAACTCAGTGGACATGAATTTGAGCAAACTCTGGGAAATAGTGAAGGACAGGGAAGCCTGGCATGCTGCAGTCCATGGGGTTGCAAAGAGTTGGACGCGACTCAGTGACAACAGCAGCAGCTCTTAGGGCCACTGATCCATGTCCTTGGAGGCAGGCCCCCCTTCCCTACGGTGCACCCACCACATGGGTAACTAACAGCCTGGTGATACCTGGTAGTATCCTGCAGTTTCCTTAGATGTTACAGCTCTGTCGACTCATAGCTCTAATATACATATATTACGGATATGTTGACTCCTTTGTCTCTTACTGATTATTATCCTCTAGAGATAATTAGCTAAGTCTGGGTTGTCAATGCAGCCTTACTTCCCATACTTTACAGACTGAATTCCTTGAAGGCAGGACATATTCTTTATTTTTTGCATCCCCAGAGGAGCATAGAACTTGGTCAGGGGTACTTCATTTGCTTTTTGAATGAAGAAATCTGGAATAATTCTAATTTACACCCAGTGTCTGACCACCTCAGATTTTGGCTACAGAAGCAGTCACTGCACTTACATTGGTTAAGAGTGCAAGCTTTTTTAATAAATTGTTCCTACCGCATCCCCGGGAACTAACACAGAGCTGGACGGAAAAATGCTCAGGCTTTCTTCAGCTCTGAAAGATCAGGAGGGTGCCAAGAAAGCAACTTGTGAAACTTTAATTTCCTTCTTTTTCCTCAAAACTGGTTTTAAGTACAGATGTTTAAAATTTGTATGTGTGTGTGTTTTAACAAGACTGAGGTCTTTGCCTCAGGTTGAATGTTGCCACCTTAGCTTTGAGGTGAAATCCTTTGGCTGGTTGAGACTCCTTCCTGTTAAGAGAGCTATGACTCTGGGTCCAGGAGGCCCAGTGACCTTTCTCACAAGAGAGACCTTTCTTGGGTCCCTGAGTGCCTTTTGATCAGAAGTTCACTCCGTTTGCCCAGCAAGCATAGTATGCCTTTCTTTCTGCAAGGAAAATGCAAACGAACGGGCTTTAGATTGAAGAGTGGTTACCTGCTCTCCTTCAAGTTGAAAATCAGGGTGCCAAAAATTAAAGGAGTGTGTTTGTGTTTTATTTTTTGCTTTTTCAGCCCTCCATAGGTTCCAAGGCCATGGGCCTCAGTAGTTGAGTCTGGAATAAACTGTCCAGACTCAGAATGAATTTTGAGCTTTTAGTTATACCTGGAGAAAAGAATGTAATGTTTTTAAGGACCCATTTGAAGTTTATCTTGTTTTTATGTGTGTGTGTGTGTGTGTGTTTGTTTTGGTGGGGTGCTATTGGGTAGTTTTCTCAACAAATTGTTTTCTTTCATTTGCCTCCCAAATTGAGACACGAATGTGAAATGAGGAATAAACTTAAATAAAACCTTAAGTTTATTACTAAGGATTTTAAGCTTTGTAATCTGTCCATGTAATAATGCACACTATAAACAGGATTTTTGTAATGTTTGATGGCTTTAAAATTTTTTATGCACAAGAATATAGCTTCTAGAAAAGACGTCTGCTTTCTTTCTTTCCGCTTGAGTATATAACCTGTTGCTTGAGATGTACGATGTCCTTGGATCTAGAGGTGGAAAACCTCTTCTCGTTTATAAAGTGAGATGGTTTTCAGTTGACTTCAGTTTTCTTCAGGTGTTCAAAGTGTGTGGATTCCATGGGAATGCCATAGCTTTTAATGTTCACAACATTTGGACCGCCCCATAAAGCGTACCTTTCTTCGTGTTTGAAAGCAGAGTTGTGACCCCCAGGCTT
This sequence comes from Capra hircus, assembly GCF_001704415.2. Classification (NCBI taxonomy): domain Eukaryota; kingdom Metazoa; phylum Chordata; class Mammalia; order Artiodactyla; family Bovidae; genus Capra; species Capra hircus. The sequence continues at coordinate 8,752,789 of NC_030811.1, read as the reverse complement.
GGTCCTTGGGACCCTTGGATCACGTGAGCGGAATTTTTGCTTTCTCCCCCGTCGTGGCGGCCCCCTTCCGGGACCCTTGGATCACGTGAACGGAATCTTTGCTTTCTCCCGCGTCGTGGCAGCCCCCTTCCGGGACCCTTGGATCACGTGAGCGGAATCTTTGCTTTCTCCCCCGTCGTGGCAGCCCCCTTTCGGGACCCTTGGATCACGTGAGCGGAATCTTTGATTTCTCCCCCATCGTGGCAGCCCCCTTCCCAGAAGTGGCCCTGATGCCCTCTGGCTCTCTTTTGGCCTCCAGTACAGCGTCCCCTTCCCATCCCCCAGCAGGCTCCTGCCCTGGAAAGGCTCCACTCAGATCCTGATGCACAATCTAGAGGGGAGCCTTTCCTGGGGTCCCTGAGGCCCCGCCCGATCACTGTCGGAGCATTTGACCTTGGCCTGGACTTGTGGTTTCTTTCTCCCACTGGACAGACCTCTTGTAGGCGTGGGACCTTGTGACAGGCACGTGGCCCTTGTGCAGGTGCATGAGTTAGCTCCAGTAACTCACACTTTGTTCCTGAACTTCCTCCCTGCTTCACATCTAGGGGCTTCCCTGGTGGCTCAGGCAGTAAAGAATCCGCCTGCCGTGCAGGAGACCCGGCTTCCATCCCTGGGTCGGGAAGATCCCCTGGAGAAGGAAACAGCAGCCCACTCCAGTCTTCTTGCCTGGAGAATCCCATGGATGGAGGAGCCTGGTGGGCTACAGTCCACGGGGTCGCAGAGTTGGAAATGACTGAACGACTAACACTTTCACATCTAGACTGAGCCTCTCGGGTTAGAGCTGCTGTTGTTTAATCCCCTGATAGTCTCTTGGGGAAGAAGATGAGGCTTTGGGTGGTTAAGGTCAGGCCTACTCGGTGGCCATTTCAGTTCAGTTCAGTTGCTCAGTTGTGTCCGACTCTTTGCAACCCTATGGACTGCAGCACACCAGGCCTCCCTGTCCATCACCAGCTCCCGGCGTTTACTCATACTCATGTCCGTTGAGTTGGTGATGCCATCCAGCCATCTCATCCTCTGTCATCCCCTTCTCCTCCTGCCTTCTAATCTTTCCCAGCATTGGGGTCTCTTCAAATGAGTCAGTTCTTCACGTCAGGTGGCCAAAGTACTGGAGTTTCAATTTCATCATCAGTCCTTCCAATGAGTATTCAGGACTGATCTCCTTTAGGATGGACTGGTTGGATCTCCTTGCAGTCCAAGGGACTCTCAAGAGTCTTCTCCAACACCACAGTTCAAAAGCATCAATTCTTGGGTGGCCAGGCCTGAGTTAAAATGAGATGGTGACTCCAGGGCTCCAGCTTTTACCCAGGTGCTCTGATTTATATGAAGGTGGAAGAGAAGAAGGAAGCAAGGTAGATGTGCTCTCAAGATTGGTATCTTCCCGTTGATAATTAGGACAGAATTCATTATGCAGAACTGGGTTGCCTACCAAGAATGAGCGTATTCTTAGTCTTTTAGTAACTGGGGACGTTAAAGGAGAGTGATTGGACGCTTGCGGGATGAGGTGAACAGCTCTGGACTTTGGGACTGTTGTGAAGTGGGGTGAGATGTGACTCATTGGCCTTATAAAACCATTTAAGACTGTTTAAATCTAGTAAGCTATGATTTTTTTTAAAAAGGCCTATGGCAGAAAATACTTTGAAAAACAGATTATATGAAATGTGTGCTTAGAGAGTGTATGTGTACTGGTGAAAATATTTAAGGTAATAAAATGATTGTGATTTTAGGATAGAGAACTTGTGTGCTTTTAGTGTCCCCCCCCAACCCAGATTTTTAAGGACCAAAAAATAATGCAGTTGATCTCAGGATGAAGCAGTCCTCTCAGCATATAACCCCAAAAGCAGGAACTGTGAAGGAAAAGTCTCCATTGAGTACTTGAGAATAATTAAACTTCTGTATGTAAAAATGCCACAAACAAAATTAAAAAGCAAATGATGGTAAATTTGCTTTCTTTACTGAAAAAGGAGGACTTATAGAACTAAGATAAAGATACCCCTTCCACCTCCTTTGCCACTATGGGGGGAAATGAGCAAACTGGTAATTTTTTTAAAGAAGGGTTAAGAAATAAAAATTCAGCTTTACTAGTAGTACTCATGGAAAAGCAAATCAGTGAGATACTGTTTGTTTTAAATTTTAGAATAGATTGAAAAATAAGCCACTTCTGGTGAGGATATGAAGAAATGAGTCCATCCAGTCGTCGACTGAAAAAGAATAATTTTTCTGTAAGAACCATGTAAATATGTGTGTCTGTGTGGATATATATGCACTTTGAAATATAAATAGCTAATCTACTTTTAGGGATTCAGTCTAAGAAAATAAAAAAATGATGGGTTAATATTCTGCCAGGGGTACACTATTGAATGCCTTCCTATTGAACATTTGTTTTCACGTTTTGCTGTTAAGGGTTATGATCTCAGCATTTGTAGATAAATCTTTGCATTTCTGTAATTCTGTCTTCAGTGAGACCAAAACATGCTATAGAACAATATATGTAATGTCTAAAATTTTCTTTCTTAGTGTGTATGTACTTTTTTTAATAAGCCAAAATGTTTATAGTGATTATCTCTGAGTAGTGGAATTATGGTTATTTTTAGTTTATTCTTTTGGCTTGTATTTTTTTCCTCCAGTTTTCTACAGTGCACATGTATTTATAATGCAGTGGATTAGTTTATGAAGACAAAAGACAATAGAAGCATTGAGCCTGCTCTGAGCAAGATGTTTCTGCTCCCTCAGCTCAGTGCTGGATCACCTGGGTTTCTGCTTTACTTGGGGCAGGTCCCTTTGCAGGTGTGTTGACGCGAAGGGTTAAGGGTGCCATATCTGACTGTTGGTTCTCCCTGCAGGGCTCATCTTCCCATCCTCCCATCTTCATCCTTCAGCTTCTCTGGATCCCCTCATACTCCATGCCCTCTGTGAAACTGTTTTAATCCGTGAAATCCATTTATGTTTTGGAATTTTGTTGAGTTGTAACTGGATTATGTACTAACGAATTGTCTTCAGTGTGGAAGTTTCCTTTTCTTAGCAATGCTGTGTGACCTTCCTATCCTTTTTTTGTGGACTTCACACCTCCTAGCCGTAGTAGATGGGTGTTGAAAGCCACTGTCATCATGCCTAAGAAGGTGCATTTGCTACAGATTAGAAAAAACAAATTCTCTTGACACACTTCATGCCATGGCTTGGAATATTAAAATGTTATTAGTGATTAAGAAATGTATTCTGAATGACACAACTAGGAATGCTGTTGGCCATCTGAGAGAACAGGTGCACAGAAACGAGTCCCCGAGTAGCTAACATAGTTGAGCGTGCCCAGGAAGCATCAGAAAGTCGGGACATGGGGGAGAGGCCAGAGAGCCTGGAGGCCCTCCTGCAGGAGGCAGGGAGGCCTGCTCTAGACGGACTGGAGGGAAAGGTTTGAAGTGGGGATGAGGCTGAGAAACCGGGGAACGCACGCAGTTCAGCCCCAAGTGGCCTCCCAGACATAAGGGCTGGGGGCGCTCTCCCACACTTTGGGAACTGGCGGGCTTCGGTTTGGGGGAGGGTGGGGAAGGAAAGCCAGAGATTGGTTTCTTCCGAGTGCTCCACTCCGGTCTTAGGGGATCATCTTGCGGTGCGGTAATGACCACCGTTCCTCAGCACGTAGAATGTGCCAGAGACTGGGCCTGAACCCCTCTGGCAGCTTTGAAACTGCTCCCCGCTCCCTACCCCCGCCCCCCCAACCCAGCTTTCTGCTTCTTGCTGGTAGACACCTCATTATGGACATAAGTCTTTCTTCCCAAGGTAAAGGTAGCCTTGGCCACTCAATGCAGGAATGGTTTGCTTAGTCGGTCATGGTTCAGAGGGTAAAGAATCTTGTCTGCAATGCAGGAGACCCAGGTTTGATCCCTGGGTCGGGAAGATCCTCGGGGTAAAGGAACAGGTACCCACTCCAGTATTCTTGCCTGGAGAATCCCGTGGGCAGAGGAGCCTGGCGGGCTACAGTCCCGGTCGCAAAGAGTCAGACACGACTGAGCAACTCACTTTACTTATATCAGATAGAGGCCCCCGAAACCAGAGGGTGAGGACTGCCTCCCCACAGGGGACCCAGAATGCTGGAGACGGCATGGCCTGGTGCGCAGTTTCGCAGGAGTCACTCCTCAGTGTGGTCCCTTTGCAAGTGTCCTGTGTGTCGGTGCCTCTGTCCCGGGCAGGCGCCGGTGTTGTGTTCGTGAACGTCTGCGATCTAACCGGACATTTATGGTGAAGCCTGTCATGCTTGATACTCTGAAGCATTGTTCAGTCCCTGTTTTTATAATAAAGCAAGTCAGCTTTACCACTGCCTGCATTTTCTGCCGTTTATTTTAGAGCAGTGTTTGCCCATCTATGTTCTGTGACATGTAAGATATTGGAATGGAAGCGAGGTGTTTGTGCACTTCAGTCGTGTCCAACTCTTTTGCAACCCCATGGACAGTAGCCCATCAGGCTCCTCTGTCCACGGGATTCTCCAGGCAAGAATACTGGAGTGGGTTGCCATGCCCTCCTCCAGGGGGTCTTCCCGACCCAGGGATCGAACCTGAGTCTCCTACATTGGCAGGCAGGTTCTTTACTGCTAGTGCCCCCTGGAAAGCCTAGAGAAGGGAAGATCTGTGAGTAAATGCATTTAGGAAATGCTAGGTTGGATACTGAGGGGCTTTTAATATGCTAATAAACATCGCTGGCCTTATAGAGAGACATCTGTTTTATAGGAAATACATATCTTACAGGGTCTGTGTACATACATAAGGTGGTGGTGGTGGTGGTATTCAGTAGCCCAGTTGTGTCCAACTCTTTGCCACCCCACGGATTGCAGCATGCCAGGCCTCCCTGTCCCTCACCATCTCCCAGAGTTTGCCAAAGTTCATGTTCATTGCATCGATGGTGTTGTCCAGCCATCTCATCCTCTGATGCCCTCTTCTCCTTCTGCCCTCAATCTTTCCCAGCATCAGGGACTTTTCCAATGAGTCAGCTGTTTGCATCAGATGACCAAAGTGCTGGCGCTTCAGCTTCAGCATCAGCCCTTCCAGTGAATATTCAGGGTTCATCTCCCTTAAGGTTGCCTGGTTTCATCTCCTTGCTGTCCAGGGGACTTTCAGGAGTCTTCTGCAGCACCACAGTTCAGAGGCTCAATTCTTTGGCGTTCTGCCATCTTCACGGTCCAGCTCTCACAATACCACTGGGAAGACCATAGCCTTGACTATATGGACCTTTGTACCCTTGATTTAATAATAGCATCTGAGGGAAGAAAACCCTACTACCATGGTACAGAATACGTTTTGCTTTGTAGAGACATACCGATTTTAGAATCAAATGTGAGAAATGACATTCATTGCCATGGAAGGGAGGCCAGGTGTGGAGTAAATGCTGTGTTTGCCTCTTTGCTCTCAGGCAGAGCGTTGAGCATCTTAAAACACTATAAGTTCTCAGGAGCAGGGTGGGGAACGTGGAGAGCAGGATCCTCCGAAGTCCAGAGTTAGACATGTACTTGTCTAGAAATGGTTTCTGCCTCACTTTATTCCTTGTCTAAATATAAACCCAAAGTGCTATTATAGGAAGTGTCTAAAAAAATTTTTTTAAGCACATGTACCAGCATTAATCTGTCCTCACCACTGAGGAACAACAGCAGAATCTCAGCTCGTGTTGTTCACATTTTCTTGGAGGTGACATACGTTGAAAGTCCTTTTTAAACCTGGAAAATGCTGCTTTGTAACATTAACTACAAAGATGTTTCAGAACTTTTTAAAGTTTATAAACTGCTGGAGTTTTCAAAGCACGCCAGTCCATTGAAACACAGACTTGACTTCTCCTGGGTCAGCTCCCCTGATATTTAAATGGATTCCTTTGCGTTTCTCGCTCGGTGGTTTCCAGGGTGAGAGTGGGAAGCTGAGCCAGGTGTGTTTTTCAGAGCGCTTTGGGCCCCTTTCGGAAGGGCTGTAACATGCAGTGTTCTCCAAGCTTCTGGACCAGGATCACATCGTTTTTTTCTTGAACCGTCTTAGTCTTTGCTTGTTAGATCGTCTTTGAGGAGATGGCTCTTTGGCTGGCTTCTCTGGTCTGGTTCGCTTTGCTCTGGGGTTTTTCAGGTGTGTTCTGGCTGGAGCAGTTCTGACCTTTCTCGAGGGTAGCTGGTTGCCTCCCGGCTGAGCCCAGCCTGCAGGGTCTCCCTGTGGCCCTCCCCACCCTCACAGCCTCCCCAGGCCACATTCAGCTTCTCAGTATACAGTGTTGTCTCTGAGAATGTTCTACATTAAGTGATTGCCGAGTCTTATTAGTTCTTCCTTCGACATACTCTGTCCTCAGCTCTGCCTTGTTTGGGTCTGTCCCCAGCTCCCCTTGCCCGTATTCAGGATTTGTCTTGACTCCCCGGCTACAGGGTCTGTCCCCAGCAGAGGTTGGCGTCACCGTGACCGGCTGGAGTAGGCTCTGCACTGCATCCTCGCCAGCCCTTCTCCACTAGTCCGTCTCACACCCTGAATCTCAGAAAATTCCCAAAGTCAGGCGTGTGCCCGGTGCTGGTCTGCAGCTCTTCTCACTCAAAAGTGGCTGATGTGGGGGCTGGCTCTTCGTCTTGTCCTGGTTCTTCACACCTTCTACCTGTGAAACAATGTGATTTCAGTAGGGCAAACCAATTTGGGGAAGTTCCGTTAATTTTGAGATTTAATCTATAATAAATTACAGATGAGAAATGTCCTTTTGATAGGGTGACTTGTGGGAAATGTCTGTGATTAAAGAATTCACAGGGTATAATCAACAAACTGAAAGTACGGATGTGGTGTAAGGTGAAACATCCATGTTGCTTTTCATGGTAGATTTATAGGTGAGTGAGTGTGTGTCTAACTAGGACAGTGGATTCCCTTCATAGGTTAAAATAGTTTAAAGCACATTCAGATGACTCCTTGGGAGCAGTGAATCTAACTAGTTCTACATTAAAAAGAGGGTCTTCCCCCCCAAATGCAGAGGAAGGTTTCTGTGTTTTACTAACAGTCTGGTAGAGACTAAGGGTGTGTGATCTGAAAAAAGCAGTCCTAAAATGTGCTTCTTACTTCATAGGTAGTTGCATTTGTACTTTGCAGTAAGTTGATATGTTTGCAAAGTTTTTGTATCATTTTGTGAGGCTCATGTCTTCTAAAGTTCCCTTTCTTATATGTGTGAGTACTTGGTAAACTGGAGGAAACCTGTACTTTGTGATTTTGATGTTCTTTTAAAAAGATACTTTATTTTCAACTAGGAACATGATTTGATGGTGTTAAAAATAAGCTATTTGAAGCACAGGCTTGAAAACTTTGCTTGAGAAAATATACCATGGCTCAGTCGTTTCAGACTCTTTGTGACCTCTTGAACTGCAGCACGCCAGGCCTCCCTGTCCATCACCAACTCCCGGAGTTTACTCAGACTCATGTTATTACGTTGGTGAGCTCATCCAACCATCTCATCCTCTGTCGTCCCCTTCTCCCCCGCCTTCAAACTTTCCCAGCATCAGGGTCTTTTCCAATGGGTCAGTTCTTCGCATCAGGTGGCCAAAGTATTGGAGCTTCAGCTTCAACATCAGTCCTTCCAATGAATATTCAGGACTGATTTCCTTTAGGATTGACTGGTTGGATCTCCTTGCAATCTAGGAGACTCTCAGAGTCTTCTCCAACACCGCAGTAAATTATGTGAAATCATAAATTTTGACAGACATTTCTCTGAGGTTTCCCCTGTTAAACTTGAGCTTGACTGTAAAGAGAATAGTACCGCCCCCATCACAGGTAGTAGAGATCAATACTGATCTCAATATGTAGGATATTCTTTACTGTAGAAGTGAAAGGAGCTGCTTTTGTCTCTTCTGTCCCTAAAACAGTAACCCGAAAAAAAGCCAGTACTTCTACAGTGACCATAAAAACAAGTTAGTGTAGATTATGAAGGAAATTCACTACAAGTTTTCGCAACTTAAACATATGACTAGCATCAGTTCATCTAAAAACAAACACAAGTGAAAAATGGCAGAAGCTTCAGTCAGTTTCAGAATCATGTTCTTAGGTGAAGCTGTTACAGGTTTTACCTTTGTTATAGACATGGCTGGATTGTTTTCAGTTGGATTGGGGAGCAGGATTTTTTTTAAATCCCCTCCTGCCACCAAAAAAAGGAAAAAGCCTTTATTGAAGGTTATCAAATGGCATGTGTTCAGGAAACCAGAAGACTTACTCAGATAATTGAGAGACTGAATTTAATCTGTTTGTCCTTGATAGGTGCAAAGCCCAGGTTTAAACACAGCACTTTAGTGTGTTATGTATCTCTTCTTATACTTTGCCGGGTATTTATAAATCTCTGACTACTTGATGTTGTCATAGCTGGAAAGGACATTTTCAACAGGACACATTATCATCAAGTCAGGCTCAGACAGTAAAGAATCTTTCTGCAGTGCCGGAGACCCATGTTGGATCCCTAGGTTGGGAAGATCCCCTGGAAGAGGGCATGGCAACCCACTCCAGTATTCTTGCCCACAGAATCCCATGGACAGAGGAGCCTGGTGGGCTACAGTCCATGGGGTCACACAGAGTTGAACAGGACTGGCGGCTTTGATTGCACATGTGCACGGAATGGGGTGGGGTGCAGACCCCTCGGAGCAGTGGGTGCCTCAGGCTCTTTACCACCCTGTGTGGCCAGAGCGCTGTCCAGGCACCTGAAAGACAGCGCCAGCAGATCTCTCGGACCTCAGGAAGGTGAAGGAATGGGTAAACTGTATTCAGAACAAATCAAATGTGAAAGCTCCAAATCAGATCGCGTGTAGAGTCGGGACTATGTATTCTTTTTGAACCAATTTGTAATGAAGTGGGGAATGTCTTGAAAATTCACTTAGCTAGAGGGAGCTGCTGGTCATGAGTTTTGAACTTAAGGTTAATGTGTTTGGAGTAGGGGAAAGAAAAGGAATGAAAAGGTTTGAAACACCCAGATTAGCTGAATGATCTCCTTCACTTAGTGACGTGGTAACTTTCAAAATCTGCTGACTCAGCAGATGGTATTTCAGGGCCTGGCACTGGCCAAGTACAGGGCAAACCGTGCGCCACGTGGGGAAATGTGGCCGTTAGCGGAACAGGATTGTGAGACCTGAGCGTTGATACATTCCATGAAGACGAAAGTGACCATCTGCATGGTAGCATCCTTTACCAAGGAGGAGAGACCTATGTTGTCTGGTCGTGACGTCCCGCGCCGCCTCCCCAGCCGAGGGCATCTGGACTTCACCCTCGGTGGCCTGCAGCTGTCCCCCGTGCCGCCAGCATCCTGGTCGTCTCAGCAGTGAAGGCGACCTGCTGTGTGTTTCTGCCTGTGTTGGCCCGGGTCCCGACGATTCGGTGGCAGCAGGATGGCAGGGAGTGGCCAGGGTGCAGACTCAGTGGATCCCTCCCAGCAGCAGCTCACTCACCAGCTTGGGTCAGAAACACTTTGCCAGCTGGTATTTTTAAAGCTTTTTGTGTTTTTTAAGTGCATTTGGTGGTGGAATCAAAGAACCAGCTGAATTTTAAGAATGAATGAGATTTCAAAGAAAAGCTGAACTTTGAGCAGCTGCCTGTGGCTGGATCCCCGGGTCCGTCAGAACACGAGGCTCCCTGTCTTCTGACAATGGGTCCGATTTGGTGGGAATTTGGGGAGGTACCCCTGGTGTTTTGTTGTCTGAGAGTATTGTGCAATTTGCTGGCAACATCACTTCATTTTGACTTAAAAAATAAGCACTCTAAGTTTGATATTTCCCCCTGAGTTTTTTGTTGTTTTATTTAAATACTGTGTTAGGGGTTTCAAAGACATCTGATAACCTTTGTTGTTCAGTCGCTAAGTCATGTCCAGCTCTTTGTGACCCTACAGACTGCAGCACGCCAGGCTTCCCTGTCCTTCACTATCTCCCAGAGTTTGTGGGACTCAAGTCCATTGAGTCGATGATGCCATCCGACCGTCTCATCATCTGTCACCCCCTTCTCCTGCCCTCAATCTTTCCCAGCATCAGGGTCTTTTCCAGTGTTGAAGCTGAAGTGTTAATGTGAAAAGTAGCAAGTGCTTACTGTGTCTAGTACCCTTAACAGTTTCTTTGCATAACTCATCTGTGCCTCACAACAGCCTTGTGAGATAGGTAGTGTAATCATTGCAGGTCATTATGGGCATTATAAGTTAAGGAGTCTGCCCAAGCTCATATAGAGTGTAGGTTACAGAGCCAGAAACGTCCCCTCAGACGCCCACGTGCACTTTCGTGCTGACTCTCTCAGAGAGTCTTGCCACCGTGTGTGCCTTTTGAATTGTTTGTTTAGTAAGAAATACATTTCGTAGGTTAACTCTATACATACACAGACATAACTGAATTAAAGATGCTCTGAGTAATACTTGTTATGTTCTATGAGCTCTTTTCTTTTCCCTTTTTTGAAAAGTTCCAGTTACCATTGACTAAGCTGGTTTCATGGCCTACACACTAATGGGCATGAAAAACATGCATGGTATAGATAGTCATAATCAAATGTAATAATTTTTCCCCTTGTTTTAAAGTGAATGAAAATGCTTGAAAATGAAATACATGCAAGCAGCAAGCTAGATCACTGAATTAACATGCCTGTGAAACGGAGAGCCGAAACTTGGTCCTTAACAGTTAAAACTAGTTTACGTGGACAAACGAGGCAGTCTGTATCGTCAGTTCAGTCCAGTCCCGTCGCTCAGTCGTGTCCGGCTCTTTGTGACCCCGTGACCGTGCAGCACGCCGGCTGCAGTCTGCGCGCTGCCTGTTGAATCGCAGGTGGTTATGGCCGTCTTCGAGTTTCCTAAAGCAGCCATGCTTGTGTCAGGCCACTGGAAGTCACACAGTCATTGGAGTAGGAAGAGTGTACACACTGACCGGATTAAGAATCAGCTTTAGCTTTAACAGTACCTAAGGCTTTGAGTGCTTTTGTGTGGATTTTTAGAATTTAAAAAGACCTATTAATTATTCAAGTACCAAAAGTAAAAATTGTATCTCAATTCCTATGATGTTCATAGGACAAAATTCCATACTTAATGACATCCAGAATTTCTCATAGTTATAAAATATGTGTGTGTATTCTGGGGACTGAGTTGAATTAGCATATTTCTTTATTTGTAGAATTAAAAGGGCAGTGGTCTCAAGGACACGGTAGCTGTATTCCCTTATTTAGTGTAAGTTTCAGGGCCTAGTAACTTCAAAGCTTCTGCTAGTTTTTAGAAAGTAGGAGATCTCATAGAACAAACCCATGAAGCTTTAAATACATTTGCTCACATCCTACCCCAGAATGGTGGGTCCTGAGCCTGGTTCTTCACTTCCCATCCCATCAGTTTTATAGTTTTAATTGCCTATTTGAGTAATTTCTCTTAAATTTTATACATAATGTAAATGGTGTGTCTCTCCTCACCCCATTTTTCTCAGTACTGTTACTGTGCTGGTAGAAAAATGAAATGACATGTAATTAACATGCTCCAGCGTGCCTCTCTGTAGTTCTGTATGCTGAAGGGCTGGGTGGGTTTGGAGGCTTTTTAAAGCAGCATCAGCGATTTAGATGAGTCCCACAAATACCTGGAGTCGCCATTCACCCAGTATTTCTGGAGCACCTCCACCCTGCCAGGGCACTGTGTTTGGTGCTGAGGATTCAGCTGTGAATTAGACCACTGCTTTTGAGCCACAGAGGAGAGCCCATGGATCCGTATTACTTTTATTAAATCTGAAGATTCTGGGTGAGATATTTTGTTTACAAAAAAGAACTTCAGTTATTGATATATTTTCCATTTTTACAGTAACAGGTATAAATGTAAAATCTACTGATTAACATATCCATTATTCAAATAGCAATAATTAGCAAAATAGACTGATTTTTAATGAAGAAAAATGAGCAAATGTAGTATTTAATATTCAGCATTAGCTTTTTGTTTACTCAGGTTTTCTAGGTTATAAAATGCAAGTCATTTTATGAGCAAAACCTAAAGATCAAAAGTGAGCCTCTACTTTCATTTAAAAAAAATTTTTTTTCAACTTTTTTTTTTTTAAGCAGTTGTAGGTTCCCAGCAAAACTAAGAGGAAGGTGTAGAGATTTCCTGTATCCCTCCTGCCCCCACATACACAGACTCCCCCATTTTCAGCACCCCCCCACCAGAGTGATATATTTGTTACAAGCAAATCGACATTAACACACAGTCACCCAAAGTCCATAGTTTACATTAGGATTCACTCTTGGTAGTGTGTGTTTTATGAATTTGGACAAGTGTATAATAACATGTATTCATCATTATAGTAGCATACAGAATAGTTACATTGCCCTAAAAATGCTCTGTGCTTTGCATATCTATCTCCCTGCCCCTCCACTAAGTTCCTGGCAACTTCTGACAACTTCTTGTGATGTGTGCTTTAGTCCCTCAGTCATGTCTGATTTTTGCCAACCCATGGACCACAGCCCACCAGGCTCCTCTTTCCATGGGATTTCCCAGGCATAAATACTGTGTTACCATTTCCTTTTCCAGGGGATCTTCCCGACCCAGGGATCGAACCCACCTCGTCTGCATTTGGGCAGATTCTTTACCACTGAGCCACCTGGGCAACTTCTTACCATCTCCTTAGTTTTGCCTTTTCCAGAACGTCATACAGTTGGAGTCACACAATACGTATAGTCTATGTAGCCTTCTCAGAAGGGCTTCTTTCACTTAGTCATGTGCCTTTAAGGGTCCTCCATGTCTTCTCGTGGCTTGATGGCTCATTTCTTTTTAGTGCTAAATAATATTCCATGGTCTGGAAGGACCACAGTTTATTTATCCACTGACCCCCTGAGGGATATCTTGCTTGCTTCCAGGTTTTGACAGCTATGAAAAAAGGCACTATAAACATCTGTTTGAGGGTTTTCATGTGGACATTAGTTTTCAACTCCTTTAGGTAAATAGAAAGCAGCACAGTTAATTGCTGAAATGTACGGTCAGAGCGTGTTTAGTTTTGTCAGAAGCCCACGGTGCCTTCTAAAGTGTCCACACCATATTGCTTTCCCACCAGCAATGAAGGAGAGCTCCTGTTGCTCTTCTCTCTCACCAGCATTTGGTTTTTGTCATTGTTCTGAATTTCCGCCATTCTCATAGGTGTGTGGGCATCCCATGTGGCACTAGTGAAAAGGAACACGCCTGCAAGGCAGGAGACATAAGGGACTCGGGTTGGATCCCTGGGTCGGGAAGATCCCCTGGAGAGGGGACTGGCACCCACTCCAGCATTCTTGCCTAGAGAATCCCATGGGCAGAGGATCCTGGCGGGCTGCAGTCCATGGGGTCACAGAGTCAGACACGACTGAGGAGGCTGAGCATGCAGTAGGTATGTAGAGGTGTCTCATTAATTTGCGTTTTCCTGATGATGGTATTATGTAGTGCAGCTTCTCATATGCTTATTTACCATCTGTATTTCTCCTCTGGTGAAGCCTTTGGCCTATTTTTTAATCAGATGGTTTTCTTACTGAATCCTAAGCACTTTCTGTATATTTTGGTTAACAGTTGTTTATCAGATGTGTCTGTTGCCAATGTTCTCTCCCAGCCTATGGCTTGTCTTCTCATTCTCTTGACTGTCTTTCTCAGAGCAGACGTGTTTCATTTCAGTGAAGTGCAGCTGGTCAGTGATTTCTTTGTGGACCTAGCCTTTGATGTGTCTAAAAGGCCACACCTTTACCCACGCTCATCTAGGGTTTCTCCCATGTGATCTTCTAGAAACTTTATAGTTTTGCTCTGCTTTTATTTTTAAGGAAGGCTTTGCAAATATTACACGAAAAATTTTCAACATACCAAAAGTGTCCTTGCGTTTAATTGCTTTTAATCATTTTTCTGACTAAGATCAGATGCGTTAGATGGGTTTTTAATGATCACCTCCTACTATGGTTATTTTTTAAGAAGGAAGGAAGATCACCATCAATTGGGGAGTTCCTACTAAATACTGGCCATAGAAGCAGGCCTGTTTACTTATGATGTCTTATAGAACAACTCTGAGAAGTTGGCATTCGGATCTTTAACTTCAGTTGAGAATTGAATTAGCACTGGCGTTGAAGGAACCAAGTGTTCCCCTTCTAAGTGAGTCTGACTAGTCGTGCTCCTTGGTTTTGGAGTCTTGGGAAGGATTTGTCTCCTTGTAAAGAAAGCTGAGCAACAAAGAATTGATGCTTTTGAACTGCAGTGTTGGAGAAGACTCTTGAGAGTTCCTTGGACTGCCTGGAGATCCACCCAGTCAGTCATAAAGGAAATCAGTCCTGAATATTCATTGGAAGGACTGATGCTGAAGCTGAAACTCCAATACTTTGGCCACCTGATGGGAAGAACTGACTCACTGGAAAAGACCCTGATGCTGAGAAAGATTAAAGGCAGGAGGAAAAGGGGATGACAGAGGATGAGATGGTTGGATGGCATCACCAATTGATTGATGAGCAGAAATGATACTGGCAATAACTGCCCTGGAGTAAGGAGAATATTTGTGATTTCCTGATGGCAAAGTCAGAGGTGGTCCCAGAACCCCTGTGGTCCACTGACTAGGCTCCTAACTGGGGGAGTGAGCTAGGCTCAGTCTGAGGTTACAAGGATGCTCTGTGTGTGGACCAGCCATCATTCAGTGCTCCCAGCCTCTCTGGGCGGGCTTCAGGTTGATTTCCAGTCTTCTGCGGTGACTAAGCTTGAGTTTACAACTTCTTGTCGTTTGGGGCCACTTTATCTTGGGGGATAGGTTACTAGAAGTGAGATGGCTGGGTGGACTGGTCAATGCACCCACGGCGTTTTCGGGTACAGCCAATTACTGCCTGCAGAGTGAACACCTCCACCAGCAACAGTTCAGTCGTTTTGACTTTTGTCATGTAGTGTCTGTGGATTCTGGAATCCAGAGGTGCGTTTTTGGAGATCTGAAAGCCCAAGTCTGAGAGACTCTTACCCTCGGTGTTTCTCGCTGGCGCCGCCCCTTCCACTCCACGTGCTCCGTGTGTCTTTAAGTTAATTTCACCGCGCTGAGGTCTCCTTTCATCCCAGCTCCACGGGGCTATCGGCCGAATGTTTCTGACGTCACATCCCTGCTCCGGAACCTTGTGGGACTCTGTTGCCCACTCAGAATAAAGGCCTCGCATCCTCTTACTACAGACACCCCCTCCTCTCTTCGAAGCTCTAGCCCGAGCCCCCCGAAACTCAGTCTCCTGCCCTTTGCTTTTCTGCCTCCCCCTCTCCCCGGGCAAAACCCCTCAGATACCACCTGAGAAGCATTCAAAGTGCAGACTTTGTAGAGCCTTCTTGGGCATTGTAGTCTGGAGTGACTTCTTCCAGACCCTCCAGACTCCTATTGCAGTTTTACCTGTATCTTCACGGGGGCAGTAAAACGTCTCTGCCCAGTGACAACTCTTCTGGTACTTCGGCTGTCTTTTAAATATTTTATGTTGCAGGAGAACTCGAGCCCCTCTATTGGTAACACACTAGATGGCAGTTCTTAAAGCTTGCTTTCCAGTGGGACACCCAGTAACACTGCTTTTCATGCTAAGGCTCCCGCATATCCTCTAGAACCTGGTCATTTTGTAAAGATCCATTCCTTGCTGTGACTGACCTGAATTTGATCCAGAACGATTTGTAGCTAGCATGCTTTAAAGCTGTCTTTTTTTCCTTAACAGTTTTATTGAGGTATAATTCACATACCATAACATTCACTTGTTTTAAATGTATAATTCAGTAATTTTTAGTAAAATTAGAGTTGTGCAGCCATCACCACAATCCAGTTTTAGAACATTTCCTTTACCCCAGAGGATCCCTTTGGGGTGAGGCCTGCCCCCTGTCACTCCCCGCTCCCCCCACCGGCTCCCCCGTCTTGCAGGAGCCCACTTCCTGCCTCTCCAGTTCACCCATTCTGTACATCTCATGATAAATGGGCTCGTGTAACACGTGGTCTTTTTCTCCTGGTTTTCACTTAGGCTCATGTGTTTGAGGTTCATTCATGCTGTGGCGTGTATCAGTACTTCATTTTTTATTGCCGAAGTGTTTTCTTTTGTATGACTAAGGATACCTTGCTTATCCGTTCACCTGCTGGTGGGCATTTGGGTTGTTCTACTTTTTGGCTTTTATATGTAATGTGTGCTGTGAACATTCATGTACAGGTCTTTGGATGGACATACATCTTTTTTTAGCAGGGGTTAGATCCCTAATAGTGGAATTGATGGGTCATGTGGTAGGTGAAGAATCCGCCTGCAATGCAGGAGTCACAGGAGATGGGGGTTCGCTCCCTGGGTCGGGAAGATCCCCTGGAGGGGAGGGCATAACAACGAACTACAGTATTCTTGCTTGGAGAATCCCATGGACAGAGGAACCTGGTGGGCCACAGTCCATAGGGTCACAAAGAATCAGACACGACTATAGTGACTTAGCACAGTGGTAAATTTATGTTAACTGAACGCAGTCTTTAAATGGCCCAAATGTTTAATTACTAGCTTTGAGTAAAGACATAAACAAGACAGTTTGAGCACTTATGATTCAGGCCTTGGGAACTTGACTCTGAAGTGATTGAGAAAAAGCAGAACCCATTTCCCATCTGTGTGTGTATTTAGATTCTCTTTCTAGCCGTAGATTTAATGGCTTTGAATGACTAACTGGAGACAAAACTCTGCTAATGTTCCTAGAAAGACATCTATTAGAATATTAATTGGAATTTTTTATGCTTTTGTCAACTGTAATTGTTTGAACTTAATTGTAATTAAGCCCTTAGTTCTATATAGAAATGGAATAATACACATTTACATTTTGTAAGTATACAAATTTCAATAATGGAGGTCAGGTAGTAAATGCCTTTCTTGGTGATGTACAGACAGAACCCTAAGTATTGAACGTACCAATTGTTGGTCTACATTTACAAGATACTAACCCTTGTTCTAGTATCTTTAAGAATACTTTGATTTAAAAAGTGAAACATTTAAATAATTCATATTCAAATACTAATAAATGCATATACAAATAAATAGGGATGTAAGTATGACTAAGTGTCCAGTTCATGATTTGGCCAGATCTTCCTTGACCTATTGGTTTGCAGTCCTTTGGGCCCGACATCACACTCTGACATCTTGAAGATTTCACTTGCATTTTTGCATGGTTCCTGTGAAGCCATGTTGTAATCTCAAATTAGAGAGTACATCCTAGCAGCACACTTCTTAAGGAAGTGGGATAGGAAATCTCCGCCTTCCTAAGAAAACAGCATGGAATGGTGAGTGATGGAAAGAACACGGCTTTGGAATCCAAATATTTGGGTATGAATCCTTGTCACTTGTCACTAGAGTGGTTTTGGGAAAAGTATTGAACATTTCCAAGCCTGAGTGGGGCTTCCCTGGTGGCTCAGCGGAAAGAGAGTCCACCTGTGATGCAGGAGACACAGGCTTGATCCCTGAGTCAGGAAGATCCCTTGGGAGGGAGATGGCAACCTTTTCCAGTGCTCTTGCCTGGAAAATCCCATGGACAGAGGAGCCTGGTGGGCTACAGTCCATGGGGTTGCAAAGAGTCGGCTACGACTAACTGCACACACACACACACACACACACACACGAGCCTGAGTGTCCTCGTTTGCAGGAAACAGTACTATGCAGAGAATGCGGTTACTGTAAGGATTCGGTGAGGGGAAAGGATTACAACTCCTAGTGGCCCAGGGTCTAGCAGTGAGGCCCACAGAGAATACTGGGTCCTTCCTTTACACGGCGAGACCAGGGGAGAGACTGCCGTTAGTGACCCAGGTGAGAGGTGATAGTGACCGCCAGACTCTTGATGAGTTGGTGGGCATATCATGAGAGGTGGGTGATTCAAGAGACGAGGAGGGAGTTGATGGAACTGACTTTACATCAGGGGTGAGAACAGGAGAAACCAGAGCTGACCTTTTACCAAGATGGGGGATACAGAGGAAGGCTTAGTTGGAATGTAGGCCAGTCAAGAGGCTAAGCAGTGGCCCTTAATTTAAGGTGAGGGTGGAGGGACTGGGGAGGGGGAGGGATGGTATATGTGAATGGAGATGGGTCTGCAGCTAGCAGGGGGCGCTTTCATCACCTCCAGGATTTTGAATCGGACCAAGCCTTCTGCTCACCAAGGTAAAGAAAGGTGGAGAGGGAGGTGTTTCGTTTAATTCACATGAGCTTGTGGCTTCTGGAAGGTTCAGGAAAGGAGAGAAGGAAGGAGAGTTGGGTCAGGAGCAGATTGGCGTGGCCAGTACACAGAGGGTCCACAGCCAATGGACCAGGAGGGGAGGGGAGCGCCACCCCACGTGCTGCTGATGGCTCATCTGACTTCTGAATTATCAGAGTGAGAGTGTAGAAGTCTAGTAAAATCCTGTCCAGAGCTATACAAAGTTTACAGCCTGAAGGCTCCGCCTTACCTTATCCCAGATATGCACATCAAGCCCAGGTTTCAGATGGTCAGTTCAGTTTAGTTGCTCAGTCATGTCCGACTCTTTGCGACCCCAAGGACTGCAGCACGCCAGGCTTCCCTGTCTATCACCAGCTCCTGGCGTGTACTCAAACTCATGTCCATCACGTCGGTAATGCCATCCAACCATCTCATCCTCTGTCGTCCCCTTCTCCTCCTAGCTTCAATCTTTCCCAGCATCAGGGTCTTTTCCAGTGAGTCAGTTCTTCGCATCAGGTGGCCAGAGTATTGAAGTTTCAGCTTCAGCATCAGTCCTTCCAATGAACGTTCAAGGACCGATTTCCTTTAGGATTGACTTGGTTGGATCTCCTTGCAGTCCAAGGGACTCTCAAGAGTCTTTTCAACACCGCAGTTCAGATGTTGCATTCATTTAAATCATTAATGGAATTTAAGAGTTTCTCAGGTGGTGAGTTTACCAGTCTCAGTTCTAAGTGGCACTGAGATTGCTTGGTATGCACCAACCAGATCATGATCAAATGGCACAGTTTCCAGGGGTGTAAGTGAGAAGGTACTGTGTTTTGGTCCCATCCCCTGCCACATCGTGTCCTGAACTTGACCACCTCCCTGCCAGGCTCCATCTTTTTGCTTCTCTTTCTTTTTCTACCGCATATGTTGTGTAAAAAGCTGGAATCAGGATTGCTGAAAGAAGTATCAATAACCTCACATATGCAGATGACCCCACCCTTATGGCAGAAAGCGAAGAGGAACTAAAGAGCCTCTTGATGGAGGTGAAAGAGGAGAGTGAAAAATCTAGCTTAAAAGTCAACATTTAAAAAACTGAGATCATGGCATCTGGTCCCTTCCATTCATGGAAGTTTGATGGGGAAAAAATGGACACAGTGACAGGCTTCATTTTCTTGGGCTCCAAAGTCACTGTGGACAGTGACTGCAGCCATGGAATTAAAGGGACGCTTGCTCCTCGGAAGAAAAGCTATGACCGACCTAGACAGCATGTTAAAAAGCAGAGACATTACTTTGCGAACAAAGGTCTATATAGTTAAAGATATGGTTTTTCTAGTAGTCATGTATGGATGTGAGAGTTGGACCATAAAGAAAGCTGAGCACCAAAGAATTGATGCTTTTGAACTGTGGTGTTGGAGAAGACTCTTGAGAGTCCCCTGGACTGCAAGGAGATCCAACCAGTCTAAAGGAAATCAGTCCAGAATATTCATTGGTAGGACTAATGATAAAGTCTCCCATACTTTGGCCACCTGATGCGAAGAACTTAGTTGTTGGGTTTTTTTTTTTTTCCTTGCAATATTTTTTAGGTAAATCCCAACCATCCTATCATTTCACCCACAAGAGTATTAATCTGGTGAGGCTTGGGGGTTTTGCTTATTTTTAAACAGGAGCCCGTAAACCCTGAGGCCGGTGCCTTACACAGCTCTGAGCCAATGTTCCAGGCTATCAGCGAAGCCCGACCTTCTCTCCTGTGTTTCGTGTGTTTTTACTCTCAAATATAAAATGGTATCATTTAGTGTGTATTCCCCTATCACTCCCCCCCCCCCCGGACTCTTAATTGACAAGGTTGTGTGTGGTGTGCCGTGTGGCTTTCTGACAGCTTATATGTGACTTCTCTTTTTGGTCACCTTTCATGTATTTCCTGGTGTGCACAGGCAAACGTTCTTCTCAGTGTAAAGCACTGTTTTACCATCTGTTTCATTTCTTCTGTGCCATACTGCAGGTACGAAGCCAGGGACTCTGCATACTTTTAACCAATTGTGAGAAAATAAGTAATTACTGAGTAATACTCAGGATCATTTCAAATTTTAATCAAATTTAAAATGTTCTTAAACTAGAAAAGCCAAATTTAGCCTTGTTTTTTCTTTAACAGTGAATTTTAACTATATTTTCATTAACTCTAATAATGACTATTTTTAAAAGATACTGTAACAGCTTAAATCCTTGCTTTTGTTTTGATTTTTTTTTTTTTTACATTTTTCAAAAGCAGTCACCTAACCGTCGACACAGTTGTGGTCATTCTGAAAAACCCTGTGTTGTGTATTCTGTTACAACTCTGATCTGAATTATTTTTGCTTTGTTCCTTGAACACTGTTCTACATTGGCTTGTGCAAAAGCATCTGCTAAATGTGTTTGGTCTTAATTTACAGGAACAGAGGCAGCTACTAGGACCACCTTAATGGACAAAAGTGGTATCTGGATTTTTTTTTTTTTTTAATGTTTGCGGTGAAACTGAGCAGGGGCTACAATTCTGTTATTACTTTAAAATCTGTGGGCTCCTCCCCTAGAGTAAAAATGTAGGTTCATTAAGGTCTGAATTTATGTTCCTATCTGTTTTGTACTTAGGGCTGGTCGGGCAGGGGAGTAAGGTGTTCGGAGAATTCAGGCAGCCCCGCTGGTGAGACGTGGTGAGGAACGCGTGGCCCTCTCCAGGTCAGGGGCCGCGGCGGGCCGGGTCAAGTGCAAACACCCCTGAAAGCAGAGCCGAACCCCGGGCCCTCCATCGCTGACGCCCGCGCCGCCCGTCCCCAGGCACCCGGCTCCCAGCCCCCAGCCCCTGCCCGCCCTCCTCTCCCCGCCTCAGTTCTTCGTGGAACCTGGAATCCTGCTTCTGGAAACTCCTCGGACGCCTCTCCAGCTTTGGGCCCCCTCGCTTCTCCTCAGAGGCTGCGGCTCCGAAAGCCGCGCTGTGGCCGTTGCGGGACCCCTACGTCCCTCCCCGGGCTCCCGGGAAGGCGCGCCGGCTCTGGGTGCCTTCCTCCCGGGTACAGGCTCCGGGCTCCCCCGGTGCTGCCCGCCTGCTGCCCCGCGGCGGCGCCTCCTTCTCCACGCCCAGCGCCCTTCCCGGTGATGCAGCCTCTGCGAGGCCGGGCCGCTGGTGCCGCCGCCTGTCGTCCAGCCCTTCCCGGGCCTGAGCACCCGCCGCCGCCCTGCGGCAGCCCCGACCCCCGCCCCCCAGCGAGGACGCGGGCTTCCCCTGCCCTGCGTCCCCGGGCAGCCTCTTCACGCCTTCAGGGCCGGAATCCTGGAGAGAGTCTGCGTTTCTTGCGTGTAGTTGCTCTGCAGCGTTGTGTCTCTGCTGTGTGGCACAGTGCCCGCAGTTATAGGTCTACACACCCCCCCCTCTCCTGGGGTTTCCTTACCACCCAGGTCACCACACGGCGCGGAGGAGCGCCCCCTGTGCCTTGCAGCAGGCTCTCATTAGCTGTCTTTTTTCTGTCTTTCTGTCAGTCCCCATCCCCCAGCCCATCCCGCTCCTGCCTTCCCATCTCAGTCACTCTAAGTATTCTCTAGATCTGTCTCTCTCTCTGCTTTGCAAATAAGTTCATCTGTACTATTTTTTTCTCTGTATTCCACATATAAGCAATATTACATAATATCAGTTTTTCTAACTTCACTCTGTGCTGTTTCACTCCTTTTTATGGCTGAGTAATATTCCATTGTGAACATGTTCCACATCTTCAGCCATTCCTCTGTTGGCGGACATCTAGGTTGCCTCCATCTCCTGGGTATTGTAAATAGTCCTGCAGTGGACTTTGGGGTTCACATGTGTTTTTGAATGTCAGTTGTCTCCAGGTATGCCCCCCGCAGTGGGATGGCTGGGTCATGTGGTAGTTCTGGCTTTAGCTTTTGAAGGCGCCGCCGGTGCTGTTGTCCATGCCCGCTGTGCCAGTTTACATTCCCGCCAGCAGTGCGGCAGCGTCCCCTTCTCCGCAGTCACTTCAGCACTTACTGCTTGTAGATTTTTTAATGATGGCTGTTCTGCCCGGTGTCAGGGGTGTAGTTTGGCTTTGCGTTTCTCTAGTAATTAGTGACGTATTGAGCATCTTTTCATGCGTTTGTTGAGCATCTGTGTGTATCCTTTAGAGAAAAGTCTAATGTCTGTTTAGGTCTTCTACTCCTTTTTTCGTTGGGTGGTTTATTTCTTTCATATTGAGCTGCATGAGCTGTTTGTGTGTTTTGGAGATTAATCTCACGTCTGTCGCTGTCCTTCATAACCCACTCCAGTTTGATTCCTCCTGTTAAAACCACGGCAACACCTGCCTTCCTCAGGTCCCCAGGGTCTTACATAGAACTAAGGTCAGAAGCTACGTTTCAGATACTGTCATTATGATGAAAATAATAGCTCACGTTTGTCACAAACTGTGTTGCCATTTTCAACCAGGCCCCTCATAGATGTTAAGTGATTTACCCAAGATCATACAAGAAGTAAATGGCAGCGACTGCGTGAGGCCCAGACGACCGTGCCCTTCTCTGGCCTCCAGCATAGGTCTTGTTTTTTGGCTGTAGCTTGGCGGGTACAAACTCTTTGGGTTCCCCACCATCTACTCTGTCTCTAAATGTTCCTCAGGCTTCAGGTTGGGCCTGTCTCTGTGATTGATGGTGGTTCCCGCTCTGTAGTGCTGGTCAGAGACGAGCCTCCACAGTCTAGCCTCCAAGGACAGATCACAAGCACCTCAGCTTCCCCGGGTCCAAAAGCCAGTCTTCCCAGTCTGTTGTGGTCTGTGCTCACAGACGGTCCCAGGGTCCCTTTATCATGTAGGGACACGTGAGTGTTTATCATAGGCGCTCACATCACCAGAGAGGAATCCATAGGATCTGTACTGCCTGTTACAGCAGTACAGCTGTTAAAAAGTCAGCACCTGGAAGGTCTGGAGTCGGACGCTAGTGTGATGAACAGTGGACTATTTTTCGTTTCCAAACCAGTGAGGCGTATTTCGTTGAGTGAGTGAGGTTTATCTCATTAAGTGAAAAAAGTCATAGAAGGATGTGTGGTTGATCCCAAGAAAGTTAGGTCTCTGTAGGGATCAGCACAGATTTATTTACCTTTCCTTTTTTAAAAAAATGTTCTGTTGTTTCTTGAAAATCCAACCCTGAGATGTATTCAGGGAAAAATATGCTCTAGCCTAGTCAGTTTGAGTGGGAGATATTTTATGCTGTTTTTCTGACAGGAATTCATAAGACACATTGACTTATTAAGGGCTCTGAACTCTTGTAGCAAGCGAAATATTTAGCTGCAGTAAAGGTGGCGTTTCCCCAGATCGGCTGGATGATCTGTTCAGTTGATGTTCCAGTTAGTGTCTGCAGACATCTGTCATACGTGCTCTGTTAAGAAAGCCCTTTCCTTACTAATGAAGCTCTGAGTTACTAATATCAAAGAGAATATAGTTTTTAGGATTCTTGGAGGTCGTTTGGTTAGTTTATGCTTGTACTCAACCAAAGAATCTTACGCACCATTAATCTTGAGAAATAGACTTTGATTAGTTCACAGTTTGAAGTGTTAGAACACTTGTTTTAATACTGAGTCTGATGGCTTTCGTATCCCTTTGGAACAAGTCTCTTTCATGAGCCAGGTCCTTGAATATCCAACCTCCCTGCTCCTCAGACAGCTGTGTTTTGACTCCTGGGTTCCACTCCCTTATCTTACTTGGTTGGGGGAGGGGAGGGTGAAGTGAGCAGTGCTTGACTGGTGCAGGCTTCTGAGCCGGGGCTGGGGCGGGACAGGGCCGCGGCGGGACAGGGCCGCAGCGGGACAGGGCCGCAGCGGGACAGGGCCGCAGGCTCCGCCCGCAGGTTCCCGCCCTGGGTTGGTTGCCTTTTGTGCCTTGGTTTCTGCACATCCACTGAAAAAAGCCAGTCTGCAGTTTCTCTGAAAACTTGAGTGTTCCTCCTGGATATTCATGACCGCGACGGAAACCCTGTGATGCCAAGGAGTCACTGTAAGACAGTGCTTTTGCCCCACACTCGCCTAAGTATATGTTTGGTTTAGTTTTGTTTTTTTGTTTTTAGTATCTCCTGGCTTTTTGGACATCCCTAAGTTTTATGGCTGTGGGATGTGAATTATTAGGAAAGTATTTTTATCCCTTACCCCAAAGCCATTTCAGCCTCTGACTTTTCATGAGGTCCGCCTGAGGTTATGGGTAGTTCTTGATGGCCTGGTTATGGGATGGAGGGCAGGTGGTTTGTGTGGTTTTATTCCTGAAAATTCCACACTGACAGATAAGCTATTTTATGGGCATCTATGTTATTGTATTTATTATTCCAAACAGTTCACTATCAAACATTGAGGGATGCATCCAGTCAGTTCAGTTCCTTCGCTCAGTCGTGTCCAACTCTGTGACCCCATGGACTGTAGCACGCCAGGCTTCCCTGTCCATCACCAGCTCCTGGAGTTTGTTCAAACTCATGTCCATAGAGTCAGTGATACCTTCCAACCATCTCATCCTCTGTCGTCCCCTTCTCCTCTCAGCTTCAATCTTTCCCAGCATCAGGGTCTTTTCCAGTGAGCCAGTTCTTCGAATCAGGTGGCCAAAGTATTGGAGTTTCAGCTTCAGCATCAGTCCTTCCAATGAATATTCAGGAGGGATACATAAGCAGATGAAATCCAAACATAGCCCCCCACCCCAAGGTGGGACCTCCATCACCAGAGCACCCCCTATCCATTTGGGCCCCACCACGTGCCCCTTCCAGGAGGAGCTGGACTCCCAGAGGTCCTCCAGCTGTAAGGTCCTCCCTGACCTCCCCACCTGGCGCGCTTGCGGGGACTGAGCCCCCAGGAGCAGAAGCACAGACTGCTGCCCTGTGTGCCAGTCCACGCAGCGCTGGACGCCTCCCAGCTAGGGGCTACCTCACGGTTCGGCCCCTCTCTGCCCAGGCCTGCATCCTCCCCTGCCCCTCATAGATGTCATCCCGAAGAAGCATTTACCACCCAAACTCTGTCCAGGCATTTGCTCCACAGAGCCCAGCCTGAGACCAGCAGGTCAGCTGCTGTTAGCACATGGCCTGATTTTTAAGACGTTTCTCTGATGTTCTTACTTTTAATGTTTCCTTTTAGATGTAGTTTTAGCTTTCTCTATTGTAGGATAAGTGATAGATGTTAAATATTATAAATGGGAGACTCTGGGGGTTATTAAAAATAAAAGATGAGGTTAGCCTCTTTCAACTTATCAGTTAAGTCGGTAATGGCATGTGAATTTTTGTGAACTGTGTAAATTTTGGATACTCGGTGAGGACAACTAGAAAACGGGAATGACTCATTTGAAAGGGAAAACAATAAAGCGCCTAAAAGCAGAAGTAAGGTAGTTTGCTGACTTTTCACCGCACGAGCCGAGATTTGGCTGTGGCACCAGATTCCCACTCATAGAGCTAGACAGAAAATGTGTGTGATAAAGTAGACTTGTTATTTTAACATGAGAGATTGTGTTTGATCTTGGAATACCGGTGACTCTGATACAGTAAGAC
Source organism: Capra hircus (assembly GCF_001704415.2). Classification (NCBI taxonomy): domain Eukaryota; kingdom Metazoa; phylum Chordata; class Mammalia; order Artiodactyla; family Bovidae; genus Capra; species Capra hircus. The sequence goes on along the minus strand of NC_030811.1, from coordinate 8,727,142 downwards.
TCATAACTCGAATCGGATGTACAATAGGAGAAAGAAGGAGCACATTTGGGTGCTGATGTTGAATGGGGACAGTGAGGTCGTGTGGGGAAAAATAAAATCACTGACCATTTTATTCGGTGTACCTTATTAACCTTGCCCCTGGGGTGGAAGTGAGGTGGGATGATAAGTGCCTTGTTATTTTTGTTGAGTCTCGCAAAGGTGTCCAACTCTTTGCAACCCCATGGACTGCAGCGCACCAGGCTTCCCTGTCCTTCACTCCCTTCAAAAGCTTGCTCAGACTCAGGTCCGTTAAGCCGGTGATGCCATGCAACCATCTCACGCTCTGTCACCCCTTTCTCCTCTACCCTCAATCTTTCCCGGTATCCGGGTCTTTTCCAGCAAGTCAGCTCTTCACATCAGGTAGCCAAAGTATTGGAGCTTTAGCATCGGTCCTTCCAATGAACATTCAGGGTTGATTTCCTTTGGGATTGACTGGTTTGATCTCCTTGCAGTCCAGGGGACTCTCAAGAGTCTTCTCTAACACCACAGTTCAAAAGCGTCAATTCTTTGGCGCTCAGCTTTCTTTATGGTTCAACTGTCACATCCACACATGACTACTGGAAAAACCATAGCTTTGACTACAGGGACTTTTGCTGGCAAAGTAATGTCTCTGCTCTTTCATATGCTGTCTAAGTTGGTCATAGCTTTCCTTCCAAGAAGCGTCTTTTAACTAAACGGCTGCAGTCACTGTGCACAGTGATTTTGGAGCCCAAGAAAATAAAGTCTGTCACTATTTCCATCGTTTCCCCATCTATTTGCCTTGAAGTGCTGGGACCAGATGCCATGGTCTTAGTTTTCTGAAACTTGAGTTTTAAGCCAGCTTTTTCATTCTCCTCTTTCACTTTCATCAAGAGGCTTTTTTAGTTCCTCTTCACTTTCTGCCATTAGGGTGGTGTCATCTGCATATCTGAAGTTATTGATATTTCTCCCAGCAATCTTGATTCCAGCTTGAGCTTCATCTAGCCCGGCATTTCACATGATGTACTCTGCTTATAAGTTAAATAAGCAGGGTGGCAGTAGACAGCCTTGATGTACTCCTTTTCTTCCCAATTTTGAACCAGTTCATTATTCCATGTCCGGTTCTAACTGTTGCTCCTTGACTTGCATACTGGTTTCTCAGGAGGCAGGTCAGGTGGTCTGGTATCCCCATCTCTTGAAGAATTTTCCACAGTTTGTTGTGATTCACACAGTCAAAGGCTTTAGGGTAGTCAGTGAAGTAGAAGTAGATGTTTTTCTGGAATTCACTTGCTTTTTCTATGGTCCAGTGAATGTTGGCAATTTGATCTCTGATTCCTCTGCCTTTTCGAAATCCAGCTTGTACATCTGGAAGTTCTTGGTTCACATACTGTTGAAGCCTACTTTGAAGGATTTTGAGTATTACCTTGCTAGCATGTGAAATGAGTGCAATTGTGTGGTAGTTTGAACATTCTTTGGCACTGCCCTTCTTTGGGATTGAAATGAAAACTGACCTTTTCCAGTCCTGTGGCTGCTGCTGAGTTTTCCAAATTTACTGGCATATTGAGTGCAGCACTTTTAACAGCATCATCTTTTAGGATTTGAAATAGCTCAGCTGAAATTCCATTAACTCCGCTAGCTTTATTTGTAGTAATACTTCCTAAGGGCCACTTGACTTCACACTCCAGGATGTCTGGCTCTAGGTGAGTGATCATACCACTGTGGTTATCTGGGTCATTAAGACCATTTTTGTGCAGTTCTTGTGTGTATTCTTTTGTTTTTATTTGGCTGCTCTGGGTTCTAGTTGCAGCATGTGGGATCTAGTTCCCTGGCCAGGGATTGAACCTAGGCCGCCTGCGTTCAGAGCCCAGAGTCTTAGCTGCTGGGCCACCAGAGGAGCCCGCTCTTCTGTGTACTCTTGCCACCTCTTCCTGATATCATCTGCTTCTCTCAGGTCCATGCCGTTTCTATCCTGCATTGTGCCCGTCTTTGTATGAAATGTTCCCTTGGTGGCTCTGATTTTCTTGACGAGATCTCTAGTCTTCCCCATTCTACTGTTTTCCACTATTTTTTTGCATTGTTTACTTAAGGCTTTCTTACCTCTCCTTGCTATTCTTTGGAACTCGTCGTTCAGGTGGGTAGATCTTTCCTTTTGTCATTTGCCTTTCTCTTCTTTTCTCAGCTGTTTGTAAGGCCTCCTCAGACAACCATTTTGCATTTTTGCATTTCTTTTTCTTGGGGATGCTCTCGATCACTGCTTCCTGTACAATGTCACAAACCTCCACCCATAGTTCTTCAGGCACTCTGTCTGTCAGATCTAATCCCTTGAATTTCTTTGTCATTTCCACTGTATAATCGTAAGGGATTTGATTTAGGTCATACCTGAATGGTCTAGTGTTTTTCCCTACTTTCTTCAATCTAAGTCTGAATTTTGCAATAAGGAGTTCACTACCTGAGCCACAGTCAGCTCCTGGTCTTATTTTTGCTGACTGTATAGAGCTTCTCCATCTTCAGCTGCAAAGTATAGAACCAATCTGATTTCGGTGTTGACCATCTAGCGCTGTCCATGTGTAGAGTCGTCTTTTGTGTTTTTGAAAGAGAGTGTTTGATATGACCAGTGTGTTCTCTTGGCAAAACTTACCTTGCTAGCATGTGACATCTTGTGCACACCAAAACCCAGTGGGAGGAGAAATTCAGCTGTTTTGGGGAAAGGATGAGGATTTCCAGAAACTGGGCCACCGCCCACTTTTTGACCTTTTATGGCCATGCTTGGAGCCGTTCTGGTGCCCGTTGATGTGTTGCGTAGCATACTGAGGTGTGGCAGTGAGTGTGCCCCGAGACCCAAGGTCTAGGGGACGTTAGCCACCCGCCATCTTGGGCCTACTTGCCTCTAACCAGTTTGTGTCATGTCCTTGGGCTGTGTCATTCTTTTAAAGGTTGTGTGCCGTGCCCCCTTCAGTCTCACTACCAATCCAGGACACGCCAATTCTTCTCAAGTGGGGTGATGGAATGTGCCACGCAAGGTCGACAAAAGGCAGATTGAAGTCAGAAAACATTTGCAAAGTGGTGGCTGAGATGTTAAGTTTCTTAAAACTAAGAGGATTCATCCTGGTGTTAGACATTTTTATGTTTCACTTTTGGACGTACCTATTTGAATGTATGACATAAAGTGTTTTTAAGGTTAGGAATGGTGTTGTGGTTTCATAAAATATGAAGCCCCATAGCTTAGGTTCTAAGTGTCAGAGTTGATGAGGCTTCAGAAGTTCGGGCACTGCCCACTCGTGTGGCTCCCGCTGTCCTCAGTGTGCCTCAGCCCACAGAGAGCCCCACGCGGCCACTGAGGCGCAGGGCGCGCTGGAGCCTTGCAGGCCGTGACACCCATTCTTAGTGTTCCAGGTGCCATGCACCTCCCAGCATTTGTTTTTTGGAGCCATTGAAGTAATTTGGTGTTTCCTAGTTTTGCACCGGAAACACTTGTTTAAAAACCACCACATTTTGATGTGATGGACATAGACAGTCCTCAGCGTGTGTCTGTAATGTTTTATATTGGCAAGTGCTGACTTAACACAGTATTGGATAGCTGATGTTCCTTATCTGTGGATTCATAATCCTGAGGCATTATAAATTGTATTTTGCAGTCGCTTCATACACTTAGAGATAATAGCCATTACCACTTGTCAACCCTGATAGCACAGTTGGTAAAGAATCCACCTGCAATGCAGGAGACGCCGGTTCAGTTCCTGGGTTGGGAAGATCCGCTGGAGAAAGGATAGGCTACTCACTCCTGGCTACTCTGGCCTGGAGAATTCCATGGACTGTATAGTCCATAGGGTTGCAGAGAGTCAGACACACCTGAGCGACTTTCACTTCACCTCTTGTCAAGTGTTTACTGTGTGTTAAATAGACCTGCCCCTATTTTGCAGGCTAGGAAATTGAGGCTTAGAGCAGTGAGAAGTAACTTGCCCATGACCATATATCTGTAGGTGTGGAGCTAAGCTTCAAACCCAGGTCTCCCTAAGTTCAGGGTACATTTTAAATGTTGATAATTCTTGCCCAATTCCCTTCTGCAAAAGGAGTGACCGGGGATTCACTGGCAGTCCAATGGGACTCGGTGCTCTCACTGTCGGGGTCCAGAGTCAATCCCTGGTGCAAGAAGTAAGATCTCGCAAGCTGCTGACCGCTCCTCCTCTCCCCCGAAAAGGAGTGACCATTCCCGCTCACTTTGAGCCTCACCACCATTTGTATTTTGCCAGATGCTAAGTGAATTTCTTTTTTTTTTTAATTCACAGGTAACTAGTGAGTTTGAACGTTTGGCTTCTTCTGTTAGCCATTTGTGTTGCTCTTTCTGGACATTTCCTTTGCCTTTTTTCCTTTGAGTTTGTCTAACTGTTCCGTTAGGTCAAATAATGTAGACCTTTTGAAGACCAGCGAAACAGCATGTTAGTTGTGCTTGAGTATAAGTTTTACCTGCTCTTCTCCACACACTCTAATAAGCATAATGATTTTGAACTAAGCATCTACGTACGCATATTACACAGAGTGTGTTGTCACATAGAAAGCGAGATAATCTCTGGATCAGCATGCAGAGGCGTCTGCCGGGGCCTGCAGACCCCGCGTTGCCATCAGCGTGTGGGCAGCGTCCTCTCACACTGCCCCGGTCCCGTGAGGCAGGATGTTTGTTGAGAGAGGACTAATCAGTAACCTGTATTTCTTCTTCAGGTTTGCCTGCGATGAGATTTCACTGTCTCCATTCAAAGGACATCCTTTCTGAGCCGCTGTGAATACATTTGGAATGATAACTGTATATTTGCATCTGATGGAGAATTAGCTGAACCTTGACTAAGGATTGCTGCACTGGACGACTTCAGAATATTACTCACCATGTCATCCAACCGGAGTCAGAACCCCCACGGACTGAAGCAGATTGGCCTCGACCAGATCTGGGACGACCTCAGAGCTGGCATCCAGCAAGTGTACACCAGACAGAGCATGGCCAAGTCCAGATACATGGAACTCTACACGTATCCTCCTGTGTCAGCCGAGGTCGTTTGCTTAGGATTTTGATCCTTTACTGGTCCGGCCCGTGACTCGTTAGAAATTTTACATCACGTGTTCTCTCTGCAGTTCATCCTATGATAGAATCAGTAAGGTTTGTTTTTAGCCTTCAAAGTTAACTCATGTACTCTTTCTGCGTGTACGAACAGAGGTGAAAGTGGCTACGTGGTGGTCTAAAGCAGCGCTGCTCAGCCCAGGAGCCGCTCGTGGCTGTTTCCGTTTGGAATCATTAGTCGTGGTACCCATGTTGTAAGCGCACTGTAGGTAATCACTTCAGCCAGGGCAGGAAGTTCTATGGCAGCCCCCTGCTTACCGCTGGGGGCTTTGGTTTCTGTATTGTCTGGGGCTGCCCTCATGCGGTGGGGCAGGGTGGAAGAGCTTGCATCAGAAGTGGTCTAGTCCACAAAGCAGGAAATATTTACCGTCTGGTCCGTCATGGGACAGGCTTGTGACTCCCATGTAAAGGGTCACCATGTGGAGCAAAAGTTATATTGTTGTGGCCTTGTTTTACAACTACGGTGTTCAGGTATTTCACTCTATATGGTCCCTGGTAGGTGCAAGGGACTGCCATGTGCTTGGAAGGTTGTGTGTCTGCTGTATGCAGTCGGCCCTCCTGATCCTCGGATGCGGAACTCCAACTGGACTGGCCATTTTATATGAGGGACTTGAGCGCCCACAGCTTCTGGCATGGGAAGGTGGAGTGGTCCTGGAACCTGACCCCCACAGGTACCAAGACATGGCTGAGTGTGTGTGCACCAAGGCTTACTACTTAACTTGTAGAATTTCTTGAGTCCATTCAAATATCAGAAATTGCAGTTGAAGCTAGCTCACCAAAGGGCGGATTGCTACTGATTTGCTAATTTTAGGAGTTTAAAGTTGTTAGTTTGGAGCAGATTTACGTTTAGAGCTTTAATGTGTATCAGTGATTGTCAGACTTGGTTATGTGATAGTCCAGGAGGCCGTCGACTATGCTAATATTTTACGGCCTTAAAAAAGTTTAACATTAATTTGAATAGGTATGAAACTATATGTCTATCTCTAAAATGAAAACTTATTGTGGATATAGACCACTATTCATAAATACACATATACTTAGGCTGTAGACTACTTCAAAAAATAGCCGCGTTGTTGAGCTATAATGCACATACCATAAAATGCACCCTTGTTACGTGTGCAGGGCAGAAGTTTTCGGCGTACTCGCACATTGTGCAACCGTAACCACTGTCTAAATTTAGAGGCTTTTCATCACCCCCCAGAGCAACTAACTCTGCACCCTTGCTAGTCACTTCCCATCTGTCCTCCCCCCAGTTCCTGGCAACTGCTAACCTACTTTCTGTTTCTATGAATTTGCCTATTCTGGACATTTCACATAAATGGAATCACGCAGTGTGTGGCCTTCTGTGGCTGGCTTCTTTGACTTAGCATAATGTTCCCAGGCCTCGTTCTTGTTGCAGCGCGTGTCAGCACATCATTCCTTTTTACAGCTGAATTTAATGCGTATTCCATATTTTCCTTATTCATCCGTCAGTGATGGATATCTGGCCATTATGAACCATATTGTTATAAATATTGTGTGTGAGTTTTTGTGTTTTGTGTAGGCATGTGTTAAAAAACATGTGTATATGTAAGAGTGGAATCACTGGGTCTTGTGACGTGTCGAATACTTTTAAGGAGGCCGTAATCTTTACAAATGAAGAGGATATTGATCCCCTCAAGAAGGTTGTGGCTTGCTAGGTGTGACAGGTTTTGTGGTTGGAGGTTTTGAGGTGTGTGTGTGGTTTGTTTTTTTTTTTCGGTTGGTTATTTTGTTTAATTCTTATAACTCCTAGAGCTAAAGATGGTGATTCCAGTGATGAAACAAGGCCCTTGGTTGGATTTCTGCATGCTAACAACAGGGGAGCGCTAGAATAGAATGATGGAAATTTAGCTGCTAGTTGGTCTCCAGGGAGCTTATTAGTTTTCATTTTTGACCAGCCCAGATTGTTCCTTGTTCAGTATAATGTTTTGGTCTTAGAACTCTTTCTCTGCTTGCTGCAATTACTGAATTCTTTTATTCTATAAATGTAGTTTGTCATTTTGATACTTCCCATTAAAAAAAATTTTTTTTTTTTTTTTTCAGAAATAACTCGAGTAAGATTCTTCTAGTTTTGTCTGAGAAGATAATAGTTTCATTTATTTAGTACATTTATTAAGAGTGGAGAATCTGCCACCCTTCAGCTGTTGCTGTAAAACTCCTCACCAAACCCTTCTGGGTTGGGACACACAGTTTTTCAGGGCGTGAGCCCACTATGCCCCCCTTTGCTGGCAAAACAATAGAACTCTTCTTTTCTACTTCTCCCCTCCCCCACAAAAAAGAGATTGGAGGTTCTGAACTTGACATTAATTCCTTAGGTATTATTTGTGAAATCAGAGCTGCCATTTGAGTCCTGGGTATCAGATGCTGTGCTGAGAACCATCTACATCTGCTTGGAGGCTTTCATCAGTCACCCACGAGGGCTGGTGGTAGTAACCCTCCTGCGGTGCTGTCAGAAACCCAGTCTCCCAGAGCTTGGGTAACTTGCCTAGTTGCTATAGCAACCAGGGCAGTGATGATGCTCATCTGAAACTCTTAGTAGCCTGACTCTAGAAACTGCCTTTATCCATTCTGTGGCCTTCAGATTCTGAATGTGAATGAGCCATAGTTCTCAATATATTTTCTGTATTTCCTTAGGAAGTTCCAAAAGAGTCTGATCAACCCTTAAAGATTAACTTTTAGGATGCAGATGAAACAGAATGTCTACTTGTGTTTATTAATTGAATTACTGAAAATCATAAACTTCTGCTCCCTCCTTCACCTGCATTTTTTAACATCAGTGTTATTTTCCAGTATACAGGAGCTCAAGTCATCTGGCACATTTTTCTAGAATGCATCTTCACTTCCATTTCAGTCATTTACACACAGCTTTTGGAAACTGTGTGTCACCATACCAGGGTTCTATCTCAGCCTCAGTTTACATAACAGTGTTTGTAAAAGCTATCTCTTTTGGGTGTACATTCAGTCTCCATGTAACTGCTCAGCTGCATCGCCCTTTAAAATAATCTCCCAGGCTGGTTTCCAGTGGCGGATGTTCTAGCCCTGGCTTGTGAGGTTGTGTTTCAGGTTGGGAGGTACTTCGGATCCTGGGGAGGAGGAGCAGACTGCGTCTCCCTTCTGCTGTCAGACCAGGGCCTGGTGGAGGAGGGCTGGCCGGGAGAAGGAGGAGGGGTCCTTTGCCTGTCTTCACTGTAGAGAGCAGCTCACAGCGAGATCTTTACCCTCTGTTTATCTTCGAGAAACATGTGACACATTTTCCAGAGAAAAGTAACCAACTTCTGGAAGTGGAACTAGTGTTTCTAAAGCGATTAGCAACCACTGGCACCCCCGATGCTATAACAAGAAGGTGGGTTATTATACAGCATAAATGTTCTTGATTTCTCAACTCGGAGTAGCAGAAGAAAGAGAAGGCAACTTGAGGAAAGGGGGGAAAAAAAGATTCCAGAGCACCTGAGTCAGAATGATCTAGTTCAGTTATTAATAACTTTGTTCCCAGCCGTTCACAAAGGCTTCCCTTTTCTCCTTAAAGTTCAGCCTGTAGCCCTGGCTCCCCACTGGATGCCTGTAGCAGGTCTGATTTTCTGTCTCAGGTGTGTACAGTACAGTGCAGCAACTTTCTTTTGTTTTTTTCTTTTTGGAGTAAAATATAGGAGTACATTCTATGCTGGTGGGTAAATAATAGTAGAGTTTCTTTCTTTTTCTTTTGAACTTGAAATGGGTAGTGACGTTTCCTATTTGGTTTCTTTCTTTCTTCTTTTTAAAATAATTCATTAATTTATGGTGGTGCTGGGTCTTCATTGCTCCACAGGCCTCTTCTCTGGTTGTGCTGAGCACAGGCTGCTCTCTAGCTGTGGTGGTGTTGGGGAGCTCGGGCTTCAGTAGTAGGTGCTCTGAAGCTTACGGAATCTTCCTGGACCAGGGATCGAACTCATGTCCCCTGCATTGGCAGGTGGATTCTTTACCACTAAGCCACCAGGGAAGTCTCCTATTTGAGCTTCTTGACACTACTGTGTTTCCATGCCCGGCTCAGAGAGCAGGTGCGGGTCCTGACTTCGGGCAGGGGGTGCGGCGTGATGAGGGGCCCCCCGTGGCATACCCGACAGCGGCTGGTCATGGCTAGCCTAGCTGGCAGGCCATCTGGTTAAGTTTGTTGGTTTTGCTAAGCCCCCGGTCTTCCTGCTTCTCACTTCCAAGTCATTCTTTTTTTTTTTTCTGAAGTTGTTATTCACCTAGAATCATAATTTTAGCCTCCCTTGGAGTCAGTTTAAACTTCTATGTTGATATCTTTCTCTTTTTCTTTTTCCTCTCTGCCTGCAGAAGTTCTCAGACACTTGACAGGGTCTGTTTTCCTCCCTGTGGTGCTGTGAGCTGAGTTAGTTTATTCTGATTTCAAAGTTCCTTTTTTCCCTGGCAGTTGCATTAAGGATGACGTACGTTCCTATTTCCTAGCCTGGTCTGCATACCTGTCCACAAGTTGGAATACAAGCATATTCAGAATTTGCAGTTAAGCTCTGTCCCCACAGTCTGCGTGGAGAAGGAAATGGCAACCCACTCCAATATTCTTGCTTGGAGAATCCCATGGACAGAGGAGCCTGGTGGGCTGCCGTCTATGGGGTTGGACAGAGTTGGGCCCGACTGAAGGGACTTAATAGCAGCAGCAGCAGCTGTCACAGTCTGTGACTCAGTTCGCATCACTGGGGTGGGGGCGCTCTCCCCCCCAGAGAGGCTCCTGGGCCCCTGGCAGGGCTGAGAGCCCCCAGGCCATGCAGTCCCGCCGCTGCTCAGTGCCCGCCAGCCGCGTGTGGCGTCGCCGCTGCCTTCTTGGTCGCCGGCTCCCCCCCACCCCGCCTGCGCCTCCGTGGCAGCTGTGGCCGTGGGGCTGGTGTTCCCTGCGGCAGCCGCCCTCCCTGCCCACCTGCCCAGGATTCTCTGTCCTGTATAGAAACTCGGGCTCTTCGAAAAGCAGATCAGACAGAAAGAATGTCAGATTGTTTTCACAGTGCCTTGGGATGGTCCCAGTCCACCTTGAGGTGACCGTGCAGCCAGTGAAGGTATTTGGACATCTCTCATCTTGTACTTTTTATTCAGGAGGCGTAACATTAATCCGGTTTTGCTCACCTAACAAGCATGGCTTTCATCAAATAAACCTAAATGTAGAGAAGTATTTTCTTCCAAATGTACGCAGCTCTTCATATATATATATATACACACACATATATAAACACACACACATATATATATACACACACATTTATCCATATTTTTAGAATAAGACTCTGAAGGATATAACTGGTTCACAGAGCGAAGAAATGCAAAAGGTCAGTAAGCCTGTAGGAAAATTTTTAACCTCTTATTTGTTAAAGAAATGAAGAATTTAAGACATTTTAAACCTATCGGGTTGACAGCCGTTTTAGAGAAGTGATTGTAGCCAGTGCTGGCCCACGTGAAAGAAGCTGGTGGGTGTTGCCACAGTTAGTCAATCTGCTATGATCTTTCTGGGGAAATTTAGAAATATAAAGACATAAAAAGGTACTTTGGCCCACTGATTTTTGTTTTATAACTTTTAACTGTCCTAAGGAAATGTGCTGAGTCATTAAAGTCCTTTTCAATTCTTAGAGACCCCACGGTCTGGAGCGCACCAGGCTCCTTTGTCCATGGCATTTCCCAGGCAAGAATAGTGGAGTGGGTTACCATTTCCTCCTCCAGTTATGTTCAAATTGTATGTGCCAGGGGTTCAGAATATTTTATAATTGGAAACAACGGGAAACAACCTCATTCTTCAACACTGCTGCTGCTGCTAAGTCGGTTCAGTTGTGTACGACTCTGTGGGACCCCATAGACAGCAGCCCACCAGGCTCCGCCGTCCCTGGGATTCTCCAGGCAAGAATACTGGAGTGGGTTGCCATTTCCTTCTCCAATGCATGAAAGTGAAAAATGAAAGCGAAGTCACTCAGTCGTGCCCGACTATCAGTGACCCCACGGACTACAGCCTACCAGGCTCCTCCGTCCACAGGATTTTCCAGGCAAGAGTACTGGAGTGGGATTTGATATAAATGGCCATAAACAGCCATTAAAAATTCACTCACGAATATTATTCATTGACATGTAACAATGTTCCTAATAACGGGGAATGCAGGGTATGAAATGGTTTGTGTGATGTGAAGCCCCAGGACACCATCTGTACTTTTGGAAAGCTTTGCGTAGCATGGAAAGTGTCTGTCCGTAGGTATTGGGCTTACGGATGGTGTTTTAAAACCTCATCTGTGCTTTCTAGACTGTCAGTATAGAACATACATTTTAAAATACAGTTGATTAGTTTTTGCTTATTTCCCTTGTGCAACTAGAAGTCCTAGTTATTTCACTGGCTTGCAAAATTCCTTCTGTCTTTCGTTACTGACACGGTACTGTTAAAATAGTTTTGGGGATTGAGAAACCAAATCTATCTTCCAGAGGAAACCCATAGAAATTATATTGGGTTGGCCATAAAGATGTTACAGAAAAACCCGAGTGAACCTTTTGGCCAACTCAGTAATCATATCGCGTAGTTGTCTCTGGAGGCAATTTTGGGGGTTTTATTAGTATAAACATGGTATGTGGAGCTTTCTTCTTCTAAATTTGATTCATGGTGTGTATACTCAGAGCAGTTTGAGCTTTGTTAAAACAAATTTTGTGGTTAATCACAAGCTGTTGCGTGCAGTTTTTGCCTTTGAAATAAATGTGGATTTATTTGCTTCACTTGGGATATTCCCTTTCAGAGCCGTACCTGCCACAGCCCAGAGAGAACTTGACTCTTTAGTAGCTTTGCAGACGACAGTGTAGGGTGGGTGCGGGCGGCGGGCCTGCCGGTGGCTGCAGCTGGGACGTTTGGACACAGCTTATAGTGCAGAGCCCTTGCAAATGATGTTGACACAGGCAGCTGCTCAGATTTCCGCTGTAAGTTCACCTGGATGAGAAGGGGTCGCAGAAAGTGGTTCTGTTCAGAGGGAAAATGGCTTGAGTTTGGTAGGAACTGAAAGTCACAGATTGATTCCCCAGATGTGTCGACTTTATGTTGTCAGGCTGGTGCTCTCTGGTAACAGACAGTGGCGGCCGGTGCCCAGTCATAAAGTGTTCACAGGCGCCCTGGGCATCACAGCCAGGGACGGCGTGTGGTCACACAGAGTGCCTGGATGCCCGAGGCGGGGCGGGCACCCAGGCGATGTCTGCCTGGAGCTTTGCTTGTCACTCGACCCCTTTCACAGTGACTTGTCCCTACCAGTCACGCAAAGAGTGTGTTTTGGCGAACGATGGAGCAGTTGTGGGATGCAGAAGAGTCATAGGCCTGTTTCAGAGGCAGGCCCAGGCTCTGCCGTTAATGGCTGAGTGTGGGCAGAGACCCCAGGTGTCTGCCTCAGGCCCCACTCACTGTCCCAGTCTGGCTGCAGTGCCAAAGGAACCCTTCAGGGAACCTTTTGAAAACAAGGTCAGCGTTTTAAAGGTCAGCAGCGTGGCCTTGTCAGGCTTCATTGCCCTAGTGTAAAGCAGCCAGCCCACTGACTCCCGAAGGAGGCTTCTGTTTGCTTGCCCCCGTTTCCTCCTCAGGGTCCCCAGGCCAGCTTCTCAGATGAGGAGCAGCTAGGCTTTGGGCTGAAGCTTTGCACAGTCAGGCACAACTGCCCATTTTATGGCCTAAATCTTACTTATAGGAAAAACTGCATGGGCTTGAGAGTAGATCGCCGTGGGGGCTTTCTGCTATGTAATTTTTGATTTTAGATAACATAATCCTGTTGTAAACCTAGACTAACAAGGCGCACAGTGAAAACCACACATCTTCTCAGCCACACACCACCCCCACCCCTTCTCCCCATCGAGTCTCTCCATTGCTGTCTCGGTCATGTCTGTCTGTCTGCGTGTTACCTGCACACACATATACAGAAAAAGAGAGTTTGTTTGCAGCTTAGAAATATACTTTAACACCCTTTCCCAGGTTTTAGCAACCGTGTGCCTGGGATGGTCCCCTAGTCATCGGTCCTGCAGGGAACTTGCTCTGAATCCTCCCCTGAGTGTGAGGGCCAGTCTTGACGCAATATTGTTTTCTGCGGCTGTCTCACCACCCGGAATTGTTCCTGTCTGCTCTAGAAGCAAACGTCTTTGTTGAAGACCATAGAGAAACACATTCTCCTTGATTCCTTTGATAGCATTTGCACGTTAGTTAGCTGTGGGGTTGCCTTAACCATTGGTTCTGTTACATAAATGCTATTAGACATGCTGAAGATAAATACTCTGAAACCAAAATTAATTTTGGCACGTAGCAGCCTGGATGCAAAATATGTTTATTTCGGATTGTTCATAGTTAGGTCATCTGTTTAATTTTAGGGTTCTGACTTAGTTATTGTTAATTTAGTGTTCTATTTTATTTTTATGTTCTATAGATACTATTCTGGCTTGTATGTTTCCTTTTTCTGTGGTGTTTCAAGTATTATAGGGCTTCCCAGTTGGCTCAGATGGGAATCTGCCTGCAATGCAGGAGACCTGGGTTCTATCCCTGGCTTGGGAAGATCCCTTGGAGAAGGAAAAGGCTACCCACTCCAATATTCTGGCCTGGAGAATTCAACTGCATGACTTTCACTTTCTTTCAGCTATTATAAGCTATCTCAAATGCTTTAAAGCAGTGGAAGGGTGTGTATGTGTATGTGATGCAATATTTAATAGTCTCATTTCATTAATTTGAAAGTCTTTGATGATGCGCAATACAGAAAGCTATTATTGCAGAGGAGATGCTCAGAGGAGGGAGAAAGACGCTGACACTATTGAAGTTGGAAGGCTTCAAGAACTAGTGAAAGCTAAGTGAACCTCAGAAGAGGAGTATAAATAAGGAGGAAAAAAATGAGAAAAGGGAGAAAGCCTTGCAGAGTTTTGCTTGAGGGGGAAAGATGGATGTGAAAGTGGGAAGTGGCACCACGAGAGGACACGAGGCTGGCCAGGAGTAGATGCTGTCAGGCTGGCCGCCGGACTGTTTCACCGGCTTTGACACTGAACGACTCCAGATTGTGGTGAACCTTGCAGACCAGGTAATGTGTTTGTTACTGTTATTTTTTGAAAGCGGTGTAGGTCCACAGGGATGGACATATGACTTAAGAATCCGTGACTTGAGGAGGATGAATCTGGAAGCCAAATGGAGTTAAAACCGGAAAGAGATCAAAGGCACAGGAAGACCAGCTTGGTCTTGGCAATCCAAGCGCGATGTTGTGCAAGTTCTGAACTAGGGTAGTGGTGATGGAAACAGGAAACAAAAGGAGCAGATTTCTGGGCTTCTGGCTGAAGATGAAATTTGTTTTGACTTTCCCATTGGTGGCATCACTAAAATGATCATAATAAAATCATTTTAAATCAGTGAAGACAAAGAATGGAAGAGAGCTTAGATGAGAAATTTAACCGTTTGTTTGTTCTTTTTATTTAATGCAAAGCAGGCTGAGTCGCCGCACTGGTCCCTGGGATGTAGGAAGCCTCGCCTTAGAGGGAATGTCCCCCGAGGAAGGTGCCAGCCACAGCCCCGCCGGCCCTGTAGGCCGGAGAAGCTCAGAGCCTGAAGGCTCCGGCCTGGCAGAAGGTGGAGGGGTGAGAGGTGGTGCTGGGAGGTGAGCGATAGCCCCCGAGTCTGCAGACCTAGAGCCTGTCACGTCCCTCTCCTCGAGTGTGGAACTCCCGACAGCTGAGAGCCTGTATCCCAGGCAGAAGACTCGCTGCTTCTGTTTAGGACACATTGAGTGGGCATTAATTGCATTAATTTGCAAACAGGAGGCCTAGCAGAAGTTGGGATAAATAGGAACTAACAACCGTGGCTGTGATAAGAAGTTAGCATTTAGAGTGACTGGTCCATCATGCCGTACCAGAACACTGCTGGTGATGCTAGGGACAGAACAGTTCTCTGGGAAAACTGAACAGCCTGAAAAATAAATGCATTTGTCGACACAAAAGGTGAGCCGTGCAGAACTATGGCCCACCAGCCTCCCTCAGGCCAGTGGTGTTCTCAGTTGGTTTTTTAGTGCCTTATCATTATGAGTACTAAGGATTAATAGTTGTATGAAAGAACAGAATAGGCATAGAATGAAAGAGAACAGGAAGAAACTGACAATACAGGGAAAAGAAGAAAATGTTTTTAGAAGTAACATTTTTGAATGTTAGTCACAAAGTCTGTGATGAGAAGCTCCTCATGGCAGTAAGTTAGGAACAGGACACTGTGAGAAGAGAACTCACATTTGCAATGGCAACTCAGGTTTTAAAAAGAATAGTAATAGAAGACCCTGAAGGACATTAAAAAGGAAAGATACGAGGGCAAGTAGCTTTGCAAACAGAAGCAAGCCAGGAGGCCCACTATCTGACTGTTAGAAATTCTAAAGAAAAACATGGAGAGGAGAGTTTTTGAATTTATAATAGTGTTCATAGAGAGTATAAAATAACTTCTCAGAAGTGAAGATGTTAAATCACTAGTGCTGAAGATAATCAGGAAGAAAAGATGGATCCTGCAGACAAAACCATGAAGTTTCTGTGCACATAGAATTAAGAGAGAGCCAGCAGCCTGCGGGTTGAATGTGAGAGCAGGACAGAGTTCCTGGATTAGCACTGCTGGGAAGGTGCAGAGAGCAGTCAGTTCCCAAGAGTAGCTCGTCCTTATGAAGAGGGCTTCCCTGGTGGCTCAATGGTAAAGCATCTGCCTGCCAATATAGGAGACTCAGGAGACTCAAGTTTGATCCCTGGATAGGGAAGATCCCCTGGAGGAGGACATGGCAACCCACTCCAGTAATCTTACCTGGAAAATTCCATGGACAGAGGAGCCTGGCGGGCTACAGTCCATGGGGTTGCAAAGAGCTGGGCACGACTGAGCGCACACACACATGGAAGAGGCACAGTCAGGGAAAATGAACATAGTTTAGCAGCTCGAATACTGAAATAGTTGGAGCCTAGCAGCCTGTCTTAGGCTATCAGTCTATCACAACACAGTTAAGAGCACCATTACAGTAAGTCTTAATAAATAAAAATAATAAGAGGACCAAAGTGGTATGTAGGCATTTGCTCAGTAGTAGATACATGACTGGCTTTGTAGCTTTGCTTCTGGTTTTAGGTAGTAAAGCATTTCTAATTGTCTTTAGCTAATTGGGCTTCCCTGGTTCCTCTGTGGTAAAGAATCCGCCTGCCAGCGCAGGAGACGTGGGTCTGATCCCTGTGTCGGGAAGATGCCTTGGAGGAAGAAATGACAACCCATTCCAGTATTCTTGCCTGAGAAATCCCATGGACAGAGGAGCCTGGTGGGCTGCCGTCCTTAGGGTCACAAAAGAGTTGGGTACAACTTAGCAACTCAGCAACAACAGCAGACATCAGAAGTTTAGGTTTTTTATGTTTTGCTTTGAAGGTTTTTACATGTTATTTTCTGTCTTGGAGTTTTCAACCTTTTATCATAAAAAAATTTCAGACAGACAAAGAAGTCAAAAGAATTTTACAGTGAAGACCCATTTTATTGGACTTGCTCAATCACGTATCTATCTACCCTGAATCCGTATATCCATCCATCCATTTTATTTTGCGTGTTTCAGAGTGAGCTATAGACAGCAATACACTTCTCACTAAATGCTTGAGCATGTACATCATTAGTATTTGAAATTTGTTTGTAGTTTCCAGTCGAGAAGCTTTGTCTAGCACATTTGCCTAAGGAACCCAAAAACCTACCCAGATAGAGGGTGTCTTCATCCCTTTGGAAGGTTCCTTAATGCTTCCCAGGGCATCCTGGCCTCCCCTACGGCAGCTACCATAGATTAGTTTGGCAGTTCCCAGGAGTTCATCCAAAGGGCAATAGAGAGTATGTTCCCCTTCATGTAAGGCTGCTTTCATTCAGGGCGTTTTTGAGATTAATCCGTGTTATCTAAGTGGCAGTAGTTTTCTTTCCCTTTTGCTGAGTCATATTCCATTGTTTGAATACCACAGCTTCTTGATTCATTCTTCTAATGATAGATACCTGGGCTGTTTCCCTCTTTTTTGGCTATAGCAGGGGGGAAAACTATATCTAAGTGGAGATCTTTTGGGGAGATGCTTTTATATCTCTTGGGCCAGCAGAGCAGTGGAATTGCTGCATTGTGTATTAATGGTATGTTTGACTGTGTAAGAAACTGACCAACTGTTTTCCCAAAGTGGCTGTATCATTTTGAATTCATGTGAGCAATGTTTGTGAATTCTAGTTGCCCCACAATATTGCCAACGCCTGCTTGGAACGTCATTCTCTCTCATTTCAGCCGTTCTGGAAGTGTGTGTCATGGTACCTCATGGTTTTTATTTGCATTTCCCCAGTGATTAATGAAGTTGAGTCATTTTCATACGCTAGTTTACCATTTGTATGTCGTCTTTTGTAAAGTATCTGAGTCTTGGGGGCTTTTTGGGGGGATTAATATGCTTTTTATTTTTGAGTTGTAGGAGTTCTCTGTTTAGGAGGCCAGCGTTTTCTCAGACATGTCTTGCTGATATTTCCTCCCAGTCTCTCAGACTTGCTATTCCTTTTCTTAATGGTGTTTTTGAGTGAGCAGGTAGTTTATTTTGAGGAAACCTAATTTGTTTATTTTCCTTTACAATTATCTTCTGTGACCTATGAGAAACCTTTGTCTGGATCACAAAGATACTGTGTTTTCCTCTGGAAGCTTTGTGGTTGGGCTTTTCCATTTAGGTCTTTGTGTGTGGTGTGAGGTGGGGCTGGAGGTTGCTCTTTCCACCAGGTGGCTCTGCAGTTATTCCAGCATCATTTGTTTCCCCCCCAGGGGCAGTTTGGTGCCTTTGTTAAAACTGCCAGTGTAAATGTGGTTTTATTACTAAAATTGTTTCACTGAAATGTGACCAGTGTAACGGGAGAATGTATTACTACTTTGATTTGTTTATATTTTGCAAAGTATGGTTGCATCTATATTCATGTGGGATTATTGGTTGCTGTTTTCATTTTTTATAATTTCTTACTGTAGCATTATGAAAATTCTTGAAGTCAGATAGTATAAGTCTTCCAACTTTGTTCTCCTACCTCAGGATTTTTTGACTATTCTAATTCCTTTGCGTTTCTCTATAATAAGTTTTATTGTCAGTTTGTCAATTTCTGCCCTAAAAATCACTGGATTACAATTGGTATTGTGTTGAATTTTTTTAAAAACAGTCTTTTTGAGATATAATTCACATGCCATACAATTCATCCATTTAAAATGTTCGTTTCAATCGTTTTCAGTATATTCACAGGTATATTCAATCATCACATTTTAGAGCATTCTGATCTCAGAAAGAAACCCTGTACCTTGAGCTGTTCCTTCCTTAGTCCCCTGCCTCCCTGCTGATCTCCTTTCTGCCTGTAGATTTGTCCGTTCTGAACATTTCATGTAATGTAATCATGCTTGATACGTGGACTGAAGCTTATGTCCGAAAATTCACATGTTGAAGCCCCGACCCCAGTTTTGCAGTGTTTAGATGGGACCTTTAGGGAAATACTTAAGATTAAATGAGGTCATAAGGTAGGGCCCTGATCTATAGGATTGGTGTCGTTAAGTCTTAAAGACCCTCCAGACAGTATTATAAATGTTAGTTTTAAATCATTCTTCGTATTTTAAAGAATTAAGGAAACTAGTCTTTTATATTTGCACAGCTATTTATTATTTCTGATGCTCTTCATTCTTTTCTAAAGATCCAGGATTTAACCTAGTATGAATTCCTCTGTACCTAGAATTTAAGTCTGTACTACATGAACGCTCCTGATTTTATTTTATCTGAAATTACCCTATTTTGCCTTCCTTTTTGAAGAATACTGGTTAGCACTGCCTCATGTTTTCCATGCCTGGTTGGTTAATGATGAGGGTGATGTTAATTTGGGAATGAAAGTGGAGTTGAACTCTGGTTAGAAATTTTAAAAGAGCATTTAAGAGCGCCTCCCCCCACCCCACCCCCAATTAAAATTTTCCTTTCAGTCTGTTCTGTGAGGCCCAGGGCTCCTTGCCTTGTTTCAAGGTCCTCTGAGGAGGTGAGGCTAAAAGAAAATAACAGTGGGGTGAGAGCGTGTTCTGTGCACAGAGAATACTTTGTGAAGAAGAAAGAATTCTGTGGTTAAAAGTTGTTAAATACCCTAGCCCTGCTTTCCCAAAAGAATGGCTCTTTGATACCTGAAGAAGTGAAGTCACTCAGTCATGTCCGACTCTTTGCGACCCCATGGACTGTAGCCTACTACACTTCTCTGTCCATGAGATTTTCCAGGCAAGAGTACTGGAGTGGGTTGTCATTTCCTTCTCTAGGGGATCTTCCTGACCCAGGGATCGAACCCAGGCCTCCTGCACTGTAGGCAGACACTTTACCATCTGAGCCACGGTGAAGTCCCTACCTGAAGAGATACGTAAACTTTATATGTCCAAAGGAACCATATACTGAAATGCTCATTATTTCTAAGTTAAGCTCTTTCCACTTATTAATCTTTTTAGCATCTCTCCGTCTTGATATCTGGATGTACCATGCCCATTGCTTCCAGAGCCGGGTGCGCCCTCGGGTGTCGGTCACTGCCTGCTTACTCTGCAGGCTTCACCCCCGCCCCGAACCCCCAGCCCCGCCTTGTTCTTAGTCTGCAAACCATTAAGGACCATGGGAAGAATCTGCCCCAAAAGAAGAAACCCTTTTAATATCAAGCAAGCTCAGGTTCAAAACTTACAAAGCGATGAGAGCACATTAGGAAAAGCCGGTGCGGGGCTGTGGACGTCTCTCCTGGGGCTGTCACTCTCGGTGTCCAGAGGAGGGCCTTGTGTGGGAGACACGCATCACCTTCAGGGCGCACAGGTCCAGAGGAGCAAGGCTGTGTGTGGCCTTTAAGAATGAGTCAACCAGTTTATTTAACTTTTCTTTATTTGCTTATAAGAATGTTGTGATACATCGTTTCACGTCTAAACCACTGATCTTTCAGGAGGTGAATATAAAAATTCCACCTAAGAATGCATTGTGTCAGATTATAATTGGCAGTATTTCCCTAGTGTTACTTAATATGATGCGTATCCTGAGTGGAGTCTTGGATTTGACTCCAAATATGTGAATTTGGTACATATATTACTGTTTTTATAACCATTCTGTATCCTGTGACAGTGTTAAAAACAGCTGCATATTATATCCTCAGGATCCAACAATATATGTAACTAAGTCTTTGTGTTTGACAAATAGGATGTTACAGATTTTTTTTTTTTACCATCTTCAGCATTGCTGTCATAGTTTGCTAACTAAAGTAATTGTATACTTCCATGATAATTTCTGTACAGTAAATGCTTGTGAGGATAATGACTGTATCAAAAAGAATGCAGTTGAAGGTTTTTGAATATTTGCACATTTTAGTCCAGAAAAATATGTGGCAGTTTGAGCTCTGACCCCAGTGAATAGATGCTCCCTGTTCCTGCACTTGTTTGACTGTTTTTAAGACCTTTGTTAATCTAATAGCTAGAGATTGATATATTGCCAAGAAATAGAGATCAGTCTGAATTAGGTAACCTAAAAAGTTCCCTGGAACCAAACACCTAGAACTGGTGTTTGAAATGTGAAAGGGAGTTAAAAAAAAGTTTAAGTGAGAGTCTTGGTCCACATGAGCAAGTCAGCATATAGACCAAACAGCAGAACTGGAGCCTCAGGAGCTACCAACAGAAGGGCCTTTAGAGAGCACTTCCAAGTGTATTGAAAACAGTTAGTGATAAGAGTCCAGAATATAAAGGGACAAAACACTATGGAAATAAGACATCATTTTAAAGAAGTGGGGAACTTCTGAAAATGTAAAATAAAGTTATTAAAGATAGATTTTTCATTGTTGAAAGAAAATCACCTAACCCAATGTGATAGGTAGATCAAGAAAAATTATACAAGTTTGAACAAAGATAAAGTGATGGATGTAACGGACATAAATTGAGATATGGAGCTAAAATAAAAATGGTCGACATACATGTGGTTGTGAAACCTCCAGGAAAATATTGAACGTAGCTCAGAAATGTTGAAGAGGAAATAACCCAAGAATTTACCAGAATTGATGAAAGCTAAATACTGTGCGTGTCAGATTTTAAGGCCCTGTCACAAGCGTATGGATACAATGTGCAACTCTAGCATAAGAAAAGAGCCACCACAGAATAAAGAAGCTAGTGATCCAGTACAGGGGAAAGTGGAGGAAAGGAGAAGCTTAGAGAACAATGATGAAAACAGGAAATGCAAGACAAGATGGTAGAGATTAATCCGTGTATCAGTATAAAAACAGTATACGTTTAAAACCAAGTCCTGGGTGTTCATTGGAGGGACTGATGTTGAAGCTGAAACTCCAATATTTTGGTCACCTGATGTGTAGAGCTGACTTATTTGAAAAGACCCTGATGCTGGGAAGGATTGGGGGCAGGAGGAGAAGGGGACAACGGAGGATGAGATGGTTGGATGGCATCACTGACTCAATGGACATGGGTTTGGGTGGACTCCAGGACTTGGTGAGGGACAGGGAGGCCTGGCGTGCTGTGGTTCACGGGGTCGCAGAGAGTCAGACACGACTGAGCTGAGTGACTGAAGAAACAGTTTCTTTTTTAAAGGTAAATTTTACTGTGGTGATTTGCAGTAGATAAGCCAAAACACAGATACATAAAAGTTGAAAATAAAGAGGTGGAATACAGGTACTTGAGAGAAATGCTAAGCATAGAATAGGAAAACCCATGTTAACATCAGATATGATAGATTCTTAAGACCCTGTTGTTAAGAATAAATGTGGTTACTTCCTAATGATAAAAAGAACAAGTCACTAGTAATATAATTCCAATTTTGTATGCTTATTAACAGGACCTCAAAATATATGACAAATATTTTAGAGAATTACGAGACTTAATTGGCAAGCCCATAACTGAATAGAGGGATTTCAGTAAAATTTTCTCAGTAATTAATAAACAGACAAGTCATTGACAATATAGATGATTGGAAAAACAAAACTGACCAGCTTGCTATAACAAGCTGTTGTGTCCAAGTTAGAGAGTGAACATTTTCTCAAGCATGTGTAAAGCAAATCATCACGTATTCACCTATAAGTCTCATCAAATTTTAAAGAAACCACCCAAAAGGTAACATTCTCTGATTAATTTTAGCATGAAACTAAGTGTTTTTTTTAAGGTTAAAAAAAATACTGTTGAAGTCTAAATTCTAAACTCTGTCAAGATAAGTAGTAATGGAAAAAAATAAATAATAACTGATAAAAGAAAATACCAGACTTAGGTGATACACCCAGAGGGGTGAAGAGCAGAAAGTCTACTTACGGCTTATGTTAAAAAGAATGAAGAGGGAAATGACAGAGCTACTCAGCCAAACAAGGATTTATAGAAGGCAGATGTAAAGGAAGGAGTAAGTTTAAGGACTAGAAATATGAATACAGTGATGGAAATTAATGCATTTTAAACTGGTTCCTTAAAAAGAGTGGACAAGCCTCTGGCAGAATTAAGCCTATTTTAAAAGGGGGACCATTAAGTAGGCATTTTTTAAAAAAGAAGACTGAACTGGGCAGTCTACTTAACCTCTTTTGTTTTTTTTTTTTAGTTTTTTATTTTTTTAATTTTAAAATCTTTAATTCTTACATGTATTCCCAAACATGAACCCCCCTCCCACCTCCCTCCTCATAACATCTCTGTGGGTCATCCCCATGCACCAGCCCCAAGCATGCTGTATCCTGCGTCAGACATAGACTGGCGATTCAGTTCTTACATGATAGTATACATGTTAGAATGCCATTCTCCTTAACCTCTTTTGAAATGGACAGTTTTCTAGAAATAGCAATACGTATGGTTGAGAAATGAAAGACCATTTATAATGTGGGATTCTCCAGGCAAGAACACTGGAGTGGGCTGCCATTCTTCCTCCAGGGCGTCTTCCCGACCCAGGGAGCAAACCTGCCTCTCTTGCATCTCCTGCATTGGCGGGTGGATTCTTTACCACTGCACCGCTAGCTGAAACTATGTTGTCAGAAAGAAATGGCAGAAGCAGATGTACAATTTGTTATAATTTTTTTGTAATATAAAATTTGAAAACATGTAAAATAATTGCATGTATCGTTACATGTTTAGTTAAATGAAACTTGATCAGTCCTGTCTAGCTCTTTGTAACCCCTGGACTGTGCCTGCCAGGCTTCTCTGTCCGTGGGATTCCCCAGGCAAGAATACTGGAGTGGATTGCCATTCCCATCTCCAGGGGATCTTCCCAACCCAGGGATGGAACCCAGGTCTCCTGCATTGCAGGTGGTTTCTTTACCATCTGAGCCACCAGGGAAGCCCTGTTGTTACATGGTGACGTGTAAACCATTCATAGCAATGCTAAACATTGGTAGACATTTGCCCTTTAGGGAGGGGGAGGAGGCGTGGGATTGGGGAGGAGCGCATGTCAGTTACACCCTGTTCCAGTCAACCAGAAAGTCGGTGGGGATTCTTGGGCGCACTGTAAGGTTTGTGCACACTGGGTCATGAGTTTGAGACAGCGGGTTATATGTTATAACCTGTGATTCTCTATTTGAAGTATTTATTCAAGTGACTTAGTGTTTTATGACATAGTTCCCCTGGAGGAGGGCATGCAGCCCACGCCAGTATTCTTGCCTGGGGTATCCCGCGGACAGAGGAGCCTGGCAGATTTTGGTCCATGGGGTTGCAGAGAGTCGGACACGGCTTAGTGACTAACACTTTCACTTCACTTTCTTTGATTACCACTGAGATTGAGGCGTTTCTTAGGTTTTTGGCCCCTAAACTACTAACACATGTTTCTTTCTAGCCTGTGGGTTTTCAGTTGGAATCTTTGTCATGGTTTTTCTGTCTGAATAAGTATCGGCATCTTAATTTTATCCAAGGCAGTCCCATGCACAGAGAAGCCTGGTAGGCTGCAGTGCCTGGGGTCACAAAGAGTCAGACACGACTGAGCAACTAAGCACACAAAGCGCTTGCAGATGAACCGAAACAGGAGTGAAGGTCGTGACAAAACGGCCCGTCTCCACCTGTGTCCACAGTGCGCGCCGTTGCTCCTCTGGGATTGGTCAGCCTTAGGCATCCCTGACTTTCAGCTGCGATAGAGGACTCCATCTCTTGAGCTACTGTGTTTTCTGCTTTTTATTAAATATTTTTCATTTTCAGAATGTCATTCATTTCATTTTAGTCACTCAGTCGTATACGACTCTTTGCGACCCCATGGACTGCAGCATGCCGGGCTTCCCTGTCCATCACCAACTGCCGGAGCTTGCTCAAACTCATGTCCTAGTCAGTGATGCCATCCAGCCATCTCATCCTCTGTCATCCCCTTCTCCTCCCGCCTTCAATCTTTCCCAGCATCAGGGTCTTTTCCAGAGAGTCAGTTCTTCACATCAGGTGGCCAAAGTATTGGAGCTTCAGCTTCAGCATTAGTTCTTCCAGTGAATATTCAGGGCTGATTTCCTTTAGGATCGTGTGGTTTGATCTTGCAGTCCAAGGGACTCTCAAGAGTCTTCTCCAACACCACAGTTCAAAAGCATCAATTCTTTGGTGCTCAGCTTTCTTCAGAGTCCACAACTCTCACATCCATACATGACTACTGGAAACACCATAGCTTTGACTAGATGGACCTTTGTTGGCAAAGTAATGTCTCTGTTTTTTAATATGTTGTCTAGGTTGGTCGTAGCTTTTCTTCCAAGGAGCAAGCGTCTTTTAATTTCATGGCTGCAATCACCATCTGCAGTGATTTTGGAGCCCCAAAAAATAAAGTCTGTCACTGTTTCCATTGTTTCCCCATCTATTTGCCATGTAGTTTGGTTAAATCCACTTACAACTCATTTTAAAGGTTCTGGGTATTTTTATATTTGTAACATACACTTCTGGAAATATTCATAGCTTAAGCATCAGAATAGACTATGGTCATAGCCTTTTGTTTTCCTGAAGTAGATAATTGCTTTTTTTTCACTTTCCACTTTCTCTCTGTACCATTTGCCACTTTTCTTACCTTCTGATCCACTCTGGGGACAGTTTCCCACCAGGTAATGGCATTAGATGATCTGGAAGGTCCAGAATTCTCTTGATGACTTCCTCCAGAAACTTCCATCCTCGTAGCTGGCTGGCTCTTCGCTTGATTGGTGTATAAAGGGGATCTTCACTCTGGTAGGTTTCCGTTGCCGTTTGGAAACACTGACACCGCAGTATCTTGTAAGACACTCTGTTCGTGTTAATGACTGTTGACATTGATGATGCACGTTGATCTCCTTGACTTTTCTCCAAGTCACGTTTATAACTACTGCACGAGTGTTCACCAGTCAAACCAAGCCCGAGGGGCTGGTGTCCCTCCTTCTAAATCGAAGAAGGGGCAGACGCCGGGGGGAGCTCAGTTTGTGGGCCTGGAATTGTACAAACGGCTTAAAGAGTTTCTGAAGAATTACTTGACAAATCTTCTTAAGGTAAGATGTTTTACATTTATACTGAACATTTATAATAGAATGCACAAAAATGAAAAGTCGTGAAATAACGATTGTGAGTGAGTTTTCCGTTGCTCTTGGCACTGACGTGTCTGTGCCTGAAGAGGTGCTGCTCTCAGGCCGTTTGCCCGTTATGAAGATGAACCCTTCTAAGCCACATTCTGTTAACTTCTTAGATTAGAAGTTTCTGACACCTTTCCCTATAGTAGTACTTTCCTTAAATTACTAACCATTTGGTGTTTGGTGGTTAAAAAGCAATGAACCTATTAATTTAAAGCATATAATTATGAATTCAAGTTATCTATGTGTATTTTGAACCCACTGTAATATTCTGTATTAGGTATGTGAGTGACTAAGGTTATCCAGCCTCTGGTAATCACATTTTTCCAACGTGTTCTGCACACGTGTGTATAGAGATTTTTTATTTACACAAATAATGTCCAAAAAATTCCAGCATGCTCCAAATTTGTTTTTCTTAATATATTTTGCAAAGTAACTGGAAGCTTTAACATCATTTAACAGAGCAGAGTTGAGTGAGCACAGTCGTGACCAAGACAGTATCTTTTTCATGTTCCCAAGCAGTCTTGATGAAGCCACTGTGTCCTCCTGGCTCTGATTCGCAACACTTTGTAAAGTGAACACTGGGATTGATTGTTCTTTAGTATCGAAATGATGAACAATGTGTTGTGTGCTGAAGGGTGTTGATAGGCCTGCCATCAGCGATTTTTTTTTTTTTAATTTTTTAAAAAGGTCATCTGATATCATCCAGAAGAGCTTAGCTTTACATGTTTGGGTTCATCCCTTGTTATTTAAATCTAAATGAACACAAATTTGGTTGTGTCAAGATATGGTCAGGTTTCCACCTGGCTTGTTGGGTCACTTGTGCACCCGTGTGTTTCTGGAGCTTTGTTCAGTAGCTTTTTATTCTGCCAGTTGGAGGGCCTGAGGCTGACAAGTTTAGGGGTAGCCCCAGGCCCCGAGTTCATGAAGGGGCTGACCACCACCAGCACCGCCCCCCCCCCAACCCCCGCCAAGCTCCTGGATTTCTCTTCTGCAGCACATTTTAATGATATTGCAGTTTAATGCCCCATTTTTAAAGGGTAAGATGTCATTTGTGGATGTTATTAATACCTAAGAAAAAATTTCAAGTTAGTTTCCTTTGAATAAAGATTTGTGGTTTAAATTGTAAAAATTTCAGTAAAAGTAATTTTTATAACTTTTAAGTAAATTTAATGAAGAAAGAAGATACATTTAAAAATGGAATAGTACTGGCCCCATGACCTAAATTGTTAATTGGATGTCTTTTTTAACAGAGAAATTACCGAAAAATAGGGATTTCCTTAACCTGTCCCTATTTATGAATATAAAGGAATTACCCTCATATTCTGCAAGTTCCGTCTTTTACAAATGTATATGCATGTTTAATACTGTGAAACAAGTTCCAGTTTGGGATGAAAGAATTTTTGTTAAAATTCTCTGTAGTCTAACCCTCGTGAGCTACATTCTTGTGAGAATTTGTAGTAAATGAGTATGTTTTGTGTATAGAATAATTTAAAGAACCCGTCTATCTAAAACCCCGAGCATCAATGTATGTTAACACAATAGATTTGTTTCAGTGAACTCTTATCTTTAATTCATCACGTGACAAATTAGTTATCTTAAAGCTTTAGTTGCCTTGTTTCTAGGACGGAGAAGATTTGATGGATGAGAGTGTACTGAAGTTCTACACTCAGCAATGGGAAGACTACCGGTTTTCAAGCAAAGTGCTGAACGGGATCTGTGCCTACCTCAACAGACATTGGGTTCGCCGCGAATGTGACGAAGGACGGAAGGGAATCTATGAAATCTATTCTGTAAGATTTGACCACACACCTTTCAGATGTGTGTTTTTCTTGGAGATGTTTCCTTTCCAGCAAGGGATATAAGCGGATAGTGAGCAGCTTTCAGACAAGTGAGCTAATTTTCAAAAAATGGCCCTTGGATGTTTTGTGGCAAGACAGGAGAAGTATGAGTAATTGGAAGTTCCAAAATACAGCCTGCATGCTTCTGCAGTTACTGATTTAAAAAGCCGACTGTGGGGCTGAGCCTAGAGCTGTCGCCGTCTTAGCACAGCAAGGCCTGCAGGCAAAGCGGGTCTCCTCCCCGGGACTCGGGCCTCCATAGTCATCCCTTGTAGCCTTTAGGGGTCAGGGAAACTGCTTCCAGGAGCAGACTGTGATGTGAACTTCCGTCCTGCCCACTCACTTTAGGAAGTAATGTCACAGAGTTCAAAAATGGATGGGTTTTTAAAGGACTGCAGGAAAATGAATTCTGAAGAGGCAAAGTCTGAAATGTTAAAATACCTTCATTAGTATGTTTCTTCAGTCAAGGAAGCTTTTTCCAAGGCCCATTGGTTTTCAAAGTGTGGTCCCCAAACCCTCAGCATCATTGTGACCTGGGAACTTGTTAGAAAGGCAAATATTTGGGCCTCAAGCAAGACTTGCTTAACTGGACGCTCTGGAGGTGGGACTGGCCAGCGTGTTGTTAGCAGGCTTTCCAGGTGGTTCTGATCCTCATTCTAGTCTGAGAACCAATTAAGGCAGGACTTAGACCCCCAGATGGAGAAGGCAATGGCACCCCACTCCAGTACTCTTGCCTGGAAGATCCCATGGACAGAGGAACCTGGTAGGCTGCAGTCCATGGGGTCGCGGAGAGTTAGACACGACTGAGCGACTTCACTTTCACTTTTCACTTTCATGCATTGGAGAAGGAAATGGCAGCCACTCCAGTGTTCTTTCCTGGAGAATCCCAGGGACGGGGGAGCCTGGTGGGCTGCCATCTATGGGGTTGCACAGAGTCGGACACGACTGAAGGGACTTAGCAGCAGCAGCAACAGCAACAGCAGTAGACCCCCAGAACAGCCTCTCTGTTCATAATGGGCTCGGATACACGGACAGTACCTTTTTTGAATGGTGTTAAAATGTCAATTCTGTTGCATAATGAGATTATCTCCATACTCACGAATGCTGCTGTAATAGCAGTGCTTTGTAGCTTTACAAGTTTAATTAAAAGGAAAACATAATGTGCCATAGATGCATAACAGATTTATCATTTGTATAGCTCAGTTTCTATACCGAACTGTTACCTGCTTCTTAATAATGTTATGTTACATAGCTTTAACAAAGCTTTCTATGTTTAGTGTTGATTTGAGCCTCATGTAGTTTACCTTTTCTGTTAAAAATAACTTCTTGAGACTGAAAATTGTCCGTGGGAATCAGCATGATTTTGATTTCCCCCTGACCGAAAGTACCCTGCATGTGCCCTGTAGTAATGTCACAGGCTCCTACAAATCATTACGGTCTTTAAACTTTTTATATACTGTTTTCAAAATTTGACTGCTTTTTTTTTTTTTTTTTTTTTTAAGTTTCAAAATTCATAGTTTCTCCATCCTTAAATGCTGTAGTTAGTTTGGAAGTGCACTCTGTAGCCACAGTTCTTAGCAGAGGCCAGTGGACGCCCCTGTCTGGAAACAGTGTTTCCTCTGCGTGCTTTTCCATGAGGCTGTTGAACTCACAGTGCAAATACCAATTGACAAAGCAACGGTTCTCACACAGTGGTCTCTGGTTGCATTTTCCAGAATCTCCAGGAGATGGGGATGCTTTGTCATGAATTACAAAGTTTTCCTTTTTTCCTAATAATTTTTTCTTTTCAGTTACAGAAGGTTGTCGGTTTCCTTTCAAGTCAACCAGAGGACATAAATTAATTTCATTATCCACATATTGAAGTGATGCAGCAAGACTTTCCCCCTGATTCTGTCCCTCTGAACTTCCTCTGGCTTACCTTTGGTCCTGCTCTCTCAATCTTGCCTTTCTTTCTTCAAAGCGACCAGTTGTCCAGAGTTAAATCACATCTGTCTTACGCTGTCTCAAGTTACAAAAATATTGGGAAAAAGTTACTTTTGAAGGTGTAGTGTCTTCACTAGCCTCCCTCCTGCACTGAGGAGGCCTGGGGAGTTGGAACAGAGGGTGTGCACCTGGAGAGTGACTTCCCAAACCTCGCCCCCCAGGGGGCGTTTCTCCTGAAAACCAAGACTCTTCCCTTCCCAGCATCTTCTTTGACAGACTAGTTCCTAATTCTGAAATCACCTTTTTATTCTAATAGAAGACTTGGGTATACATTGTTCATATCTTATTAAAGATATTTTCTCTTAAATACTGCTTTCATGCTGCCCTTTTTTTGGTAGAAATTTTTCATTTTGTAAATGAAGTTTACATAGAATTTTTTCAGAACTGTATGTATAAACCTAGTTTTATCTGTGGTTAAATTTGGGAAAAAATAAGACTGATAGCATTTATATAAGTTTCTCAGCAGTTTTTGAGTATTAAATTCTCTTAAGTTTGAATTTAGCTGAATAATACCTCTCTCAACAGTTTAAAAGCCATATATGAATTAATATTTCCCTTTTGGAGGGGGTGAGCATTTTATAGTAATCGTCTGACATACCCTTTATGAGAAGTTTCAAAAGCTTTTTAAAAAAATGCATTATAGGCACACACATAAGTAAAATGGGAAATTTGAATACTTTATGTATAATAAAGGTTTCTCAGGTGGTGCAATGGTAAAGAGTCCTCCTGCCAATGCAGGAGACACAAGAGACTCAGGTTTGACCCCTGGGTCGGGAAGATCCTCTGGAGTAGGAAGTGGCAACCCACTTCAGTATTCTTGCCTGGAAGATTCTTAGACAGAGGAGCCTGGCAGGCTACCAGTCCATGGGGTCGCAAAGAGTCAGACACAGTTGAGCACGCAAGAAAAAAGAGAACTTTTTAACTCAAGAGAATGGCTCTCTGATTTCATCATGACTTTTTAACCAAGTTTATAATTAAAAATATTGATACTTATAATCTGGGATTAAGGCTGTCTCCTACAGCTTTGAAAAAACATAGTAAAAGTATAGCCATTTAATACTGTTGCTTTTTCTTTTCATCCAGCTTGCATTGGTGACTTGGAGAGACTGTCTTTTCAGGCCATTGAATAAACAGGTACCTACTTGTGCGTGTTGTGTTTTCCTTTTAAAACCCCTTCCAGGTGTCATACCTTAGCCTTTGTCTTTCTCAATCCTTTGTAACATCCTCAGAGTACCTCTCATCTTGCCTCTGATAGATTTAAATGTGTAAGAGCTATGTAGTAACATAATATTGGTGCATACCATAGTCTATAATCTACATGTCTCTTTCCTATATCTGTTCTAAAGGTAACAAATGCTGTTTTAAAACTTATTGAAAAAGAAAGAAATGGTGAAACTATCAATACAAGACTGATAAGTGGAGTTGTACAGTCTTACGGTAAGCAGTTTCCCTTTAATTCGGTGAAAGCTTTGATATCAGTGGCAGTGATAACAGAGATGCAACAGGTTTGTTTTCAAATAGTGTCATGAAGAACATTGTGAGCATTTACCAACGCACTCACAGTTCTCTTTACTATGTTTGATTTTACCCATTGTAAAGATTGTTTATCCTCATGCCTTAAGGAGATTTTAATGGACTAGACATTTGACATTTGAATTATTTTCTGGTTTCACACTGAATTACTGGATCTATATACCTGTGTAGACTGAAAACTAAGCACTTACGTATGCTTAGAGTGTCATTAATGGAGCTGAATGATAACCAGAAATCTGTATCATCTTGAACAACTGCCATTGAGAAGCCAATAAAGCAACACAGTGGTTTAAAACTTAAGTAATGTTCTGTTTCTTTGAAAGTTTAAAATTAAGCATTATTATTTTCAAGCTTTAGAAATATTAAGATGTTCTCTTAATGAACTTGATGAGATCTTTGAAGCATGCCTGGCTGTTGGTCAGAATCACTTGCCTTTGTGTGTCTTGGATTTTTTTTTTTTTTAATGCAAAATGTATTTAACTACCAGAAAATAAGTTTGCCTTTTGCCCTGCTATTTTATTCTTACCTTTTCAACATAACTTAAACTGAAAGCTACACCTAAAGTAAAATATATATTCCTTAAAATATAACCAAAAATGAAGCAGTTGAAACATAGTTCTGTTTACTTCCAGTGGAGCTGGGACTGAATGAAGATGACGCCTTTGCAAAGGGCCCCACGCTAACAGTGTACAAAGAGTCCTTTGAGTGTCAGTTTCTGGCAGACACAGAAAGATTTTATACCAGAGAGAGCACCGAATTCTTGCAGCAGAACCCGGTTACTGAATATATGAAAAAGGTAAGCTTAAACATACTTAGAGTAGGCTTAAGTTAAAAGTTCCTGCTGCTCAAGTAAATTACTCTTTTTATGCTTATATATGCAGCTTCCTTCAAAGTCATTTCTTGGGCACTGTTAACCGGTAGTGTTTGTAGCAGGTGCAAATGGATTCTCCCCACTCACTAAGGAGCTTGTATAAATTAACTTAATAATCGTGGCTCATGTTCTCCTACTGTGTGGAGGATGTAACTGTTACAGCTGAATGACATACATGTTTGAACACTCTCTCCTAGAATGTACAGGTGTATCTAATGGCAGCCACCATCTTACATCAGTGAAAAAATAGTATTTGAAGAAACAAATTTCTAACTGCAAACTCTAAGCTGTTTACTTCTTTGCTTCTGAGATCTCTCCTAAAAATCTATTCAACACAACCTTCCAGTGTGTATTAGAGAAGTCCTTCTGAAAGAACAGGATCGAAATTTTAGATGAGAAGACTGGGCATTGGTCTCTGCATCATGAATCTTCTACATCAAGTGATGTCACAGTACAGTTCTGCGGGAGGTATTCTAACTTCCCTTCTCGGAAATACCGGTGTCCCAGACTTAAGCTCAGAGGAGTGACCTCAGTCAGGGGTCAGCAGACTTTCCTTGAAGGGCCAGATGGTAAATACTTCAGACCTCGTGCACACGTGGTCTCGTCTGCAACCGTTCAGCTCTGTGTTGTGGCACAAAAGCAGCCGTGGCAACATCGAAACCGTGCTCCAGTGCAAGTTTCCTTCCAGCAGAACTTTGCCCCCAGGCAATAGTTTGCCAACCCCTGACCTCAACGGGCAAGGAGACTTCCAGGGGGTCCGGGGCTGCGTGTCGGACACCCGCTTCTCCCTTTAGTCTCTGTTCACTTGGAGGGCAGAGTCACTGCAGAGTCACTTTCTCCATGTGCTGAGACCAAAAGCCAAGGAGAGCAACAGCTCCCCTGTCTAACCACATAAAGTCATCCTCAATTTGTCCATGACGTTCCTAGAACATTTTCCCATAAGAGATAGTAATTATAAGTGGGCCTTACAAGTCTGAAGTTAAAAGTCCTTGACAAACGAGTCCTTCAAAACCTAACAGAAGTGGAACCCCGCAGAACTATTACACTTGGGAAAGTGATAGTTCTTTGTGTATTTACAAGTTAAGTTAGCTTTCATGTGCCAGTCTGGAAGCTAACCAGCTTATTGAGAGTTGAAACAGCTGCTTGACCAATCAGTTTTAAATCTAAGCACTGATTTTTACAGTGTAGTTTTCATAAACATATCTTTTATTGAACTGTACTATATATGGTAAGTCTTTTAAAACTGTATATGTATTTTAAAAGTGTGGCCTTTTATCAGGGTACAGATCCACACGTGTGGCTCAGGCCTTTTCATTTCATGGACTTCTTCGTGAATTGCAGTTACCTGCTGTCTACACCGAGGAAGGTGGTAGTGCTTTGGTGCGTGGAAACCCGCTTTATAGACGTATGGTTTCAACCCAGTCTGAGCCCTGCCTTCAAGGGAGAATGTGCTACCTGCATCCTGGCCATCTTAAATGGGGTTTCTTGGGTTAACGGTTTGGCCCAAATCTGGTTGGGTCTTAGCAAACAT
This sequence comes from Capra hircus, assembly GCF_001704415.2. Lineage (NCBI taxonomy): Eukaryota > Metazoa > Chordata > Mammalia > Artiodactyla > Bovidae > Capra > Capra hircus. Next base: position 8,693,758 of record NC_030811.1, on the reverse strand, counting down.
GACTCCATTTGAAAAATCCATCATGTAGAGATTCTGTGGGCTTAAAATTGGAATTTAACCGTCTGAACAATGCTACTGTTACTACTAGCTGTAGACTTGCATGTCAAACTGGGCTATGTGTCTAATTGAAAATCCCCACTCCACCATTTACTAAGGGTGACTTTAACCCCCTAGTAAATGGTGGTTAAAGTCTGTTCCTCAGTTTCCTCATCTGTAAAATGGGGATATTTTATCATCGTCATCATCATCATTATTATATATTATTTGATGTTTGGCCATGAGTATGCATCAAAACCTCCAGTGTATGCCTGATAGTACACAGGATAAAATATGGAACATTTTATTCAATAACTTGAGAAATTATGTTTATATTCGAACACTCTATTAGGAAGTAAAATACAAAACTCATGAACAGTTTTGAGATAAAACATCAACTTTCAAGAACTACTCTCCTTTTAGCAGCTCGTTTAGGCTAGATGTACAGATTCTCTGGGGTCTGTGTTCCTTTTTCTTGCATTGTCCTTCAGAGGAAACAGTTGAGAGTCTGTGGCTTCCCTGCTACTGATGGTGTCGGGGGAACAAGCCTCAGCCACGTTAGTTTCAGTGTATCTTACTCTCTGTCTCTTGTGATTGAGTCTGTGGTGAGCCTCCAAAGAATACTTGACCTTTCTAGGTTTCTAATGTCATTTTTTTAAGTTTTAAAAACAAAATATATGTTATGAATTTGCTGACTGCTTTTTGATCCATTTTTTCATTTTGTTTTTCCTGTATACTGATCCTAATAGAATTAATAGAGACAGTCTTTGCTTAATTTTATTTAGTCCTTTTGAATTTGTACTCTGATGTAATTGTCTGCCAAGTACAGTGGTGATCACGAGCTTATTTACCGTCAAATCAACAAAGAATGTAAATCACTGTCCCTCCTAAAACCTAATGACTTCATACCCAGGAGTTTGGGTTTTTTGGTTTCCCTGGTCATGACACTCTAATGAAGTCTGTGAAATGTGGAGAATGGCATTATGTCTGAAAAAAAACAATGTACATACCTTGATTTGAAAAAGCTTTATTGCTTAATTATGCCAAAACAATTATAATAGCAACATCAAAGATCACTGACTAAGGGTCAGCTTAACAAATAATAATAATGGAAAAAGTGTAAATGTTTTGAGAATAACTGAAATGCAGCACAGACACAGAGTGAGCACCTGTTCTTGGAAGAATGGTGCTGACAGCCTTGCACAGCTAGGGCCACCACAGACCTTCAGTTCCTATTTAAAAGCAAAAACCAGTGCCAAGGCACAGTGAAAGGAGGCTGGCCTGTGGTCGGTAGTCCTCGCTTGTTCACGGTTTCAGTCACCCACAGTCAGCCTCTCTGACAATATGGAATGAGAAGTTCCAGAAATAAACAGTCTGTAAGTCTTAAATTGCAGAGTGTCGATAAGGGTACTACCCTCGAAAGTGTGAAACAGCACGTATCTGTAGGAAGGAGATTGATATAAAGACATTCGGATGGTTAATCATGATAACCTCGCTGAAGTCATTTGAAGAGGACTTGGAAACAAAGATACAGGCTACAGAGGAAGTGGTGCGCACCGGGGACCGGTTGCTGTGGTTAGCATTCCCTCCCCACCCCAGCCTGAGTCAAAGGACCCCTTCCCTCCTCTTGTTTTCTTCCTCATACTGGGTAGGGCAGGATTGCGAGTTGAATTTGTCATTGGTTTTGTTTTAAAAAGACGCAAGTCCAAACTGTTGACCTGAGCTCACTCCCGCAGGCGGAGGCTCGTCTGCTGGAGGAGCAGCGCAGGGTCCAGGTGTACCTTCACGAGAGCACGCAGGACGAGCTCGCCAGGAAGTGCGAGCAGGTGCTCATCGAGAAGCACCTGGAGATCTTCCACACAGAGTTCCAGAACCTGCTGGACGCCGACAAAAACGAGGGTGAGCCGCGGAGATTCGGAGCGCGTGGATGTTGATTACGATCTGTGATCATGAAGTTGTATGAAGGTCTAGACTCAGAGTTAGCGCTACCACACCAGCCATTCTTTAAGAGGGCTGTGTGTGTGTGTACCTTGCGGTGTGTTGCTCTCAGATCTCTGTAGCGTGTTTTGGGTGTGACTGTTTAGGAAGAACATCTTTTCAGTTTGATGTGGAGTCTTGACTTCTTCCATACACTTTCGCATCCAGTGATGCTACCTCTGTTTTGTGCATTTGAGTGTGTGACTTTTATGCTGAAAATTCTTAGAGATGAGAAGGCTGCTGTTTTGCGAAAGTATTTCCCTTACCCCTTCCTTGTTTTCCTGGGACATGTGAGGCGCTCAGTAGAAGACTGGTGTTTAGACACAGGACTTGTCTTCTTTGGTGCTCATAAATCAGCCATGTGCCATGCATATATTAAGAGAAGAATGTGGGGGCCCTTTTGTGGCTGAATTGTTTGTATAGTTGAGATGGATGTTCATAAATACTCCTTAAATTTATTCATTCTTGTAAATAATATTTGAGTGCCTATTATGTATTAGGCATAATCAGTTTCTCAATCTTGAAGCATCACCTGTAGTTCCTGTTCATCTTTTTGCTGTTATATCAGTGGTTTCTCCTGGCAAAGGGGAAATACGCTTTCATAATCACCTGATTTCATTGTTACTTTTGGCTAAATATAAAATATTTGCATACAATTAAGTGCAATTGATTATTAGGTCTAAAAACACGGTGGTTTTATTTCACTGCACCTTTTATCTCTATAAATACGTATTTCGTGGGATGGATTTGCAAAGTTTGTTTTGATGCATAAAGGTGGCACTTCTTCTTTCAGATTTGGGTCGCATGTATAATCTTGTATCTAGAATCCAAGATGGCCTGGGAGAATTGAAAAAACTCCTGGAGACACACATTCATAATCAGGGTCTTGCAGCAATTGAAAAGTGTGGAGAAGCTGCATTAAATGTAAGTACTGTTCAGCTGGACACGGGTCGGGCCTTAACCATTCCTGCGCGTGGACTGCAGGCGGGTGTCCTGTCTGCACCCACAGGTCTAGGGGGTAAGACTCTCACTGGGCTCGTATAGGGAATTGGCTACTGGCTCTTTAGAGTAGGAGTGTCACAAGCATCTTTGTTTAGTAAATAGCTCCATTAATTTGCCTCTGGCACTTCTTAGGCATTAAGGATGTTATTTCTTGATATCTTTTTTTCCTTTCATTGTTTGTCAAAATTAACATTCCTTGCACTAGAAGAGAGACGATGATTCCATAGAAAGAACAGGCTGAAGCCTCCTAGAGACCTGGCTCCGGCACCGTGGGCCACAGGCTGCCCCATGCAGGAACTTTGGTCTGAGTACCGCCCTCCAGTTGGAGACCGCAGGGCTGTTTGCCCTGGAAAGGCCCTTAGTTGTATGGCATTTCTCCTACAACCCCCATCCCCACTGCCGCCCCCCCCCTCCAGGAGGTACCAGAATATTTCTGCTGCGTTTTCTATGATTCAGTTGCTGATTTTACATAGGAAGTATCGCGTGTTTCTGAGAGACAGGTAAGTTGTCTTCAGGTTTGTCCCTGTTGTGCGCTTAAATTTCAATCGTGTTTGGGACAGCTAACGGAGAAGAAAAGCTTCTAGAACACAGCTGGTTCTTCTGCCTGAGTCCAGAAACTTTTTGTCCCTGATTTTACTGTGTTTGGTGTAAAGTATTTCGAGTCTGTTTTCCTGTTATCTTTGGGGGCTCCCTTTTCCACTTTTCATTATGGGGCTCACTGCATCACTTGTTGTGACATCTGTGGATTATCAGAGGGAAGAATGTAAACACACCTTAGAGTTTTATAAAATAATACACTTTATACTTAGCAGACGGCAGAGTTCAGGCTTGGTGGTAGGTGCTGTGGAAAGTCTCCAGGTTTCAGGGTGAGGTCCCAGCAGTGCCGTGGGGCCCCTGCCCACAGCCCCCGGGGATGGTCCGTCCGGGCTCAGACCCAGCTCTGTTGTTTGCTCACCACTGACCGCATTGCTCACTCGCTTGTCCTGTCTGTGGCAGTTAGGAAGAAAGACTAATGATGGTGACCACCTTCTAGAGGTTTTGTGAATAAAGAATACTTAAAGCTTGTAAAGGGCTTCTTACATGAAAGTACGCAGTGCTCAGCAGTGAGGATTGCAGTTTTTCTCAGGTATCCAGTCCTGTTTAATTTTTTTTAATTATGTAAAAATTATATGATTTTTCTTATGTCCAAACTCTGAATATTCTTTGTTGAAAAGTCTGACGCACAGACACAGGTACACACATATGCACGTGTGGACGTACGTGAGACTCAAAAGGGGCCACCTTGATGAAGATATCTTTTCAATAACGTAAGGTTTTCCCAATTGTTCATTCAAAGCCCATTTGGCCAGAAAGGCAGGGGTAGCCATCCATTTGGCTGGAAAACATGTTTCACTGCTAATAAATCTGATGTAGGCTGAAATTTTTACAGGTTTTAAGTTTGTAATGTGATTCGAATAATATTTATGTGTTACAAACATCAGAATGGCCTTAAGAATTTTCTGAAGGCATATTTTTCATAGTTAAATGGATTTGAGAATCACATGTGTTCCTGGGTAACTGGTGCCCAGGGAATTCCCCTCGTGGGGTCCCCCTCACTTCACCCAAATGGGAACTGGCAGTCCTCTCCCTGTGAAGTGTGGCTGAAAGCCTGAACATACGTGCTGCTTTTAGACGCACTGTCTTGTAACTGCCACGCCCCCAGGCCAGGGAACACTCGAGAACAAGGCTGGGGATCAGGGCTCCTCTCGGGGGACGAGGGCTTCAGGCCCACCCGCCATCACGGGAGATTCCAGCGGAGGATGAGAGCTGTCGGCCTTCAGAGGCTGGTGACTGAGGACAGGCGTGCCCAGCCACGCCGCCCGCGCCGTCGGCATGTCTCACGGAGGCTCCCGGAGGACTTCAAAACCTTGTGCACCAAGGACTCTTCAGTGATGGGTTTAAACTGCTTTAGAGCTGAACAGATAATTGTTTTAATAGGCAAGTTTTTTTCACCAGCAAGTCACCCCACGTCCGGCCTCTGGACAGAAGGGAGAGAGGGGGCGGCTGGGTCAGCCAGCACATTCCATGCTGCGCTTAGGGAGACAGGCTAGAGCCCAACGTGTGTGCTCAGCCGCTGGCCGTGTAGTGACGGTTTGTAGGAGAATGGTCAGATACAAGGAGGAGACTTGAAGGGAGCAGCCTGGAAGCAGAGCCCGCACCTTCAGGTTCGTTTACAAAGACCGAAGCCCACAGCGTGGCTGGCTGCGTTCTTAGTTTTATCTACCACAGCAACCAGATACGTGATGATGGCTGGTGCTATAACTCAAAGGCCCCATGTATGCTTCAGAGAAAATTGAAGTTGTTTTCATTGATTCCGCAAGGATCTGTGGCCTGGCTCTGAGCCTGGGTTCCCATGTGAATTGCCACACCTCTGTGCTGCCCTCAGGTCTCAGCTTTCCTTCTCAGACCTCCATGCCCTCCTCCTCCTGCTCCGGTGACTGGATGGCGGGTCTGCTTTGAAACCTCACGTCTTCCCTCCTCCGTCCTTAGCTCAGCGGGGCAGCTGTGGGCTCGGTGCCCCTGCCCTCCCCTTCGCCCCCAGCAGCATTCGTCCCCTGAGATGGAGTCATTTCCTACTGAGTCTGGACCAGCTGTGGGTCTTCACACCACCATACACGTACCGTGCTGGACCTGCCTGGTTCTTCTCTTCCTAGATGTATGCCTTCTTTTTCCCCTGTATATTACACACCTTCATCTTCCAATACCCTCAAATGCCATTCTTTCCCCAAAGCCTTTCTCGACCACTCCTTGGAACCAGCATCGTGTTGGACTGTTTACACAGCATTCACACTCCTTACATTTCGCTTGTCTGTGTAAATGTCTCCCGCAGAGCTGGCTTTATCCACCGTCGTGCCCTCAGCCCAGCTCCGTGCCTCACACAGAACAGGGTCTCGGTGTGCTTGGGTCTTTGTGATGCTCCTCTCTGTCTCCAGCAGGATTCAGGGGGCTCACACAGTGCCTAACAGGCGGAAAGACAAATGAGACAGCAGCAAAGTAAGGGCTGCAGACACAAGCGAAGCTGAGTGCAGAATAGTGAGTGGCACTCAGAATGCGTGCAGTGAGGTGGTGAAGTCTGGTCTCGTGACAGAGGTGGGTCACAAATTTGCCTCCAGTGTTTTCCATCAGCACAGAAAGCCTGCTGGAAAAGACAGTTGGCAGTACTGTGATGTACGGTCAGCTCCTTGATTCACACCGATCATAAGGAACAAGCCCTCAGCTCTGAGGAGTGACTCTTATCAGCATTCAAAACTGATAATACCTTTCCTAATGGCCCATCTAAAGTGAACACCAGCCATGTGGAAAGTCATCCACATACAACGTAAATACAAAGTAAAACTATATCGGGTCATTGGATGGCTTTGTAATTTCCCCTGACACCAAAGTTTCACAGCAGAATGGAGTTCAGGGAAGGAGTCAGCGCAGACTTGTGAGCACTTGCTAATGAGCACTTGATGATACAGTTGGTTTCATGTTGAATTTTTAATTAGCACTCCGTTCTGCAGCAATCTGGGCGCTATTGTTCTCAACGAAGAAGGCCTCATAAATCAGGTATAGAGAATGTTTCATTACTGTCTTCAGGGCAGAAATGGCAACAGATAAGCACAAAGTCCTCTTTGAAACTGTATCTTGACTGAGTGACTTCAGTCTAACTGGACCTGAAATGTAACCCAGCAAGAGTGGGCTTGTAGATACTTTGATGTCCAGCGGGACTGTTGGTCTAACAGTGGGAGGCTGGGCTGCAACCTGGACTGGGGCACAAAGTTGTCAACATTTATTTGCAGGTTTGGCGGGTGGGGGGGAAGTGTTCTCCTGAGATGAAAAGGCATTTTCAGGAGTGGCGTGGGGCTGCTGGCTCCAGGATCGGGAGTGCTTGTAAGAGGAGCACTTAAAATGGAGAATTTTAGAGACAGACAGAAAATCAGGGCACTCTGACAAGCATGTTTTCAGCATAAGACTAAGGAGTGAGCCTGAGGCCGTATATCAGACTTGTAAAAAAAGTTCTATGGTTTGGGTTGAGAAGTTGGCTTAGGTGTAATTATAAGAACCGAATTGTGTACGAACTTACCCCAGAATAAACAGAGTAACATGGTGCTGGGTGCTTCTGGCAGATGGAGGGTTAAGTGATATATCCAAGATTCCCTTTCTCTCTGGAGTAAAATCCCAAATATAAGAACTTAGTTCTGACTCAATCTTCCTATGGATGGTGAGAGAAGAGAATGATCCACTCAGAGCCACACCTGCTTGGGAGCCTTGCATGGGGAGCGTGGTGTAGCTCCGTCTGGTCCAGGGGATGGAGCACTCAGCCTCAGCCAGGTCTTCCCACAGTACAGAGTGGGTGGGAGAAGGTCCTCAACCAGCAACTGCTGAACGCTGGGTGATGGATCATGGTGTCAGATCTTACTATTTCTCATTTTGAATATGTTGAACATTTTCCGTAATAAAACTTAAACAGAAAGAAAAAAAGAAATGCACTAGTTTTGATGCAGTTGATGTGGGAAAAGAGAGGGGACTGAGGAGCTGTTTTAGGATAAAAGGAAACAGTTTCATACAGTAGGTCCACCTGATGCTTTTAATTACAGAGAACTGATAACATGGTGGCAATGCAGATTGGTCTAGAAAACATGCAGGTAAATTGTCCACTCTGTCTTGCCATGAGATGAAGAGAACAACCTTTTTCTCTGGAAAAAAAAACACACACACAAATAAATGTCCATTTTTAGTCTGTGATCACCAGGCTCTGAGGAGATTCACTGTGTCCTTCGTGTAACCAGGAAGCTCCCTTCTCTCCTCCACCTGTAGGGGGAAACCTCAGTCCTTTCTTCCACAGGCACACCCATCGAGGAGCCTCCTCTTACCCAAATCCCCCACACCAATCTCAATTCTGGCTTAGCCTTGCTGTGCGCCCGCCCACCCTGAAGAGGCCACGCCTGGTTCCTGGCCCAGTCAGAGGAGACCATGAACTTCTCTCGGTGTTTGAGCTCATACCCGGCAAGGGGGCACAGCCTGAGCAGCACCCCACGAGGATGCTGACCATCATGTGATGGGGGAGGCCTTGCTGTCCAGGGTTCAGGGAGGTTCTCAGAAAATACTGGTGAGTCCAAGATTGGCAGCTGGGATCCTACACGGAGCCCCCAAGAGGTCTGCTGGGACAGGAAGTGGGGACGGGGCAGGGGAGGCAGGTAAACCTGAGAGGACGGCCTGGGCTGGCCAGACCAGGGAGACCCCGAAGGCTAGGTCAGTGAACGCCTTAATTCCAAGGACAAGAAGAAACCAGGTTAGGCTGTATGAGAAGCCTGAAACTGACAATATGATTTTTTTGCTTTTCTCCTTTTTTTAAAAAAAATGAAATTGCTACCATGTGAAAAATGGATTAAAAGGAAGAAGAACTGTTAGCATACCAGTTAGGTTTGTTAAGAGTGGTTCAGATAGAAACGACACGGCTGGTGATGGGGACGCAGAGAAGGAACGAGGCAGTTAGACTGTAACAGGCAGGGTCCATGCCGGATGATTGTTGAAGCTGGACAGTGAATACAGGGGGCGAGTTTCACGGTCCTTTGTGATTTTGAATATATCTGAATCTTTTCTACAATAAAACGTTGACAGAAAAGAAATGTAAATAGCAGTGCAGAGGGCGGCAGAACCATGGGCGGTCAGGCCGACTCTGACGCGGAGTTCAGGAATCCTCCTGTGTCCAGGGCAGGTTGTGTGAGCCGAGTGGGGACATCTGGTCTGGAGAGGAATATGCCAGCCACGGGCAGAAGATGCCCATCACGTAGGAGTTGTATGAGGTCCCCTCACCCCACCCCCCACCCCCTGGGACCAGCCTGAGCAGTGTCGTGTTTCTTATATGCAGAGAACTCTTGCATAGTAAGAGTAATCACGCAGATTGCTAAGTACACCATTCGTGTTTTTTTTTTTTTTAACATCCAAAATTCGCATCTTCATGTTCTTAAAAAAGCATGCATTTTATCCAGCTGGCCGGAAAAAAAAGCATGCATTTTTTTCCTCTGCCCTCACCTCTCTTGCGTTTGTGACCCTGCCATCTGGGGCCCTCGGAAACAGCTCCTGCACATCACCATTTACCTCCCGGTTGCTAAATCACCCACCTTTTGAACGTTTTCTCCTCCATTTGACATTGCTGATGGCTCCTTCCTCAAACTCCCTCCTCTGTGCTACTCCTGTGTGTCCCTGTCTCCGTCTGCTCTTGGCAGCTCCGAGGTGGCTTCTCTTAGGATCTCAGAAGCTAATTCAGGTCTCCAGGGCTCAGCGCCTAAGCACAGTCTTCCCTCAGGAGGTTCCATCCACACCCTCGCTTCTCACCAGCCAGACTCCCGGCTGGGTCTTCTCCTGTTAGCCGAAAGGATCTGGAATTGGAGTCTGAAGGTTTCTGTTCCCTTAGAGAAGGTCTGTCTTTCCATGGGGAATTCATACCTGGCATTTCTTGGGACTTTTATGTTTTTTCCAAATCCTGGATCTGAGAAAAATCGGTCAAGAAGTGAAGACAGGGGAGAGCGTGTAGTTCTTTCGCAAACATAATGGTCAACATAGCGGCGCTGCTGGTTCAGAGGACTCCATCGAGGTGGGAACTCCGAGCTTCAGGCCGTCTCTGGGAACCAGGCTGAGACAGAGGGGCAGTCCAGTGGGTCAGCCTTCCTCCTGGGCAGTGCCCAGTTATAAATGTGTGTGTGTCGTCCTCCGCTCCTAAGAGGCAGTCCTTCTTGCAAACGAAGCAAATATTAATCTGTTTATATTCATAATACACTTTATATCAATCCTGTGAGTGATGTTGCAAGAAACAGCAAGGTTTGGAAGCAAATTAAGTCCTTAAATTGGCAGTTTTGATATGTGATTCTTTTTAATGCTGCTAATAACCTTACTGTGTGATAGTGTTGGCATTTTCCAGTGTTTGGGTACTTGTTGGAGGTGAAAGCTCTTTGTAAATACTTTAAAAGAACCAATGCCAAGAGGAAAACAGTATGAATGATGAGAAATAATTTGACATGAAATCAGAAAACAATCTAAAATCTGAATTGGCAAAAGCAGTATCAATTTCAATGGCAAAACCAAAATTAAGTCAAGCGAACAGTATTTTCATTGTTAAGAAAAAAAGAAAAGAAATGAGTTTATATGAAGTAAGACGTGTGCTGAGGGACAGGTATTTTTGGATGCAGGCTTAGGAATCAGATTATTAATAGAGAATGCAAGAACTTGTACACCTGGAATCGTTCTCCGGAAACTAAGAGCAGGATTGTACAGTGGGACAGTTAATGCTGTGTGTGTGTGTGTGTTCTAAGTTTTAAGATAGAAAAATTTTTAAACATTAAATATATGTGGCATCCGCTTTCAATATTTTAAGTGATTTTTATTTGGCAGTTTTTTGTGTTAAGTTCCCTTTTAACATTTTATCAAATGTTTGCCCAGTAGAGACCACTTTACATGTCACTGAAATGAAAATCTTGTCACAGTACTTTTATTCATAATAATAACAGGCCTGGCATGTTTATTATATCTTTAATAACAGAAAACCTCTGAACCTCCTGGTATAACCCTATCACAGAAGAATGATTTAATGGTGACCCAAGATCAAGTCAGGTGTCACAGAAACGCAGAGTGATTGGAATTGGGGGAGTTGTGGTTTCTCCTTCCTGAACCAGAGGAGAAATACTCATCAGGAATTGGGCGCGCTGGCAGACCGTTGACACCCCCCGTCAGTGACGTGCTGCCCGGGGAGCCCTGCGCTCGTGCTGAGCCCCGCGTCCAGCAGCACCGCCTGGGCTCCGCCTGTCTGCCCGACCTCTCCCTGGGCCTTTTCCTCTCTGAGACTCTCAGGAGCAGGCTGCCCACATCAGGCTGGCCAGGTGCCCGCCCTTGACTTTGTTTCTTCGTCTCTAAGGGGGAGACCAACAGCCCTGACCCCACAGTGTGACGGGTCAGGCCTGCGAGCTCAATCTGCCCTCTGACACGCAGCCAGCCCTCGGGTTGGCCACTCTGGTCTTCGTATGACCCCAGACTGTCCCCTCCGGCCCGTCTTTCCTGCCTGCCTTCTGCAGCACTCCCGAAACCTCCCCTGAGGCTGGTTCTCACATCTCCTTTCTATTCTTCTGTCCAAAGAGTCCCAGTGGCCACCTCGCTGATCGCCTGGTGCTCTGACGGTCTCCGGGCCTGGCCTTCCCCACCCTAGCTCTCTACTTGTCCTCGTCCATCTTCAGATTTCCCGGGTGTACTAGTCAGACCCTCACTGCCATGTGTGACCCACCCCTGCCCTTGCCCACATGTCCTGAGATCTCAAACCTACATTATTTTTACATTGCCTGCTCAGCTAAGTTCTAAGTAACTTATTGACGGGTCTCCCCAGCCAAGACAAAGTCCAGAATATGAAATCTTCAACGGCAAAAGTAGACAAAGAAAGCTGTCACTTTGAAAGTTTGTTTTGTGTGGTTCCTTTGAGTTTTCAAATAATTTGAAAAATCACTTTTTCGTGTAGCTCGGAATTAGTATTTCATTTTGAGTACAGAGAATATATTTTCTTTTATTATATCTATAAGCAGAATATCCTATGTGTTTTGATGATGGGATGTGAACTATTTCTTGATCTTATTTGTTAGCATCTTTGAAGAAGGAAGCAGATCTTTTGGAATATTTTCTAGTAGCATGTGAGTATACAGTCTAGTCCCCAGGAAACAACTCGTGTCTGTTTTTCCCTCTCCCCAAGGACCCCAAAATGTATGTACAGACAGTGTTGGATGTTCATAAAAAATACAACGCCCTGGTGATGTCGGCATTCAACAATGATGCTGGCTTCGTGGCCGCGCTGGACAAGGTGGGTATGCTGACCTGTGGCTCCGTGCGGGACCGAGCGGACGGCCCGCGGGCCTCTGACTGTGTGTCCGTGGCCTACAGGCCGCGGGCCTCTGACTGTGTGTCTGTGGCCTGCAGGCCCACGGGCCTCTGACTGTGTCTGTGGCCTGCAGGCTTGCGGGCCTCTGACTGTGTGCCTGTGGCCCTCAGGCCCGCGGGCCTCTGACTGTGTGCCTGTGGCCCGCAGGCCCGCGGGCCTCTGACTGTGTGCCTGTGGCCCGCAGGCCCGCGGGCCTCTGACTGTGTGCCTGTGGCCCGCAGGCCCGCGGGCCTCTGACTGTGTGCCTGTGGCCCGCAGGCCCGCGGGCCTCTGACTGTGTGCCTGTGGCCCGCAGGCCCGCGGGCCTCTGACTGTGTGCCTGTGGCCCGCAGGCCCGCGGGCCTCTGACTGTGTGCCTGTGGCCCGCAGGCCCGCGGGCCTCTGACTGTGTGCCTGTGGCCCGCAGGCCCGCGGGCCTCTGACTGTATGTCTGTGGTCTGCAGGCTTGCGGTCGCTTCATAAACAACAACGCAGTCACCAAGATGGCTCAGTCGTCTAGCAAATCACCTGAGTTGCTGGCTCGATACTGTGACTCCCTGCTGAAGAAGAGGTACTAGTGCGTTTGTGCGTTTTCTTAGTAAACCTGCTTAAAACCTCGGCCTCTAGTGAGGAGTTAAAGTTCTATTACGTGTGTTACATTGTAATTTTTTTGTACCTTTTGAGAAAAATGCTGTAAACCGAGTACAGCTTCTTTGTCTTCCTGAAAGTCATTTCATGTCGCATGTTAACGTGGCCCAGTTCACCTGTTTCTTGCGTCTGTAATTGTAGACAGTGGGAGCGTGACCCTCCTAGCTAAAAGGCTAAAATTTGGAGCGCTATCAAATGAAAAACTTTCGTATTTTAAATACGCAGGCACTCTGGCAGAGCTTGAGTTTGTTTGGCAGGACACACAGCTGCTTTTTTAGCCATTGTCTTTTCAGAAACTGTCTCATCGAGGCTGTTGATAGGCTATTCTTTCGTTAAGGCAGCTGACGCAGACAGAGTGGCGGAGAGCTCCGAAGTGCGGGTCTGATGAACATGCGTTAGTGACTAGAGGCGAGTGGGCGCCAAGGGAACCTTTGAGGAGAGGGACACGGCCCCGGCCTCTCAGGGAGAAGCCCGGAGCTTCCGGCCAACCGTTCTGAAGCAGGAGCACCTCTTCAGAGCCTGTTTGGTGGTTGGGTCATTTTAGATGAATTTATAGGGATCTCTTTTAGAGAGGACTCTTGGAGCAAAACCTTTAAATTTTTGTTTGTCCTGAAGTCACTTTTCAATTAATATTTGCTCATAGACCAGAGTGAACGAGTCAGTTGCTAAAGGACAGCCATCTGTTTTGTAGACATAACGACAAGTAGGAGGCGGCACTGGGGAGGGAGTTTAAAATGCTCTCCCACTACCTTTAACTATTAGGCCATTGAACGGCCTTTTATTTTTTTCAAAGTTAAGTTCAAGCATATTGAGGAAAGCAATTAGAAAAGTGAAGCTAATTTACTTAAATTTAAATGGCTTATCTTAAAGGAAAACGATTCAGAATGTTTTGGGAAACTTTTAATTTTTGTTGTGGATATTCTAAATGATTATTTGGAAGGATAGTTTATGAAATAGAATATAAAATTGCCAAATGGCCACAGGTTAAAAAAGCTAACCTTCCCTCATCCACGTGCTGATCTGAAAAAGAACTCACCGTTTGAACCGCATCTGATATGGTAGTTTGGCAAAGAGGTGCTTGTTTAGTAAACATTTGCTGGTTTGTTTTATTAATAAAACACCGTGCCTTTTAAAAATTTTCAGTTCCAAGAACCCAGAAGAAGCAGAACTCGAAGACACGCTCAACCAAGTGGTAAGGTGCTGGCTAGTTACGTCGGTTTTCAGGAACTTTTTCTCTGACAGATGGCTTAGAGGTTATGTTTATGAGGCATCTGAACAGTAGTAGAAACACTTACTTTATTCTAAATCTGATTTTACTTCCTGTACTGAGTCAGTAATGTTAGCATTTGCGCCTTTCTCATTAGTAATAAGTCTGGACCAACTTAGCGTGATTTAAGGAGTGGGTGACAGTGTTAAAAGATGCTGGGGGCAGTATTCTGTCACTCTGAATGTCAGCATACGGGGTGGGACAGAACAAGACCCACGTGTTGCTTCCCGGCCTGTGGCTGGGACCGGTCGTGAGGTGTGTGTGTGCTCTCTGGTGGCTTTCCAGATGGTGGTCTTCAAGTACATCGAGGACAAGGACGTGTTTCAGAAGTTCTACGCGAAGATGCTGGCCAAGAGGCTTGTGCACCAGAACAGTGCGAGCGATGATGCCGAGGCGAGCATGATCTCCAAGCTGAAGGTAAGGCTGGCTTCTCCCAGAGAGTGCAGCCTCGGGCGCCGAGGCTCCTGGGCCCTCCAGGCTGTCGGCTGGGCCCTCCAGGCTGTCGGCTGGGCCCTCCAGGCTGTCAGCTGGGCCGAGCCGTCAGCTGTGATGGCAGAGTGAGCGCTGCCGCTGCACACCAAGAGCCCACCACCATTGTCGAGACGCGTCCAGGCCCCCCACCAAAGTCGTTGAGACGCGTCCAGGCCCCCCACCAAAGTCGTTGAGACGCGTCCAGGCCCCCCCACAGTCGTTGAGACGCGTCCAGGCCCCCCACCAAAGTTGCTGAGACGCGTCCAGGCCCCCCACCAAAGTCGTTGAGACGCGTCCAGGCCCCCCCACAGTCGTTGAGACGCGTCCAGGCCCCCGTCATAGGGCTGCCTGTGCTCTCCCCAACACTCATGTGTGTGCCCATGTGCACACACACAGGTTCCCAGACACAGACGTGTGCACGCACACACACACACGCCCTTCTGCTGCAGCTGAGCCCACCCAGCGCATCCTCTCCGGCTCCCGCGCACAGCCCCAGCTCTGCACGCCCCCAACCCCCACCGGCCCACTCCCCCCACCTCCAGGAATGGCTCCACGTGGTGTGGCCTCCACTCATATGTTTTGTTGGCCTTGAGCAATTGGGGCTTTTTGTATTTCTCTGGGCTTGGTTGACTGTTAGTAACCCCACGTCTGCAGGAGGACAGGAATGCTGCTGGCTATTGAGCATTTATTTCTTAATTCGGCTCCCGCTGCACCTGGCCTCTCAGGGCTGTTCCACGTTTTACGGCGTATTTCGCTGTGACCGGAAATTAGTTAACGTGAGTGCTACTCCGTGTGGGCTGCTGTGATGGAGTACCGTAACTTAGTGGCTCAAACAGGAGAGAAGTGTTCGCAGAGCTCCAGAGGCTGCCAGGATGCCCAGAGCAAGGTCCAGGCAGCTCAGTGTCCAGTGCAGGCCCCCCGCCCCTCCCCCTCCCCCTTCCCTGAGGACGCCCAGCCACGTCCCCACCCGGCCAACTCTTCCCCGCATAGAGGTCCACCCTCGGGACCTTTCCTAAACCTCCTTATCTCACCGTGGCCCCACTTCCAAGTGCCAGCAGCCTAGGACTTCAGCATGGGATGGGGTGTGGGGGATGGGCAGGTCAGTCCTCGGCCACGGGTGAGACACAGACAAGCCAAGTCGTCTCGGTGTTCTCGTGCTGTCAGAAATCCTCGCTCTTCCTGCCCGAGTGGCAGTCACTGTGTTCTACGCCAGTCGCTGACGGTTCTGTTTACAGCTATGTAGGCTTTGATAGCATATGGACGTTAATCAGTGCATGTTCATACCATGAGCTCCTGTACCTGCTGCAGCTTCAGTACTGCCGTTCAGCGTCTCCTGTGTGTATGCTCCCCGTCAGACTACCCTGTATACATCTCTGTCTCTGGAGAAGTTAATAAGGCAGTTGTCTGGGTTCATTTCAGCAAGCTTGTGGTTTTGAGTATACCTCTAAACTTCAGCGGATGTTTCAAGACATTGGTGTAAGCAAAGATTTGAACGAGCAGTTCAAAAAGCACCTGACGAACTCCGAGCCACTGGATTGTGAGTATCCCCTGGTTCCCGAGCTTCCTTGACCAGGCAGGGCTCTTGGAGGAGGCGGTGCTCTTTGTAGTGAGTGCGAGAGACGGCAGCTTTATCAGAAATTCAGGGCCAGGCACACAGGAAGTCCGCACCCCATGCCTCCTGCCTCCTGGGTGATGACAGGAGGTGAAGCCGGGGAAGGGGGTTGGCGTTTCCCCCCGAGGGGCCGAGCCGGTGGGGGTCTTGTGTTCAGGTCCTGAGCCCTGACCTCTTCCACTGGCTGGCATGGTCGCCTCACCCTGGCCGGTCGCCAGCTCAGGGGTGCCAGTTACAGTTTAAGTTCCAGTTAACGTTTTTTCACTTAAGTTTGATTCCATTCTAGCAGTTTCTTCTATTATAAGAAACTGCCGTGGCCATACAGATGACCAGTCAAAACCTGGCTCCTTGATTGCACTGGGGGTCAGGACAGGCTGGTGTCAGGACACAGAGGTCCTCTGGGTTCCTGCGAGGTCTGGCTGCAGCAGGGGGTGGCAGGTTTCGCGGACATGGTGATTCTCTTGTTTTTAAATGAAAATGAGGCTGTACTTGCCCCAAATCAAAAGCACCATTCCATTGTAAAACTTGACCATGGTGCCAGCAGACTTGTTGTCAGCTGTCTGCAGTGATGACATTATGGTATAATTTATAGATCATGTGTCTTTGTGCTGTACACAGAGTCTTCAGCGCCACACAAAGCATAATGAAGTCGGTTGACTTGCGCTTCTCATTGTCTTGAGTTTGAGGCTCTCAGGCCATCCAGCCTGAGGAACTCAGGTGTACCCTGAGTGGACTGAGCTTATTGGTGGCTGAAAACCAGAGCAGATGAAGCCAAACAGGCACATGGTGTTATAATTCTGAGTTAGACGGGGAATGAAAGACGCACTCTGCAGGGAGAGAATTTGTGGCTCTTTTTCCCTTTACTTCCCAGGCGGCTCAGACAGTAAAGAATCTGCCTGCAATGCGGGAGATCCTTGGGTGGGAAAGATGCCCTGGGGAAGGGAATGGCAGCCCACTCCAGTGTTCTTGTCTGGAGAATCCCTGTGGACAGAGGAGCGTGGTGGGCTACAGTCCATGGGGCTGCAAAATCAGACACAACTGAGTGACTAACACTTTCCCTTTACCAAATTTAATTGAAATTTAGTGTGTTTCATCCTTAGTTTTATATTAAAGCAGGATTTTTCATTTAGTGTGTTTTTCTTTTAATAAAAAGCAATTTAAGTTTACCTGCTCTGTTGGCATTTTCCAGTTTATAAGGCTAATGTATTCCTGAACTTTCCTCTCCCCCAGTGGATTTCAGTATTCAAGTGCTGAGTTCCGGATCGTGGCCCTTTCAGCAGTCTTGCACGTTTGCCTTGCCATCAGAGGTAAGGATGGGTTCCTCTTCTATTCCCTTGGTGTTGGGCAGGGATAAGGAGAAGCCCCTTCATGCCGGCATGCCTGCAAAAGGCCTTCCTGCTGGCCAAGCCGTGCCCCGGCAGCCCTGAGCACTGGCCAGCGTGGGGTCAGGAGGTGGCACCTCCGGTCCCACTCAGCAGTGGTGGTTTACTCTCAGAAAGTAGGACCTCGTAGTTCGGCGATGAACGTCATGGTGATCCCTACTTGTCTTGAACTAGAGACTTTTTAAAATTGTACTTTCAAACGTGTAAATTAACGGGCTTCTGCAAGATAATGAACACTTGATACTTGCAGTTCACTTTCACGTCAGCATGTTGTCCTGTGAACTAGGCCCAGTGTGTGTTTAGAGATGACTGTAGGATGTGTTGAGGCACGTGTTTCACAGGCGCTCCCTACCTTGTACGCAGCTGGAGCGGAGTTACCAGCGATTCACAGCCTTTTACGCCAGCCGTCACAGCGGCAGAAAATTGACGTGGTTATATCAACTGTCAAAAGGAGAATTAGTAACAAACTGCTTCAAAAACAGATACACTTTGCAGGTAAGATCACTTTTTATTTTGGAGGTTGGTTGGTTTACTATAAATGAAGATGAGATGAAGTATAGAGATCCAGCGGTGACACGCGACAGAATCTAGAGTTAGGCTTCTGCAAAATAATACCGAGGTAACAGCTTGGATTTTATGAGTCGGAGAGGTGAGTTCTCTCTAGCTAAGGGAGAAGCTACTCACTAATGCTGAGCCTCACTTTTCTCCTCCACAAAAGTGTGGAGGCGGTGTTAGAGCTTGGACTCTGTGTGCGGTGTGAAGACGAAGTGAAGTTGAATGTATTTTAATATGCGTTTGAGGGCTTCCCTGGTGGCTCCGCGGCAAAGAGTCTGCCTGCCAGCGTAAGAGACGCAGGTTCAGGACCTGAGTCAGGGAGATAGGTTGGCGGAGGAAATGGCAGCCCACTCCAGCTTCCCGTTCTTGCCTGGGAAATCCCATGGACAGAGGAGCTGAGGAGCTGCGGTCCCTGGGGTCGCAGAGTCCTTGACACAGCTTCTGCTTGACATACACTAGTGTTCAGATACCAGCTTTAAAAGCTGGAGTTTTCTGTCTGTAATTGTGATACTAGCTCTCTTCTTTGCGGGGCAGTTTCCTGTCAGCAGCAGCCTCGGCGCTCGCTCCCTGCGGCGCTGCGCCCCGCCTGATGGTAGCGGCCACTTGCTTCCTGGTTTGTCGCTGAGCAGCCAAGCATCGGCCTGGCGAAGGGACCTCCTCTGGCTCCTGGCTGATAGGAGCCACAGTTTCCGTTAAGATCTTGTCCCTTAAAGATTCCATCCTGAAGAGGGTTCACTTGTGTGCTTATAAGCTTATAAAAGCAATTGTAAATCTGTAAGTGTTAGGAAACTTCTGACTGCATTTTGCAGACTCAACCTGCTCATTAAACTTTCAGCAATTCTATTCTGATAAACTGAAGTGTCTGATACTCCGTCACACCAGGTCCAGAGGTCTTTATCACCTTGAATGTGGATTTCTGTACAGCTAACCCTTGAGCAGCGGGGAGTTTGGGGCACCGACCCCCTGGGCAGTTGAAAATCTGCACAAAAATTAGAGTCAGCAGTTTGCATCCAATGGTTTCCTTACATCTTCAGTTTCAACAAACCTCAGATTAGTAGCACTGTGCTATTTACCGTTGGGGGTGGGGAATCCACAGATAAATGGACTCACACAGTTCAAACCCATGTCAAGGGTCCCCTATGCAATTGAAATTGTTTTCTTTCTTCCCAAGTATACATAGAAGAATCTCTGAGTTCAGACTTCATTACCTAAAATTTCAGTGCCCCCCCGCCCCGCTTTGGATCAGTAGACACGTAAACTTTATCGAGACCATTTACATAAAAAGACACCCCATCTTAAGTATTCAGTTTGCATCATTCAGAGGTCCACTGTATTTACATGGACAAAACGTGTGGAAGAAAATGCAGAATCCTCGAGTGTCTGTAAAGGTAGGGAGCGGCGTCTTTCAGGAAGAAGCGGATCATGGTGGAATTGTGAGCCGTGCGTTACTCCCACTTAATGGATCGGCTTTGTTTTTTGCGTCTATTCAGAGCACTGCTTTCCTAAATAAGTTCTTTTGGGAGTTGCCCAGCATTTAGCTCTTTCCTCTCTTTCCTTCGCATGGGGCCCCGAAGGCATCCACATTCCAGATGGCCATCCTGCTCCAGTACAACACGGAGGATGCCTATGCCGTGCAGCAGCTGACGGACAGCACCCAGATCAAAATGGTACTCCAGCCTCGGTGTCCTGGGGAGGGGAAGGATCCATGACCCTGAATAAGCTCTTCTTCCAGGGCTCAACACATGATGTGTTCAAAGCTTAATTTTTAAACTCAGTGTAACATATACCTACCCACGCACATGCCCACATGGCTCGCTTTTCTCATTCATTTAGCTTGTTCTCAGCCCTCTTTCCAGCTAAGCTTTCCCTTACTAAACTTAAATTTTCACCAAATGTTATCCTTCCTGCTAATCGTTTTTTATTGAGCTACATTTCACATGACACTGAATCCACCATTTTATACTAGTCAGTGGCTTCCACAGGGCTGTACGACCACCGTCGTCATACAAATCCAAACAGTTCCATCAGCAGAAGAAGAAACCAGTAACCGTTAGCAGTAACTACTCTTTACCTTCATCTTTTTGTGACGGGAAAGATCCGTTCAGGCATACGGATGGGCCACACCGTGTCTATCCGTTTGTCAGCTGATGGGCGTGCGAGTCGCTCCTGCTTTTCGACTGTTATGAGTGACGCTCCTGGGAACACGTGTGTGCAGGCCTTTCAGCTCTCCCGGGTGTAGACCTAGCTGTGGAATTACAGCCGTGATCGCTTACGTTTGCCTTCTGGAGGGACTGCCAGGCGGCCCCACAGTGGCTACCCCCGCTCGTGTTCCAGCAGCAGTGTGAGAGCTCCACCCTCCCTGCATCCTTGCCAGCACGGTGCTCATCCATTGTAGTGGATATGAAGTAGTGCCTCATTGTATGTTTATGCCCACTTTAATTGGGTTGTTTGTCGTTTTGTTGAGTTGTAAGAAGTCTTCATATATTCTGTGTAGTAGACCCTTTTCGGATAAGTGATTTACAGATATTCCCTCTACTCTGTGGGTTTTCATTTTCTCTATCACTCACGTGGTTTTGATTCTGATGAAGCCCACTCTATTTTTCTTCTGTTGCTTATGCTTTTGGTGTCAGACATCTGAGGAATCATTGCCTAATCCAAGGTCAAAGATTGTTCTTGCCCTGTTTTTTCTTGAAGTGCAGTTGACTTATTATTAAAGTATAATTGAAGTGTAAATTAATACATTAGTTTCAGGTGTACATCATAGTGGCTGGATATTTTTATACATGTTTTTCCCCTCTTGGTTGGTACTGGCAACCTTGTCGAAAGTCAGTCGGTTCTAGATGTCTTTCTCGAGTCTCAGTTCTTCTCCACTGATCTAAACGTCTTGCCTTATGCCAGTGCCACATCAGCTTTGTGTAATAAGTTTTGGAATTGAGACATCCAACTTTGTTCTGTATCAGACTTGAGTTAGCTGTTCTGGGTCCCTTGTATTTCCATATAAATTTCAGGATTAGCTTGTCTGTTTCTGCACAATAGGCAGTTGGAATTGTGATGGCGATTGTATTAAATCTGTAGGTTGCTTTGGGAGAATTGCCATCCTAACAAGATCAAGTCTTCTAATCTGTGAACATGGATATCTTTCTCTGTTATTCAGATTGTCTCTAATTTCTTTTAACTGTGTTTCACAGTTTTTATCATGCAAGCCTTTTTACACTTATTTGGTGAAATTTACTCCCAAGTATTAAGTTTGATACTTTGGTGAAATTTACTCCTCTAAGTATTCTATTAAGTTTGATGCTATTGTTGATGAAATTGTAAATTCATTGCTGGTGTACAGAAATACAATTACCTGTTGGATCTTGTATGCTGCAGTCTTGCAGAATACATTTATTCTGGTACTTTTTGTGTGGATTCTTTAGGACTTTTTAAATACACAGTCATGTCATCTATAAATGCTAATAGTTTTGTTACTTTTACTCCTTGGGTGTCTCTATTTTTGTTGCTCGATTGCTGTGGATAGAACTTCCAGTACAGTGCTGAGTAGAAGTGGTGAGCACGGGCATCCTTGTCTTGTTCCTGACCTTGAGGGGAAAGCTTGCAGTTTGTCACTGTGAGTTTTTCTTAGATGCTGTTTACTAGACTGCAGACATTCCCTTCTATTTCTATAGTGTTTTGTTTTTTTAGTGTTTCCATCATGAAAGAGTGTTGGATTTTGTTGAAATGTTCTTGCTACTCCCTTGTGATGACTGTGTGCTTTTGTCCACTGATGTGTGTTATGTTGATGGTTTTTAAATGGTGAATCACCCTTGCATTCTTGGGATAAATACCACTTGGTCATGGTATATGACACTGTTTATATGCTGCTGGGTTTGGTTCGCTGGAATATTCTCGAGGATTTTTGCTGCTTTATTCATAGGGAACTTGGTCTGCCATTTTCCTGTGATAGCTTTGTCTGGTTTTGGTGTCAGGGTATTGTTGGCCTCATGGAACGTGAATTAGGAAAGTCATTTATTTTTGCATCGTGCTTCAGGTTAGCCCAGAATACATTTTCAAGTTCTAATAACACAAGAATTTGCTTCTGTGCACATAAGAGTCTCTTTTTTTCCTTCCTCATTCCTCACCAGGAGGAGGAGAGGCTCAGGTTGTCACCAGACCGCAGGGAGGGCTCTGCTCTCGGGAACTCCCTTTTCGGGGCTGGGCGGCCCTCGCTCCCCTGTTCAGCCTCCACGCTAGCCCCTCAGCCGGCTGTCCCCCACTTCCCTCTCCTCTCCTGCGTGAGGGCTGTTGGTGGCTCAGTCACTGTGGCTTGTGAAGACGGCCTCTGCGGCCATGCTGCGGGCGTGGCCACCTCATCCTCATCCGGCTCCGGGCGGTCAGCACACCGGAGGCCTCTCCAGCTGCGCCTCGCCTGGGCCGAAATGGCCTTCCTTTAAGGGCAGGGGGGCATGTGAGCATCCCGGCGGCTGTCCCGCTGTGTGGGGTCCCCAAGCTGGGGCGCTAGAGGAGAGCTGAGACAGGACGGACCGCCTGCTCTCTGCACACAGAGGTGGCCCAGGGGCGTGGGTTCACCAAAGGCACGTCTCGGGCGCCACCCCTGGCGTGTTCATGAGCAGAAGGTGCGTGCAAGGCCGTGGAAGCTCCTGCCCATTCCTTTCAGTGCTGTGTCCAAGATGCAGTCAGGGAGGTCGATCTTACACGTTCTGGTCTTTATTAGTAGAGTTGTGAGTTTTAATACTGGGTGATCAAGAGCAGAACGGGGTTGCTGCCACTTTTCGGAGTACGTTTGGGGAGCCGCTGAGGGGCACAGCCCTCTTTTCCCTCTGGACATAATCTTCTACTTGGGTCACTAATTTTTCCCCAAAAATAGACTCTGTGGGATTGGCTGTGGTTTTTACTGCAAAGAAAAAAATGTATTTTTCTCTTTAATTGCAGGACATTTTGGCACAAGTCCTACAGATTTTATTGAAGTCCAAGTTATTGGTACGTCTGTGTTCTTTGAATGTTAAACTAGAAGAAAGCCGTTTCCTGATATGATGTACTAACAGTTGTTTTCTTACAGGTCTTGGAAGATGAAAACGCAAATGTTGATGAGGTGGAATTGAAGCCAGATACCTTAATAAAATTATATCTTGGTTATAAAAAGTAAGGAAAATCTGCTAAGGAGATGGTCCTAGGCCACAGACTCACCCCCTGACCCCAAGCGCGCACACGGGTGTCATCGCACACGGGGCTGTGAGCCCAGTGCTGGCCTCTGCCGAGGCCTTTGACATCCTTTGGCCATCCCAGGTGTTTCTCCAGTTGACTCTCAAGTTTTCGGGGTTTTCTTCATTTGGTAAATGGCTCTCCTAGAAAGCCTGGCCCTCTGAGCCCCCGTGTCTTGATGTTATTTCACTTGATAGTTTGGGGAGAGCAGGTTAAGGAGCTGAATTTCCTGGGACACAGCTGTCCCATTGCTGGCAGGGTAGGACCCCGCCCCATAGGGAACTAGGGGGCCTTTCACAGAGATGACGTGGCAACGGCCTGGGGAGGCGGGAGGTCATTGGTCATGCTCTCCACCCTCTGTCTGGGGGCAGAGCCACTCTTTAAGACCGAAAACAGAAAGCAGCTTTACTGTATGTCTTTGGAAGCAATAGTGACTGGTCTCCTCGACTTTCTTGACAGTAAAAAATTAAGGGTTAACATCAATGTGCCCATGAAAACGGAACAGAAGCAGGAACAGGAAACCACGCACAAAAACATCGAGGAAGATCGCAAACTACTGATCCAGGTGACCGGGGCCGGCCCCTCACGTGGCAGGCGGGCCGCCCATAGCTGGGGGCGCTTCCCTCAGGCTGTGTGTCGCCTGGGACTTGCGAGAGGCGGCCTGGATGATAGATGGTTCTGGGCGTAGTAGATGAAGTACCGAAGAAACAGATGAGAGAGTCCGTAAAAGGGGCGGGAGCAAGGCTTGTCTGGTGGAGCGCTCAAGTGCCATCTGTGGCTTTGAGGACTGAATTTTTCCTCATTTTAAATGTGTGTTCTAGTTGGGTTAAATTACTAAAATTGCTGCTCACAAAACCAAAACACTCTAACGTTTGTTGTGTTGGCGCGGAAACAAGCAGAAAGAATCGGCCCCCTGCGTCCTTGGACCTGCAGTGTGTTGGTTCCCGTTGGGATCCCAGTCTTGCGCACAGAGCGCACCCCGCAGCCTTATTGCTACTTCTCCTCATTACAGACAAGTTCTGGTTAACTCTGGGGAAAACAAGGTCTGTTTTTCTTTCCTTGGTCACATAGGCGGCTATTGTGAGAATTATGAAAATGAGGAAGGTCCTAAAACACCAGCAGTTACTTGGAGAAGTCCTGACTCAGCTGTCCTCAAGATTCAAGCCCCGGGTCCCAGTAATTAAGGTATAGGAATCCCCCAGCACCAGGATTCAGATGATTATTATCTCAAAAAACAAAAGAGGCGATGACTGTCACAGAGGAGCTTGGCTTAGTCACGTAAAATAGGTTTCTACAAAAGAAAACAGGCCGAATTCTGAGACGTGCAAAATCCTCAGCATTCCACTTGCTGAGCTGCTCAGAGCGAACAGCGCCGGCCCGGGAGCCTCCTGCATGTGCGGAGCCCGGTGGGAGGCCCGTCCCGCAGACGTGGCTCCTTCTGGGCCCGCGGGGGTCTGCAGCCCCGGGACACGGACCCCCGGGGTCTTTTCACACAGAAACCGGGCGTCCTTCCCCTTCTGAGACCCGAGGGGGGCGGTGGGAAACCCCGGGGGGCGAGGGGGCTCTGCGGGAAGTGAGACGGCGCCGCCCTGGAAGGGTGGGAGAATCCCTCTCTCATCGGTAAATGTGTTTTTCTTTCTCTTCACGGCCTCTCCCTCCTCGGAACACCACGCGCAGAAATGCATTGACATTCTTATCGAGAAGGAGTATCTGGAGCGAGTGGATGGGGAGAAGGACACCTACAGCTACCTGGCCTAACCCGGGGGTCTGAGCGCGGGCGCAGCCCTTCGGCCGCGGGGACGGCAGCCCCAAGCGCGGCGGCCGCACCCCCGGACGCCCGCCCGGCCCCAGGCCCGGCCCCTGGCGCGGGCGCGGGCCCCGGAGCTGCTCAGGACCGCCACACTTCACGTCTGTACATACGGACACCGACGCCATTTAACCTAATTTAAGACCGGAGGGGGGGACCTCCCGCGCCGAGGGCTGCATGCGCCTGCATCCGGATCAACCATTGGCCACGCGAGCCCCAGCTGCCGGCCGGGGCCCCTCGGAGGCCGGCAGTCCTGGAGAGCGGGTCTGAAGGGACCCACGTGTAATCTGCTATGAGAAAACCATTTGTATAGTGTGTTTCATTTTTTAATGTGTGAAAATAAAGAAAATTAAAGGATTTCTGTACAAGTCGCATTGGGTTTTTGTTTTAAGTTTTACTAATTTCTATCTGTAAATAAAAGATATAATGATTGTGCAAACGGGCCTTCCCTGGTGTCTTCCTGAGGCCCCGAGGGCCGCCGGGCCGAGAGGAAACATGTTTAAGCTTTGGATGTCCAAGCCCTGTTCGCCTTCTCCTCCTGGAGCGTTTGCCTTCATTTCCCTGACTGGCTCCAGCGACCAACGCCCCGGAGCATCCCCATGGCTTCTCTGCAGACCCCCGTGGTGCTGGCCAGGGTCAGCCAGCCGCCTTCCTGGAAGGGTGGCCGCTGGTCACCACGTTCGTCCCGAGTCGGGCTCAGGGGCCATGTCCACCGCCAGCGTCTCCCTTTCGCCTCTGGCCCATTGTGACTCCTCGCCTGTGGTCTCGGGTGGTTGGCTTGCAGCCCCTGTGCGGTCACTTCCCAGCCTGAATCCAGAAGGAACGGGAGGCGAGAGCAGAAGCCCCGGGCTGGTTTCGTCTTTTGGGCTTCGTGGTCCATAAAAACTACACGTGGCTCTCCTGACTGGAGACTCGGACATGCTTGTCAACACCTGTGCCATCTCCACCTGCCCTGAGGCCTGCTTCTGAAATCAGGGCCAGAGGAAGACACCTAAGCTACTATGTCCTTCCAGTTTTTTGGACCAATCTGGCACCTAACAGGTTAGTGTTTTAAAATTTAATGGTTAAATGGGTTATTAAAAGGAAGAGTAATAGACTTAAGCACTTGGCTTAACGGTTTCCATGTTTGTCTTAGTGTATCTTCTTTTTTCTAACAGTCTTAATAAGAGCCCCAGTGTATGAACCAGGCAAAAAGCAATGCCCCCCCCTCCCCCAGAGAACCCCCCCCTCCCAGAGCTGTAGTGCCCTGGGGCTCCGAGGACCACCTAGAGACTGCCCTGCGAGTCCCCGGCTGGGAGTTGAGACCACAGCTCTGCTTTTCCTGGCAACAGTCCGCCTGCCCAGGGACAGACGCGCTGTAAACCGCCACAGCCGCTTGCCGCACTTGCCGTCTGACTCCCCGCAAGAGTAGGAAGGTAAATTGCCTTTTTTTTCTTTTTTTTTTTAAATTTTTATTGGCGTGCAGTTGATTTACATGTTAGCTTCTGGTATGCAGCAAAATGATTCAGTTACACCTGTTTCCACTCTTCTAGATTCTTCTCCATACAGGTCATTACAGCGTATTGAGTAGAGTCCCCTGTGCTATACAGGAGGTCCTTGTCATCTGTGCTGTGTGTGGCAGTGTGCATATGCCCCAGTCTCCCAGTTTATCCCTCCCCTGCCTTATCCCATCTTCAACACAAGCTTGTTTTCTACATCTGTAGTTCTCTCTTCTGTTTTGTAGACATTCATTTGTTCCTTTTTTTTTTAAGATTTCCACATACGAGTGATACTATATGGTGTGTCTTTTTCTGGCTCCACTTAGTGTGACAGTCTTTAAGTCCATCCGTGTTGCTGCAGATGGCGTTGCATTCTTTGTTACGTGGCTGGATAATATTCCATTGTGTCTGGGTACCACAGCTGCTTCATCTGTTCATTTACTGATGGACATTTAGGTTGCCTTCACGTCCAGCTACTGTAAGTAGCGCCTCGGTGAGCGTTGGAGTCCAGGTACCTGTTCAGACGACGGCCTCCGCAGATACATGCCCAGGAGTGGGGTTGCCAGGTCACATACTAGAGCTTCGTGGTGGTGGTTTTTTTTTAACTGAAGTACAATTGCTTTACAGTGTTGTGTTTGTTTCTGCTGCACAACAAAGTGAATCAGATATAGACCCCCTCCCTCTTGAGCTCTCCTCCAAACCCTCCCCCCATCCCACCCCTCGAGGGGTGACCTCGAGGTCATCGCAGAGGACACAGTGGCTTCCCGCCAGCTAGCTGTTTCACACAGCAGTGTATCTGTGCTGATGCTCCTCTAAGGGACCTCTTCATGAGACTTTACTGACGTCTCTCGAGTTCCTCCAGGGTGAAGAGTGTCTTTGGTAAGACCGAGGACATCCGTGAGCAAAGGCAGACTGGAGGTGGGTGATGGGAGGTTCCCTGTGCATACCCCCCACCCCGACCCTCACACTAGATGAAAGTCCTATTTAATGGATGTGGAATAAAAGGCAGTTCCAGACTTGATGCCTTCATTCCGCGAACCACTTCCTAGCCTAACAAGAATGGCTGGGCCTCCAAATACAAGCCACGAGGGTTGAGTTCCCCGGCATCCAGGAATCAAACCAGGGTCTCCTGCATTGAGCTGCATTTTTCAGAACCTCAATAGTAGCCTTCTGAATCTGCCATCACCCACCTCTGAAGGCTGCCTAGTACCCAGGCCCTCAGGGAAGTTCACGCCCTGGAAGAGGGGTGGTGTATGGCAGCCTTGGCATAACCCACAGGGATTGGTTCACTGAAGGAAAGCTGTGTTCCGGGCAGTCGCTTAAGTGCTGCCCCTGACGGAACCATCTCCTCTCTCCTAGGAGGGGGGCAACAAGGTAGAGCCCAGGGCCAGGAGCCCCTCTCCTGGGCTGGGTTCTCAAACCTCACGCCTGCCTAGAGGCAAACTGCCAGCCCTCACAGGTCAGCGCCTTTGTAGGAGGCATCCAGGGACACCACAACAGGAGACACAGGGCTGAGAGGCACCCAAATCTAAAATATATTTACTCACTGAGTATTTTAAGATGGCCTACCTATTCATTGAGGTATCTTAATTTTCCTTTGGAAAAAAAGATTTTGCCACACCCAGCTAAAAAATCATTTGACTCATTTGAAGTAAATCCCTCTTAACTAAATCCTTTTAAAAAAATTTTTTTTTTTTTTTTTTTTTTTAGGAATGGCAACAACTTGTCTGGGTGGTTTGATGAATCTCATCTCTCTAGAGGCAGAACAATGACTTGGTCAAAATAGGTGAGGACAGTTTTCTAAAACTTCTTTATGGAGCTTTGGTTCACATACAAAAAGCTGTGTGGCGTGGATGTGTTGGACCACTTCTCATCCCAGGTACTACACACACCCCTCCCTGGATCATTTGTAACAGAGGCCAGAGGAATAAGCAAGTGTTGATTTGAGCTTATTCTGATAAGAGCCCAAAGCCTATGCAACTTCCAACAGAGTATGTGTCTGTGTGTGTGTGTGTGCATGTGCGTGCGTGCGTGCACACTTAGTCGTGTGACTCTGCAATCCCATGGACTGTAATCCACCAGGCTCCTCTGTTCATGCAGATTCTCCAGGCAAGAATACTGGAGTGGGTTGCCATGCCCTCCCCCGGGGGAACATTTCGAACCCAGGAATCAAACGAAGGTCTCCTGCATTGAAGGCGGGTTCTTTACCAGCTGAGCCACCAGAGAGGCCCTCCAACGGAATACTTAGGTTCTTTCAAAATGTCGTTTGAAACCTTTCTTGATGACCTACCTACAAATCTAAAGTGGGCTTCCCTGGTGGCTCAGAAAGTTAAGAATCTGCCTGCAGTGCAGGAGACCTGGGTTCAATCCCTGGGTCCGGAAGATCCTACCTGCAACCTACAAATCTAAATGACACCATCTGTGAATTGATTTTTGGTGGCAGTGGTGGGCAGTTGAACGCCTTGGGCAGAGGTGGGAATCCAGAGTTGGAGTCATTGACTGGGCACACTGAAGCCTGGAGGTTGACTGATCCAGATAATACTGAGAAATAGGAAGCAGTTTCTAGGTAGAGGATTACATTTTTTAAAAAATAAACTTCAAAATGTTGATAATTTTGTCGCACAGAATGATGTGATGGCACCTTCAAATTAGCCTGTGGCAGTTAGTCGGAGTCCAGGCTGCTGCCTGTACTTGGACGTCAGGACTGTGGTCAGACGTGTGGGTCTTCGTGACCACTGGGGAAAAGCTTAGGGACCACAGACGCTGACCAGCTGGACAGCCTGTTGGGCTCTTTCTCCTCAGTGGACAAGGTGTGAGCTCCCTAAACCATGGCAACCGTGACTGCATCCGTATCCTGATGCTTATGCATCCGCTGATGTGGACACTCATTCCACATAGCTCTTCTTGGTTCCCCCTGTTGGGGAACTAAACCCACCAGGCTCAAACAATGTCAATTACTACCTTGATGGGAGAGCGAGGGGAAGAGAAAAAAAGCACATATTTAAACTTGGTGTTCTGTGTGAACTGAGTACCTTGTGTCAAGCTCTTTCTCCCCCCGACTCCAGGTAAAGGAACAAGTCCAGCTGACGAGCTAAGGATGCTCTCGATCACAAATGGCTGTGGCTGCAGGCCAGGATTTCTGGTCAGGATCTCCGCATCCGTGAGGTCAGTGGACTGGTTCCTGGAGGTACGCTGCCTGTCGAGGAATGAAAGCCCGCTGTGCGAAGCGCACACACCGGGCGGTGCTCCCAAGCCCTGCCCTCCATCATGGCAGCTGCTGTCTTCTGCTGCCTCTGGTCACATGACGGAACAAACGGGCTTCACGGGCCGCAAGCTCGGGGGCGACTTCCTAAACTGGTCAGTGACACCTCCTGGGTATAGCACAGAGACCAGGGGTCTCAGCAGGTGGCAGGGAAGATGAGGGGAAACAGGAGACACACACGTGCAGTTTGCCACTGCCAAAGCCAAGGGTGAATAAACTGTATCCCAGGACTCAGGTCACAGGGCTTGTGCATCGAGACAGCAGAAACCAGCCTCGTCCATGTTTGCATAACTGGAAAGGAAGGTGTTTTATCTGAGCTTCCCATTCATGCTACAAATCAGTGGAAACTTACTGATCGCTGCTGCCCTGGGCACTCCTGCCACTGCCCAGCTTGAGGAGCAGCTCCCTGTTTCCCGGGACGGTAACGGTGTTTCTTACTCCTTTGAGATTTAGAAGTAGTCTGGTTGTCCCCGTCACGTTTCTGAAGGGCTGTATCTAGTGGTATTTAGAGCTAGATCGCAGGAATTGCCTGTCGTTTTGGAGAATGAGGTTCAGAGGGCGGGCACCTGCAGGCCTCAGCACCGGGAGGCACCGCGTGCACCCTGGTCTCGGATGCAAGCAGTGAACACTTACTGGGTCCTCGTCTCCTTAGCCAGTATGTGTGGTATATGATAACGTTTGCAATAGTAGTTAATTTGCCTAATACAGGCTATATGTGTTACACCCAGATTCCCAGGATGGCTTCTGACAAAGCAAAGGGGTGCCCATCACTCAGTCCTTTTCTAAAACCAGCTGGGGAGGCGGTGTAACACATGACAAAGACAAGGAGAAGTTCAAGTATTCTTTATTCAAAGTTGAAAAATGTACCACACTGCATTATTGCAAAAATTCGCTGGTACAAAACACTTTGCAGCTGGTGAGAAGGCAATAAAAAGTTGATTTTTTTAAACTCATTACTATAAATTATTCTTACAGTACTTTGCAGATTCAGAATTTCAAACTGCATTTTCCTTTTCTAAATCGCCCACAGTACTCGAGGTTCCTGAAGCTAAGGCCGCTGTTCCAAGAGGAGGGGGGAGGAGGTAGCACGTGTCAAGGGATCTCCATTTCTCTTTCGATGCCCACATACTTCAGGGCGTCGGCCTGGCTGTATCTGAAACAGCGGGAGGAACAGGTGAGCGCCCTGCAGTGCGGGGTGAGACCCAGCCTGCTCGGCAAGGCACACGCGAGCCCGTTACTGCTGCCTGCACAAAGGAGCCGAGCTGGACAGAACTGGCAATAACGCCCTTTCCCCAGCCAGCCCCCTGCCCCTGAAACCAACTGCCCAGGAAGGCAGGCCCGCAGAGGGCGCCGGTGTTGAGGCCAGACACAGGGAGTGCAGAGAACCTTAGTGAGCGGGCCAGAGCCGGCCACGGGCCCCCTGAAGCCAGGATAGCACAGAGGCAAGAAGAGATAGATGCCTGCGATTCTTCCCACCGGGTGAGCCCTACGGGTCCCCCAAAGAAAGGTGCTCCACCCAGCTGCTCCTCCTGGGAAGATCTGGGTTGGAAACAGCTCCACACAGGCCCCAGTTTAAGACAATTCTACACAGAATACCAAGCTTCTCGATGGGATGTATAGTCAGCCACAGGATTTGTTCAACTAAACATTCCTCTGACTATAAATATTCTATAACTTGTCAATTTTCCCCAGAACTTGACGGTATAAACTGCCAGCCGGATGCCCAGCGGCATAACCACCCCCCGGGAGCCTGTGCTCAGCACCCTGATGGCAGGCACTGATCCTGAAGGTAAAAATGGAGCTTTCTGCGTTTTTTCCAACTTCCAAAAAGCATGACTGGAAACGCCATTACCCCAGCAGTACACCCTAGCTCCCAGCACCACCCACAGTAAATCACCAGCCCCAGATGGAAGCCCAGCCCAGAGCCTGAAGCCAGCCTCTGGCCAGAGCTCAGCGTCCAGGCAGAAAAGCCCTCAGACTAGAAACCAACCTGTAATCGAAAAACAGCTCTTCACCAGTCTGGATGGCTCGCTTAGCAAAAATCCCTATCCTGTGATCGCCGTTGACCATCATCACTGCAAAGAGAGGCGTGGGGTCAAGGCATCGGTGAGGACGACCTGGGGTGGGAGTCTGGTAAGGAGCCCGGAACCACTCCCAACGCCCTGCGGGGACTCCCCCCCCCCCCCCCCCCCCCGCCGCCTTGGAGCACTTACCTTTTGCATAGCAGTTGGGATTTACTGAGTGATTTGCAAAACGAATCTTGTTACCCTTGCGGGTTGCATCCACCACAAAATCTAAAGAGAAAAAAATAAGCATAACCCAGCAAACAATTAGTTTTAAATCAATAAACACAAGGTTATTGTGATTCTGTAAAAATATAAGTGGTTACTGTTCTTTAGAGTTTGCCTTCAAAAGCAAGTAAATCATTCAACCTGGTTCACTGCTAAGAAATGACCTCTGGAAGAAAATGCTGCCCCTAGGTTAAAATAAAATTCTTCCCAACATCATAATAAGTGTCTTCAAATTAGTTTTTTTTCATGTTACTGGTTATGGAACACGCAGACCACTTGTTCCCACTGGTTTCAGTGGCGAGACCCCCGGAGTAGCACGGGTGTGGAGTGGGGACCTGACTGACCCGACCCCTCCCCCCAGGATCAGGGTCTGCACGCGCATGTCCCTGTCAGTCCTCGGGACCCCCAGGGAAGCTGAGGAGGTGCTTCACAGGGCGGGGCTCCAGGCCCTCCCAGGAGAGAGGCGCCGACTGGTAGCCGTGGCAGGAGGGACGCAGGAGGAGAGGCAAGGACGGCTCAGAGTCCGGGGCCACCGCGGCCCCTCCCTGCACACCACAGGACCCCCCACGCCACGCATTACACTCCTCCAACCTGGGGGAAAGTCTCTCAGTCGTATCCGACTCTGCGACCCCATGGAATGTAGGCACCCCCAAGGCTCCTCTGTCCAGGGAATTTTCCAGACAAGAGCACTGGAATGGGTACCATTTCCTTCATCAGGGGATCTTCCCAACCCAGGGATCGAACCCAGGTCTCCTGCATTGCAAGTGGATTCTTTACCATCTGAGCCACCAGTGAAGCTCAAGAATACTGGAGTGGGTAGCCTTTCCCTTCTCCCAGGGATCTTCCCAACCCAGGTCTCCCGCACTCCAGGTGGATTATTTACCATCTGAGCCACCAGGGACGCCCTCCAGCAAACAGCCTGTTCCTAAGCCCAGCCCCCTTCAAACAGCTGACACCGGGGACCCCTCGTGTCATCTCTGCTGCTTCCACCCCTGGAGGGACCTGAGGCGCAACCTGGGACCCAGAGGGGCACTGGGCCCGCAGCGTACCGTTGTTCAAGTTGAACAGAAAGCTGCACATGTACTTGTCGTACACTTTCCCTCTTCTGTCTGCTTCATCTTGAGAAATAATCTGAAAAGACAGACACGGGGTGAGGGGATTCACGATCAGGTGAGCCTGGCAGACACCCAGCTCGTCTGCAACGTTTGGGACGTTGATGACACTCAGCAGAGGGTCACTGGCCAATTTCTCTTTGTCAGAGAACAGTGGTGTTTTAAGGACTCTGACTTAAAAATACTTCCACAGCTTTAAAGTAACTGCTTGGAGAACGTGAGTAACCTTAGTCTTTTTTACTTGGTACAAAATGCAGCCAGCCCCAGGGTTTGCCCTAACTTAACAACCTAGAAACGATGCTTTAGTTTATCAGTTAGGCTACGGATTAAATAGAGACTCGTCATCGTAAAGTTCTTGTTCTCCCCCTCGTTCCCAGGTGATAAAAAGCTGAATGTGACAAGGACTGAAGCGGTGTAGCTTCCAAGCAAACCAAACCCACGAGTCTCAGCTGAAAAGGTATTTATATTCATCTCTAATCAAACCCAGTGCACCTGCCCAATGAAACTCAGTCCAAACCATATTACAGGTGACACCACGTGAGCACAGTGGCCATCCCACTGTCTGCGACTGACTGGGGGGCCCGGCCTTACCTCTCCACAGTATTCCGAGATGAATTCATTTTTCTGTACAGGGTCTTTGATGAAGATCCCCCAGCCTGCGACATCAGACGGTGCCAACAGTAAATGCTAGAGAATAAACACAATCGTCAAAGAAGAAAACGGCTGCACAGATTAGACCACAGGATGAACCGGGGTGACTCAGCCACAGAGGGGTGTGGGGGTCAGCATCCCCCGTGTGACCAGAGGGGCCGACAAGCTGCAGAAGCCACGTTTTGTTTTTTTGTAAACCCAGTACAGAGCCTAAGTGTCTGCCTCACAGGAAAACGGTGTCGCCTGAGCTGGTGGCCCTGAGCTGGTCCGCATGTGCGTCCCCAGCTGCCCTTCAGCCTTGAATCCCCGACTCCACCGGCAGCTTCACAGGCCGCCTGCCCCCCCTCCACCTCCCCTGGGCCAGTCGCCGCCCCGCCTGGTGGGTCACCAGCCTTTTTTCCCCTCAAAGCGCTGTCCCTCCTTCCAGGGCACTATTCCACAGCCCTTCCTCACGACTGCACAGAACCCCAGGGGCCAGCACTCCTGTGCTCAGCAAGGTGATCACCGCTGTCAGTTTTACAGATAGACCGTGTTTGGGACCTACGCCCGAAGCCCTGCCTTTTCACCAGGCTGACTATCATGCTTTCATTCCACATTGCCTATGTCTTTAAAGGAGACTCCCTGATCCCCAGGTTCCTGAGCTGTGCTTTGACCTGGCCTACGCTCCCATCAGGGCAATTAACCAAGTGCCTCCTTGACCAGCAAGATACTGTTAAGCAAATGAAACCTAATTGGTAAAAGAAATATCTACAGAGTTTTCTGTTTGAGGAGATAAAAGATGTCCAGAAAGATGACAAAGGAGGGTTCTGTTGTACAAGAGAGGAGGTTTAGGACTGGCGGAGAAATGAGTTTTCAGGGCTGAATGGGGGTCCATGGGCAATGCTGTCCTCACTGTGACGTGAGGACCTGGAGTAAAGCCGTCTGAATGCCTGCTAACATCACAGACAAAAAAAGTAAAGCCAGTGCCATACATGATTTCCGGCAGAGGTGCCAGAATTTCTGACAACAGTGCCATCTCAGTTACACTGCACACTCAGTCAGGGCCCTAGGAGCTGACTACACCGCACGCAGCTGGGGTCCGGGGCTAAAATGCCTGCTCGGAGCCTGGCTCCTTTCCTTCTGAGTCTCAGAACTCTGGGCTTAATGATTATTCCTAATTCACGGAGTCAGGACGACTAAGGAGTTAACACACAAAAGTGCTCAGGTCAGTTCGGTCCCTCAGTCATGTCTTTGCAACACCATGGACTGCAGCACGCCAGGCCATCACCAGCAAACTCCTGTCCATCGAGTCGGGGATACCAACCAACCATCTCCTCCTCTGTCGTCCCCTTCTCCTGCCCTTAACCTTTCCCACCATCAGGGTCATTTCCAATGACAGGTCTTTTTTACGGTCATCGCCTCCCCTAAAAAACTAAGCTAGCTAACCTAGAACGTGCTGGGAGTTTCGTACGCTCAGCAACAAACCCCCTGGTTGGGACAGTTAGTCCCTCCCTGCAGCGCCCGCTCCTACCTTCTTGGAGCCCCGCTGGATGCTGCAGTTCTTGCAGGACACGTTCTTGCTGTCCCAGTGGTCAGCCGCGCCGCAGGTGAGGCAGAGGTCGGGGTCGCACTCGCGGACGGCCAGGTAGCACGGGCACTGCTTGGTGTTGCACTGGGCTTTGCAGCGGCAGCCGGGAAAGCGGTTCTGACCTTCAGAGAGACGCCTCTGTCAGGTGAGAACTGCCCGACGCTGAGCCCGACGACCTCACCGAGCCCTCGCGGCCCCTTTACTCTCCCACCGTCGTCACACAGGCAAGGGAAGAGAGGAACGTCAGGGCCGTCCACACCGACACCGACCGCCGCCTTCCTGCTTCGCCACTGGCGCGAGAGGCGGTCTGTGTACTTACAGTGCAGCGATCGCACACGCGGGGAGGCGGGCTCTGGACCGCGGGGCACCCAGGGCTCTCAGTCAGGGCTCTAGGGGCCTCCCTGCCGTCCAGGCTTCAGTGCACAACTGCCGACCTCACCCAGATGCCACTACAGGCCTTCCCTCTCAAGAGCAGACCCACTAACTCGTGAGAATCTCTAGTGTCCGGAAAGTACTGGGGAGCCATTTCTAGATTTGCCTTCCATTCTGTGCCAACTTTACTATGATTCAAAAGTTAAATGATCAAAGACAATACAAAGTTCCTTTAATCCATGCTGGCCTCACCTGCCCGCCTACGTGCCTCAGCCAGGCAGACTGGCTGGGCTCCACACAGGCTTGTGGCGTGCGTGAGTTTCCCAAAGGAAACACCACAGGGGTTGCCATGATGCCCTCGTGTTGACTGAAGTTAGTTTTAAATTCCTGACCAACAGTCAATTTACTTCTCACGCAATGACATCAAGACAACAAGTACTTACACTCTGAACTACACTGACAAAACTTTTCACAAAAATTTTGCGCTATCACACAGGGGCACGAGCTGTCGCAAGGCTGCCGCGGGTGGTCACAGGGTTGATAGTTGTAAACGTGGTTGGAGGAGCCGTCTGCACAGACAAGAGCACGCGTCAGTCCCGGAGCCGGAGGCGGCCACACGCCCGGTAGGCACACGCACCCCGCCCCCACCCACCAAGAGCCAGGGAGCCCCCAGGCACTGTCACACCTCAGTCCGGCTCCCAAAGTTCTCCTCTAGCCAACAGGTGGCCTCCGTCTAAACTGGCTTAATGCACAAAGTCAGGTCTATCTGAACATCCCAAACTCTAATCCAGTTAGTATTCTAAGACACGTGAGGAGGAGACAGCGAGTTAGTAAGGAGGCTGAATGGAAAGATGCTAACCCTTCTTCAGCTGGATCTTTCTGCAGTGTGCGGCCCACAACCTGCAAAACACAAACGACACCACCCTCGTGACCTGGGCGCACGTGGAGCAGCCAGCCCACCATGGGCCGCGGCGCATTCTCCATGGAGGGTACTGACACAGCACACTAATTTCTGGAATCTTTAATCATTTCAATTGAGCTATCTGGGCAGAAATAAATAATCCAAACAAAATGCAAAAGTATCGACTAAAGCTAAGTTATTAAATTACTTATGAAAGAAATGTAATACGAACATGCAGACCACTTCTGAGGTAGAATCTAAGTGTTCCCTTACCCAACACCCAGCTATGCTTCTCTCTAAAAACCCTGGAGGTTACAACAGTGCGTCCGGGCACTTTCCATGTCTGTGCAGGCAGTGGCCTGCTGCCCTCACCGCCCCGCCACCCACTCCGCCAGGGTGATGGCGGGGTGGCCGTGAAGAGTATCAGAGTCAACGCCACACACCCAGCAAACCCGGGCTCTGGCGTGGAAACTGGCTCTGGAGCTCACAGGCTCCCAAGACACACCACAAATGCTCGTGCCTTTACTGCAGAGGCTACTAAATAGTTCTCCGAAATGAAAACGTAACCTTGACTATGACTCAACACACCAAACCTACAGACCAGCCGCTGGGTCTCAGGAAAACGGCAGCAACGGCCTGAGGAAGCCAGCCAGGCCACCCCGGCCTCCCCCCGGGGCGCTCACCGGTGTTTCCTCTTCTTCTTCCGGGGAGGAGTGTCCACGTCCTCAGCGGGGGCCGGTGCGATGACACTGGATTCTTTGACTCGAAACTCGTACACCTGGCAGGGAAGCACAGCCACATGCCATGAGGACCGTCTGTGTGAGCAACCGGTCTCCCGCTCGTTCCCACACACACTCCACTCTGTCCCGTGGCGCTGCTGCGGTTACTCTCTGTTCAAGTCACGAGTCAAAGTCGCTCAGTCGTGTCCAACTGTTTGTGACCCCATGAACTATACAGCCCATGGGATTCTCCAGGCCAGAATACTGGAGTGGGTAGCCCTTCCCTTCTCCAGGGGATCTTCCCGACCCAGGGATGGAACCCAGGTCTCCCACATTGCAGGCGGATTCTTTACCATCTGAGCTAAAAGGGAAGCCCCAAGAGTCACAAAGCTACATCTAAATTCTGGGTTTTTGAAACCCACTGCCACCTGCCTGCAGCATCTCTTTCAGTTCCCTCTCAGCAGAAAAGAAAAAAATTCTTTTCAGATGAACAGGAACTTGATAGCCAGGAATGTTCCTAGGTCTGGACAGTGCCCACATGCTTGTCCGTTTGAAGGTCTCTGCTGGTGGCTTTCTCGGCCACGCTCACCTGTCGACATGTTTTGGTCCCGATGAGCCTGGCGATGGCACAGAAGTTGTCGTAGTAGGTGCCAATGAGGACCCTGAACATGGAGGCCTCGGCGCCGCTCCACTCCACATTCTCAGGGGGCTCCGTGTTGGGCTTCATCTTTATTGGCGTTTGACACCGAGAATTCGCTTCTACAAAACCAAAGTTAATAGGCATTGCTCAAGAAGTGGCAAGTGGAGAAAGGGAGGGAGGGAGGCACGGAATGGCAGTTAGAGAAGCGCATTAGGATGCAGAGCTCGGGTGTGCTTCAGAAAACAGGCAGTGAGTGATATGTGAGAATGCACCAAGGCTAGAAACTATCAGGAAGCTCTTCCCCATGGAGACACGACAGCAGGCTCCCCTGCACACAGTCTTCTAAAATGAGAGCAAATGGGGTTCCGTGGCTGCTGTTCATGGTAGGATGCAAAGGGCTGAAAGGACAACCGGGAACGTACTCGTCAGGAGCTGGGCTGCCTTCTCTTAACCAACGCCACCCACCCGCAGACCATCAAGAACGGTCATCTGAATGATCAGATTTCTTTATGCGCTGCCTGAGAAAACTGGCAAAAGGAAAACCACCCAGAGTGTGAGAATACACTGGATCCTCAACCTTCAAATAACCCGCACGGACACCACCACAGGTGAGCACTGGGTGCAGGGCAAAGACAGCAGCGGGGAGCCCCCAGCCCTGCTCCTGGGGGTCTCACCACGCTGGAAACTAACGGCTCAGCAGAGCACACGGCCCCCGGCCCCCAGCCCCCCGCACAGCGCGGACCAAAGCAGCCCAGAGCCCCGCGAGCAGCAGGGGCCCGGCCGCAGCCTCACCCGAGGAGCTCGAGGTCTCGTCCTTCTTCTCCTCCTCATCCTTGTCGTTGCTCTCCCCGCCAGTCTCGGCCCCCGCCTCCCGGTCACTGTCCGTGTCCTTCGACTCCAGCACATTGATGGTGGGGGTGCTGGGCCTGCTGCTGTTGTTGGGAAGCCGGCCTCTCCGGCGGCCCCCCGGGCGCTTCGGGGGGGTCTTGATCCGCTCGGCGGTGAGGGCAGCAGCGAACTCCTTCGCTCCCTCCTACAACAGCAAGAGCAGAGACATCAAAGTCAAGTTCTACAGCTCGTTCTGGCAGAGGAGGAAGGAAAGGATTGGGTAAGCATGTTAGTCAGACTTATCAGTATCTGCTTTTCACAGGCAGTCACATCTAACGACAATCATCTTCCTATCTGCTTTCCATGGTTTGAAGATTTGAGAAAGATAAATATGGCTTCTACAAACTCAGGCAAGACAGTTCTGTATTAACTGAGATTAGGAGTTAAAATACAGAATATATTTTAGGAAACACAGTCTATTTAAAAGTGAACTTTAAGAGGAGCCATACACCCAGTGTGCATCTAAAGTCAGCCTTTCCTGTCTCGGGACTTCGTAAGCTAACACTCGTTCATCTATGGTAGCACTGGAAGTATACAAGAAGAATACAAGACATACACGTGCTCCATCTGTCCCTTTTCTGCCCCTTTTATCCTGTGAGGGATGCACAGCCCCAGGAAGACATGAAAGGCCCTTGAGGGACAGGCGGTGAGGGTCACAGTCTGCGCTGCCAGGCGCAATAACCCCGTCTCGGAAAGTATACAACAACGGTAAGAGCACGGATTATAGAGACCACAGACACACTTTAGGTGAGCCAAATAAAATGCTGCCTTGTAAAGAATATTATACAACAGTGCTCAAGAATTCCATTTTTAGTGGCAATAGAAGGGAGAAGTTTGAGAGCAGCCAACAGTTTTATACTTCATTCTACAAAAACCAAATTGCTTAAAAATAGGATACCTTCTGTAGGTGCCATTCAATGAATCTTCTGTCCAAAATCCAACAGGCAATATATACCCACTTAGTTCCTAGGTAGGAGTGGCTTGGTTCAAAGAGGGGAAATGGTAAAAATAAGATAGTACCCATAAAAAGCAACTTTTCTACCTCATATTTTCCTAAACCCTTACCTTCTCTCCATCATTACAAAAAAAAAAAAACACACCACACACACCCCTCATCTGTGGGAGCTACATATAATGCGCTAAACTACAGCAGGTCTGCACAGAAGGGCGATGGCTCTGAGCAAGGCTCGGACACTTCTGTGCTGCTGGGGTTTGGGCGGGCTCTCTGCGCTTCCCAAGCTCTAAGGTTGGCGGAAGGCACGAGAGTCTCGGATCCTAAAGACCTGCATCCACTGCTGAAGAGACTAACGCTGGTAGAGAATAGCGCAAGGTAACAAAGGACTAGGATGTGCAGTAGGTACGAGCTCCCAAGAAACGCGGCTGAGAAACCTCTGCCTATCGTGTGGCCAGTAACAGTACGGGAACAGCAGCTTACCGCTGACTTCACAGACCTCACGAAAATTCAAAATTCAGACTTCTCCACTCCCTCCAGAACCCCCCGCACGTGCTTACCAAGTGCTGGTAACAGTGGGGGCCACAAGGCTTGTTGTCAAGGGCCGTCTCTGTGTTCTTCCGCTTGTAAGTGTTGGGTGTTGCATGAAAAGCTGCAAAATAAACAGAAAACATCCAAACATAAAGTAAACTAGTTACTTTCTCATTCCTCCTGTTCCAAAGGAAAAAGTCAGGACCCATCATCACACTTCTGCTAACATGTGGCTCACCTTCTGGAACTTCCTTCAGGCTCACTGCATACTCACCATGTATTTCCCTCAGCTCTCTCCCAGAACACCTGAGCTCTAATTATAAACATTTACTTGAGTCTGTAATGTCTCCATAGAAACAACTGATGTATCCTCTACACAGAAATCAGTTTCCTCTTTTCACCAGAAGAATCCTGACATCTACAACTTATTGATTTCTAAAGAAGTCAGCCCCTAGCTTGTCAAATGGGGGAACAGACTGGGACACCGCTTGTTAAAAACCTGGGTTCAAAGACAGTGAGGACAGCCTCGGAATTCTACAAGTCAGTTTCTACGAATCACACACAATTCAAGAACCCAGGGGGAGCCTGTAGTCAGGACTTCTGCAGGGAAAAATAGTAGTCAGATAAAACGGCTTTGGCAAGATATAGTGTTTGCAACTTAAGATGCCCAAATAACATACCAGAGAGACTCGCACTCCAGCACACTGGTGCCCTAACCAAGGATGGAAGCACAGCAGCTGGACGTGACAGCCTGGGGTGCTGGCTTCCAGAGCACACAGGCAAACACCAGAAACGCCCCACCCAGAATCACACACGATGAGAAGTTATATGGATGAAAACAAGCGACGGATTCATGAAATAAATCACTCCAAAACATATATGTAAAAAGCCATACTTCTAGCCATAGAACTTAAACGGGAAATGACAGACTGATGACGAGAGAAGAGAAAGAAAGGATGAACAAAGTTATGCTTTTAAAATGGAAATTCAAGGCTCCGGTCCCAGGTCCCAGAACAAGACTCTGACACCATATGACTGATTTCACCCTGGACTGGCGCGGGTGAGGGCCCCTAAAATGTCAACACAAAGGCTGAGCACATGGAAGGTAAAGGCCACGTAAGGGGAAGGAGTTACTTCAGGCCAGACACAAGGTCATCATGAGCCAAAGGCACATGCGGGCTTTGAGCCTGGATGCCTCCTCCAGTACATGGTAGGTTTAGAGACTGATATTTTGCCACAGTTCACGGAAGAAGACATGTGTGTCTGTACACCCTCATGTACACACACTCTGGTCTCGAGAGAGAAGGTGTCACTAAGTCAGGACTAAGTGACAGTAGATGGAGTCGCAAAAGAGCTGGACACGACTTAGCAACTAGACAACAAAAAGTTACAGCAACAATCATTTTACTTGAGCTACGGGAAGAAAATCTGAAAGGAAATTAAAGAACAAAAGGAGAGTTATCGGACAGTTAGATAGAACCCTTCCTTTAAAATGTGAGTTTTACCTTAGGTAATATAAATTTAATGCGATTCCAATAAACATACCTAGACTCTTTTTAATTTAGACAAACTGATTCTAAAATCTACATAGAAAAACTAAAATGGCCAGGAGACCTCGAGAATGGCCAGGAGCCCCCAGACAGACAGCCTCAAGGAACAGGACCCTGTGATCAGAAGCAGAGCCCAGCCCCTGTGCTGACCAGGACCAAGCGCAGCTCCGGGCAGCCCCAGAGGGGCCTGCGGACAACGGTGGGGAAACAGCAGCCCTGGAGATGCAAGGGTGAGCTGGAGCTAAAGTCCTGACAGAGCAAACGCCAAATGGATCAAAGGGAGAAATGTTTAAAAAAAAAAAAAAATGTCTAAAACGTACTAAGGAAAAAGGTGAGACACCCTTTAAAATCTTGGAGTAGGGAAAGCCAAATGATAGATTTAACTATTTCTAAATGTTTTGTTTTTTAACTTTGCTACAGGATTTTTACCAAACAAATGGGAAAAAAAAAACACTGCAACTCATCACAAAGAAACTAATTCCCTGACTATATGAAGAGCTTCAGGATATCAAAAAGACCACCAAAGCCAAAAGGATAAAAATAGCTCAGAGAAAATAAAACACAAATCTCTTAATCATGTAGAGAAATGCAAATTACATTGTGCTAGAAACCATTTTACTGATTCAGTCAATAAGATCAAAGTCTGTTGTCTAACACACTCTAGTGGCTGGACTCTGGGGAAACTAGCAGTGCCTCTCGGCTGATGGAGCTTTAACCTGGCAGATGCCCCCCATACGGCAGGCTGTGGGGCAGTGCCTGTGCACAGTGGCCCAGGTTAACCCGCGCTCGTGGGGGAGAACGCACGGGCCCACCACGCAGGGCAATTCACTGTGTGCCGTTCCCATAGTGCTGACCTTCGGGGACAGGGTCTGACACGGGAGAGGACGGTGCAGCTGTCCAGACAGGAATAAATCTGCAAACCTGAGTCCAGAGGGGGAAAGCCTGAGCACGACGGCACCATGTGAACAGGGTTGCTGGAAAAAGAATGTGTGTGTACAATATTTGCCGGAAGAAACTACAGAAAGACACAGAATAACTAGAAGCGGAAGGAGTTCCCTTACAAGAGAGTGAGGGCGGGGGCAGGAGCTGGGGAGACTTTCCTGGACAGCTTTGAATGCTATTCTGAAATGCACGTGTGTGAAGGATGACTTAAAAAAAAAATAGCTAAAAACACAAGCCAGGTGCTATTATTTGAAGTATTTTTGCACATAGTAAGTAATAAATTAAATCCTCAAGACTGTGTTATTTCCATCATACAAAGAACAAAAAGCACAAAATGCTATATTTAACAGGTATGTTTAGTCATTTATTTAATGACTTCTTTTACCCAAGAAAAACATATAGCGTGTGATTTTTAGTCAGAGTCAGTGTAGAGCGGCAAACGCCTGCAGAACTGTTAGGGCTGCACTGGGAAGAGCGAGGGCGAGCAGGAGGCACAGCGGCCCGCAGCACAGCCGCCAGGCCAGGGAGGCCAGCCCAGCAAGCACAGCCTCCGTCTCATCCTCTCCCCAGCCTGAAGGACGGCATGATGAGCAGGCTCAAGGTTCATCCAAATCACTCAAAACTGGAAGAGCACAAGAAAATAACTCCCATGATGTTTAAAAGGAGTATCCTCCTACCTTGGCTCATTTGTACAACAAAAAGAGTTATCAAATGCTATAGCTGTCAACAAGTTGGAGGGAACGTTCCACTGATTCCAAGAAGGGCTCCTACCAATTTTCTTGCTATAGTGATATCTGAATGCAATTTATGGTATTTTTAAGCAAGAACTGGACAATATTTTATAAGATGATCATATATAAGTAAAGGGGAATTAAATGCAATTCAAGACAACTTCCCTTGTGGCTCAGCTGGTAAAGAATCTGCCTACAACGCAGAAGACAGGTTCGATCCCTGGGTTGAGAAGATCCCCTGGAGAAGGGAAAGGCTATCCACTCTAGTATTCTGGCCTGGAGAATTCCATGGACTGTATAGTCCATGGGGTCGCAAAGAGTTGGACATGCCTGAGCGACTTTCACTTCACTTCATTTCAATTACTTCATGGGTTGTGTTCTGAAAACAAGGCTGCCAAGCCCAAAAAAAGGTATCTCATAACTCTACAATGGCCAGGGTAACAAATAGCTGGCTTCTGCAACTATTAAAACTGTCAAATCATCCATGTAAACTACACTGGGAGTGCGGATAACAACAGCAAGGACGTGGAAGATACAATAACTCTGAAAGTCTACTTCAAGGCTTTTTAACTTAAGGTAACTAAACCACTCATAGTTCACACACACGACTATTTCCAGACCGAGATACACACCACATAACAAATTATGTGCTATAGAAAACATAAGCAGATAGAGCAAAAATTCAAAACAAGGCAAGATCCAGTTGCTTGGGCAGGCTAATTAACACAAGAGGTACCACTGGACAGAGGGGAGAAGCTACAAAAGGCGGACCCAGGAACTCTAAAAGGACAAAGCAACATGAGCCTACCTAGCACGTGGACAAAGGTGTTACGCCACAGATAGCCAGCTGCACAAAAGTCTAATACAGAAGAAGCTAACCTGTATTAAGCAAACCCTTCTTATTCAGAACCAGGAGGTATGAAATGTATTTTCACAACGCATGCCTCCAAAGTCGCTAGTACTCTTTAAATTGTACTTAAACCTGGAAAATTTACTAAGAAACCTCATTCTCCAACAGAATCAGAAAAAATATAGTAGTATCATATATATAAATTTCATTAAGAACATTATATGCTTTACCTGTATTCAAATGCAAGTGTTTTTAAAATCAACTTAGAGGACCCTCTCCCCAACTCCAAACACCAGACTTAACACTGAACAGACAAGAATAGATACATAAACACCTTTTTAGCAGCCTGTGGGATCTTAGTACCC
Organism: Capra hircus; assembly: GCF_001704415.2. Taxonomy (NCBI): domain Eukaryota; kingdom Metazoa; phylum Chordata; class Mammalia; order Artiodactyla; family Bovidae; genus Capra; species Capra hircus. The sequence goes on along the minus strand of NC_030811.1, from coordinate 8,649,080 downwards.
TTGGCAGTGAAAGCGCAGAGTCCAACTACTGAGCCAAAAGGGAATTCCCTTTAGCCAATTTCTTATTTGACAAAACCTGTTCATCAGCGTGGAGAATGCTGCTCCGGGCTATCAGCTGGTGCATAGTGAGTTTTATCACAAAACCACCATGAGGTAAACATTTATGGAAAAATTACTGGCCTGTATTCTGAGTGAGGGGAGACAGTAGTCCCAACTTAACATGTGCAAAAAGACTTCAGAGCAACCTCAAGCAACAAATTAAAAAATACCAATACTTTGATTCTAACATATTTTTCAGTCATAACTGTAAGATTAAATGACAGGTCCTAGCGGTAATAAATGACAACACTTTCCAAGTTGACGTAACACATAATTCCACAACGAAGATAGAAAATGAAAACGTACAGTAACTGCACTTACGATGTAGGAAGCAGTCGTATTTAAAACACCGCCTACAGAAAAGCGTATGAAACGAGTGCAAGCTCTGCTCCCTCTGGACAGACTTGGCGTTTGGCCCGTCTATGTTGGGGGTGCACTCAGGAGGAAGCGCACCCGGGAGCTGCTGCTCTGTGAGTTCTTTGTACCTGACATCAACCGAAAGAAAGCCACGTGAGGGTGAAACCAGAACCACATTCTTGAACATAAAAGTTTCTACAAGCTTTCTATGTATTATTTTTGATATTTTATCTTGCCTAAAACACAGAAAAGGGTCTAGCCTATAGCAATCTTTATTTAGATGAAGAGCCAATTAAACATTACACATGGTATATCAAGAAACATTCACAGATATCATTTATTTGTCATGAATAATGTTGATTATATTCATTAGAACGAAACAGCCATGACAGTAACATTTTGATGGGTGTCCAGAGAAATTTCCTCTTACACACACTCCTATAGATTGTGTGTGTGCGCATGTGTGCGCACTTACGCACACTTCTTCCATCTATGATAAATGCAGCCCAGGGTACCAGATACACACACGTATTAGTTCAAGTATCTTGCAGACACAAAGCAGCGGGTTCATCAGCTATATTAGCTCCGTTTCTAATAAACCAGAATGGTGAGTGACATACCACACACAGCAAGACCATCTCAAAAGATCAAATCTTACTTTTCCTTTAGCTCTTCTGCTGTGCCCTTATCTGGAAACATTGAGGAAATAGCTTCAAAAATTTTATCAGAAGGAAATTTCCGAGGTGGACGGCTTTCTTTATCTAAACAGGGAAATGCGAAAGGAAAAAAGAATGAAAGTGAACAAGCTCACCAATGTTTCATTTTGTCTACACTTAACAATGCTGATTTCTCAAGAAATTATCAACTCTGTGTCTCTCTCACTTCTAACCTATTTTACAAGTATCTGGAATGCTGGTGGGTCAGAAAAAACTCAAAATTAAATATGCAAAGTTTCAAGTGCACCGGGAGGCAGAAAAACCCAGGCTCTGATCCCAGCTCAGCCACTGACTGCTGCTGTGACCTTATTCCGTCACCGACCCACCTGCACGTGTCATCTGTAAACGAGGGCCCACATGATCGCTAAGGCACCGATTATGAGAACGGTACGCTTCTTTGAAACTACAATTTTCCCCAAAATTCTTCTATGCTGACTTCATGTCAAGTCTCTTCCAACCCCGGCTCTAAGTTGGGACCCTCTAATTTCTCTGGTAATCCGTAATTAGTATACAAGTTAGAGCATGTGACCTGGGGTCAATCAGAGCTGGTTTCCAACACAGAATTTTCTGGGTTCTCTTTCTTCCCAATGCTGTGATCTTAAGTTACTTCACCTCACTGAATCCATCTCAACTATGAAGTGGATCTGAGGATAAATCCACCTTATTCCACATGCAATATTAGGAGGATTAAATGTCTATACACATATAAAGTGATATAAATTAACAAGCACATAACCTGCACATAGTCAAAGACTGATGTTACATATTACAATAATTAAGATAATTGTCCAGGGAAACCTAAAAACTGTATATTCTTTTGCTAGCCAAGGGAAATGAAAGACTCACAAGTGCAGGATGAAATGTTACAAACAGTATTCTAATTTTGATTATACTACCCCTGATGTGATATTTAACAGAAAAAAAAAGAAGAAAAGTTTACCTGTATTCTAATTTTTTGAAAAAAAGCTGATATGGCTACACACAAACCTAACAAGACAGATGTACCTTCTCGACTCTCCTCTAGATCTTTCTGTTTTTCTTCTCTTTCATCAGGATCATCTCCGTCATCATCATCATCATCATCATTGTACTGACCAAGAGCATTCACCAGCTCCACAAAAATTTCATCATTTATAAACCCACATTCTGAAATTCATCAAATCAAATATCAGAAATACACAGAAGTATACCATGCTTTTTTCTAATTTGTAAGAAACAACTGGAGCCTATCAATCGGCACTACAACACCATAATTATTATAAAATTGGGGAGAAAGGTCATTTCCAGGACTGGCCTCAGGCAAAGCTGGAAGTAGAATTTACCCTCAAGACCTGTCATTTTCACAAGTTTCCAGTGCCAGCGACCACGGCCTAATTCTCCAGAAACTAAACACGGCCTTCGCCTCTCTCTGAACATCGTATCCACCAGACTGCGCTGTCCACTCGTGAGGGGACAAGAGGCTATTACATGCCACCCTCCTGCCAGGCCCTTTAACAGGTCTCCTGATAATGCACGAAGCTGTGGTTCTAATGTCAGGACTTCAGGTCCTGTGGTGGCCTAGCAGAGAACGTCATTTTGATCACAAGGCCTTTTGGAGCCCATGTTACATAAGCAGGGCCCTAATTCTAACCCATTTCATTGCTAAAGAACCTTAAAATCTATATACATTCAAACAATTCTATTTAATTTGCATGTGACTGACACAGTTTTTTGATAACCAACTATGAATAATTTCCAAGTGGCATATACAATCCTTCAATTTAAAAATAGATAGGGAAAACACTTAAAATTTTAGCCCAGGCCAATCCAGCAGTTTTAGTTTTTAAAAAATCTTTTTCATACTGACATTTGAAAAAACAAATCAAAATATCAATTCTCTGGCCCTTTTTCCAAGAGAATAAACACATGGCTCACCTCTATCCCCGTGTACTTTTCCATCATAATTTTTTATTAGTTCTTCAATGAAAGTCCCATCCTGGTCTAAAACTTCATCCCCCATGTACGGAATGTTATGTAAAACAGTTTCATCTTCCACCTAAAAGTGAAATAAATAAATACATTTTAAAAATAGACACATCCTAAGTACCAACATTTTTTAAAAAGGAAATGTAAGATAACTGAAATAATACTGAAATATAGTATTATTAATACTATAATACTGAAATACAGTATTTTTTCCTAAGCAGATGTCCATACCCAGTTCTCCAGATCTAAAATAGGAGCAAACTCTAAAAGCTACAAAGAAATAAATGATGCTTCTCATCAATATCTGAGAAAACTGTTTATAGGGAAAAAACTTAAGAAAAAATACTCTATTACAGAATCAATCACTACAATTTATCATCACTTCATGTCCCTCTGAAACAGGAACACGCCACAAGTTATGGTGTGGCCCATCAACCATCTGAAGACATGTTCCTGCTTCAGGCGTTTAAAAGCATCTCAGGGTCGACAAAACACAGCTTATCAAAGCCAACCATAAATAACAATGCCTCAAAAGGAAAAAAACTAAGTGAGGACTTCCAAACTTCACTTGATCAACTTATCATAGTCAACGTAATAAATTCTAGGCATGTAAAATATGGATGGTTCATTACAGGTTATGCCAAAGGATTTACTCTCATTCATAAAATAGGAACATTCTACAATAACAAAATGTTTCAATACTATGAACAAGACTTATCAAACCTGACAGTGCTAATAAAGATGGCAGATGAGTTTATATCACAGTTTGGAAGATGCCAGGAAAGAAAGGGGGTGCTGGCTGAGCAGGAAAGAGCCAGTCAAAGAAAGTTCAGAGAGGACACAGGACTTCAAGAAAACAAGGGACAGGAAGCTGATGTTCTTGGGGGAAGAGAACTTTCAATAAAAAATGTTGAAGAGTAAATATAGATAAAGACACAACGTTTCTCAAGTCCATATCTAAATAAGGAGACTTATTTAAAAAAAGGATAGGTCTCAGTCTGAAGAGGCCTTTGAACAAGGTATTGATTAAAAACAGAGTTTTAGAAAGAAATTGTGATAACAGAACAGACTGGTGAAGATTGAAGAGAGGAAATGGCAACAATTTAAGTGTGAGGTGCCTCAGGCTGGCCCATGACTGACACAGAGGAATAGGCTGGGAAAAGGCCAGGACACACAGGAGCTGTCAGGTAGGAGCAGACAGGAAACAGGAAAACACAGGGAGTTTTTCAAATAATTCCTACATAACAAATTCAGGACAGGTGCAGAGTTCACAAAGATCACAGTACCTTAGACAAACAAAGAAAACGCAAACTGGGAGGAAAAGTGCACATGGCATATAAAATGAAAATGTAGGTGTTGATGTACTGTTCTATTCAGAGTCAACCTATACAACTCCTGAGCCTTGCTGCCAGCACACCTCACCTGCACTAAACCCCATTTAAAACTGGGAAAGTTCATTATTTTGGACACAAGCCAAAATTAAATGACAGTTGGCTATTTTTTGTCTTCCCAATTATATCCATATAACCTTTGCACTGCAGGACATACCCTAGCCATAAAAAAGAAGAGTCTGCCTAATCTGGCTTTCATCACTAGCAAAAGCCAAGGCTGATTCATAAATAACACTGACAACTTTGGAGGAGGAGATGAATTACGATGGGAGGGCTGACAGATACACATGATTATCCATAAAACAACATGGACCTATACGCAATATCTTGTAATAATCTATAAGGGAAAAGAATCCTCAAAGGCATCACTTTGCTGTACATCTGAAACTAACACAACCGTATAAACTGACCATACCTCAGTGTTTTCAAATGGTTAAAAAATTTACTGCCAAGTTTAAAACACTATATTCTTTCAGAATTTCAGTCTATGAAAATATGAGCCCTCTCAGAAGTTCTTGAAATATGATCCTCAAACCAAATGTTTTTGAATAAAGCCTTAAATACACAAATCTACACAATGGCAAACGAGAATCTCAAGTTTACCTTTAAGCCTCCACTGAGAAAAGTTACTGAGGATGTTAGAAACACCTATTTATTGAAAAATCTAGCAGGCAGTTCTCTAAAGTAGGCTCACCAAGGACTTCCATCAACATTTCAATAGCCCTATAATTTTATATATTAAGTAAGTAATAAAACTATGTATTTTTAATTTAACAACACAAGTCAAGAATGCACACTTTAACTTCTCTTTTGTTCCCTCCTCTCCTTCATCCTACTTCCATAAAGAATTAAATACTAGCATTTCATAACAAAAGCTATTGTGGAAAAATAACTAACCTTATACTGAGACTATTTCATAGCATACATTATCATTTAATAACATGCTGCCTAAAACTGTTTTAAATAGTAAGCTCTCACTTAACAAAATCTCAAAGTCAGACTGAGATTGCAGGATACTAACATCTTTAAGAGCAAGAATTAGAAGCTTCATCTTTTAAATATATTTTAAATCCCAGGTACGGTTTTTGCTTAGTACTTTACTTTTGGAGAATATTTTAACTTAAAAGGAGTAAATAAAAGCCAAAAAAAAAAAAAATTAAAAAGGACTAAAAGCAACATCAACACTGAAAAGGCTTAAAAATATATAAAGTAATTGGTTTAAAAAATTACTCCAGTGTTCCCATTTCGATAGTTATTTTTACTTATACTATCTTGAAAGATTTCTACGAACAAAACTAGTGGATGTGATAGAATTCTACCGGAGCTATTTGAAATCCTAAAAGATGATGCTGTTAAAGTGCTATACTCAAAATGCCAGCAAATTTGGAAAACTCAGCAGTGGCCACAGGACTGGAAAAGGTTGGTTTTCATTCCAATCCCAAAGAAAGGTAATGCCAAAGAATGTTCACAAGGCTGTACAATTGCACTCATTTCATATGCTAGCAAAAACATGCTCAGAATCCTTCAAGCTAGGCTTCAAACCTAGACAGCATATTAAAAAGCAGAGACATTACTCTGCCAACAAAGACAAACTCTGCCGTCTAATCAAAGCTATGGTTTTTCCAGTAGTCATGAATGGATGTGAGACCTGGACTATAAAGAAAGCTGAGCACTGAAAAGAATTGATGCTTTTGAACTATGGTGTTGGAGAAGACCTTTAGAGTCCCTTGGAGTGCAAGGAGATCAAATTGGTCAATCCTGAAGGAAATCAGTCCTAATACTCATCGGCTGAAGCTGAAACTCCAATACTTTGGTCACCTGATGCAAAGAACTGACTCACTGGAAAAGACCCTAATGCTGGGCAAGATTGAAGGCAGGAAGAGAAGGGGACGACAGAGGATGAGATGGTTGGATGGCATCACCACCTCGAAGGACATGAGTTTGAGCAAGCTCCGGAAGTTGGTGATGGACAGGGAAGCCTGACGTGCTGCAGTGCATGGGGTTGCAAAGAGTCAGACACAATTTAGTGACTGAACAACAACAAAATCTTGACTTACCTTGACATGAAAATTATGCTTTGGTTAAAAGAAGTAATCACAAAATAAGAAGACACATTATTTACATACCATGAAATTCTGCTGCAGAGGAGACCAAGAATACATTATGGGTACTGAAGCAACCGCATTCAGAGTCTTTAATGGGATGACTTGTGTTGGGAAATCCAAGTCACTGGTCACTGAACACTAGAACAGAAAAAATAAAACTGACTCATAAGAATAAAAGGACAACCTGAGCCTCAGTCATCATATTATAAAGAGATGCTGCCTACTTACATCATTTTGAAAAGTAAATTTCTTTACCTGAGACAGTAAGTTGGTAAAAACCAAAAAGCATTCTCTCCTCTTTTACTTAGTGACCAAAAGAGCTTCAGATTTTGAAAATTTTCAAAACCTTCCAACACCTCCCATATTTACCAGTACCACTAAGAATCAAATATTATATTTGTGTTGGCCTCAGATTAACTGCTCTTTGCTTTCACCATAAATTTCCTATCTCACTGCTTAATTTTGTTTACATCTCAACTACGTGCAACAATAACATAGTCTTACTAAATAAGAATTCAGAAACTTGTTGGATTCACCTTTATCTTTACCTTCCCTTTTTAAAAAGCCAAGTGTCTGCTGATATTATCAGATGATACACAAATATTGAAGGTAGCAGATGTGAGTTTCAATCACAACAAAATGGATTCAAATCAATTCTGCAGAAGTGTAATCCCTAAATTATTAATAATAATAGCTAATGTCATTAAGCACTTTCTATGTGCTAGGCACTATTTTAAACACTTACATGTCTCATATTCAGTCCTCATCACAGCGCTGTAAGATGGGGACTATCCTTAGTGCCCATTTTACAGGGGAGAAAACTGAGAGAAAGGATACATAACTGGCCCAAAGTCATACATGAGTCAGGGCTAGAATTTAAGCCCAGAAAGTCTGACTCTGGAGCCCCTCTTCTTACCCAATACACACACTGTCAGGATACCACATCTCTAATACCAGTTAAGTACATATATTCCCCTGAAATATTATACCGTATTTCATCCAATTTATGATGACATGAATTTTAAAGCACACCATTACCTTCTGCATCATTAAGAAAATAATGTTGCCAATTAAACTATAACACAATATTTTATCATAGTGACTCTAAGATGCATGCCAGTTTCAGATGTTAAAATGTTTAAAAGTTTGCATCTTTGACTTGATGAAATACGGTAGAGATCTGTGTCCAAAGACCACAGCACTTCACCCTGTCTAGGAATCCAGCTTCTCTTAAGGAGCTCCGATACCCAATGGTCAGGTCTCCGGAGCCATCTCAAAAATGCCCTTGACAAATAATCCATGAAAACAGAGCAAAAAGAAGTAGAATTGAAGTAGTAAAATGAAACCAAAAAAGTCTTATCTATACAACACACATGATTATTATATGATTCATTTTCATCTAAGAAGATTTTAAAATAGCAGGGCTAGATTTGGTGAAATCAGAGTGGAAGTCTATGGCCTCCAGGCCCACCTGGCCCTCAGCATGTCCTTGGGCCAGGGGAACAATCTTCCGATAGTCACAGTCACCCGGCACAAAAACAGTTCCTTCCTCAGTGGAAGGGAAGGTTTAAAGATAGAGTAGTTAGGAAAAACTGTGACAGTGGTTAACCCATTAATTTGCTTTCCAAAAGGGCAAAGATCAAAGGTAACACTAGAGAGCTCATGGCTCGAGTAAGTAAGACAGTGAACAGTTGACTAAGCTCCAGAACCCGCAATCTTTCCCCGGTTCCTCCCTTGGCCTCTGAAGCAATTCCTTATGCATCCGTCCAATAATAAGCGCAGTTAACATTTATTGAGCACGTACTATGTTGCAGGCACTGTGCTAAGTGCTTCATATGCTTTATCGTAACCACTCCTCATCTTAGCCTTTAGCATCGCGACTGCACGATGAGGAGGAGACTGAGGTTCAGAGAAGTTAAATAACTTGCCTGGTCAGCAAGACAGTCAACTGCCAAGCCAGGATGGAAGCCTCAGTCTGGCTGCTACACCCAGGAGCCTCATCCGTGCGCTCCAGCCCTTCCCGGACGCTCGTGCACGAGGTGCTATATGGCGAGCATCTTCTCCCCCACATCTTCCTCTTCCCCTCTTCCTACCACGTCTTCATTCCTTCTTCTTAAGTTACTTAACCAGCTAACAGTGGGGCAAGGAGTGGCTGTAACTACAGAATAAAGTGATATACACTGTCCAGAGGTTTTAAGTTCAAAACAATTTCATTCCTTGCAAAACAAATTGGGAGTTTTTGAGTTTTGTTTTATACATGGTGGAGGCAAATTAATTCAGTGACTTTAATTCTGAAGACTGGTCCCCTTTAAAGCCTGGGGGACAAGGGGGAGCGGCTGCCTCTCCAACTCTGACAAACCCAAGGTCACACTCAGAGGAGGAGAGAGAGCTGCGTGTCCTACTCAACCACCAGATGGGGTGGGGGGGGAGCTCCGCCCCGCCGGTCTGCTCCAGTGTCCTGAAGATGCTGAATCCACTGAACAAGGGCACGTCTCCATGAACAGAAAGAACTTAGAGAAGCACAGAAAATAAGATGGCAAAGGCTGCAGCACTGGGTACCCACCCCACACCTGCCACACCCCTCACCTAGACCTCAATTCTCAGTCCTAAGTGTTACCAAGGGGCTGGAAATAAGCTCTGAGGGCAGAGCGTGGTGCTACATCTGTCTCGCAACAATACTCAGCACAGTGTCTCAAAAGAGAGTAGGCACTCAAAAAATGTTCCCGGAATGAACCGACTGCATTTGCTGACTTTTCCCCAATGTAGACTTCGACTTCCATTTATTTTAAAGCTACAAGAAAACCTAAGTAACAAATTGAAGGTCTATACCCACCTCGTTATCTAAGCATTATCTCTACAAACTCTATCCCATTCTTTAACTATTAGCTAAAAACCATATCCCTTTCGTTTATGAAATAATATTCAAATGCAAAAGCATTTGCTGGTAAAACAAGTTTGGGAATTCTTATTCATTGACTTACAGGAAAATTACTGAAAAATTCCAGTTACTTACCAGTAACTTTTTTTCTTTGAAAATGTATCATCCTTGACAGTTTACGTTACCAAGTCTCATGTCACTCAGAAGACTGAATAGGACTTTGACCTCCTGGGTCTCCACAGCCTTTTACCTGATCAAAGCCTTGGGCTCAGGATCTCACTAGGAGACCTATACATCAACCAATGAAATTCTCTAATTCTAGGTCCAACTTGAGGATCACACAAGGAAGCTGTTGCAGGTAATCCATCAATGATGGTAAAGAAAGAAAGAAAACGACTACATGAGTTATCAAGGATGCTACATTTTCAGAGAAACACAGCTTACTGGTAAGTGACTAGGTTCCTCTGAGGATGGATAGACTTACATCAACCAGCTGGTACAATAGGCGACTGTGTGGCTGGACCACTGGGAGCTGGAGAGGGAAGTCAAGCCAAAAATAGTAGTTGTAGGAGTACACAACCAAACTGAGACTCTTGGCAGAAGGCTGGTTCCAAGTAAAAACTGTGTTATGGAAAATCGTAGAGGGAAGAGCAGGTGAGTGGCCTGCAGGGAAGGGAAAGAAATTAACACACCCTACTACGTGCCGAGCACTGTGCTAGAGACTTTACCAAAGTTAACTTCTTTAAAATTCACCACTACCCTAGGAGACAGGTATGACTCCCCCTCTTACAGTGGGACATCCCGAAGGGCATGGCCACAGCCATCCGGACTCTCAACAGTCTTTACATTAGGAGGGTTAAGTCCAGCTTCCGTATAGTAAGGGGGAAAAAATACACCCAGTTAGCCAAGTTAAAAATATTCTTGGATCCTGGTTGGTCCACTCAATTCAAGCCAGAGACACAATGAACTGTTGATATTGTCTAATATCCTTTAGCTTTTCCGAGTAAAAACAATAAGGACTGTCTCACATCTAAAGTGTAGGAAAGAAAGTATTGGCTGCCACCCAACTCCAGGGAAAAGCTGAGGGTGATTTCTGAAAGTACTCATATTCCTCACGATTTCAGCAGAGACAAGATGATACACCAAGTTTTAAATTAGCTAGCCCTCTGGTGAAAATGATAGTGTACATAACTTAATTTCAGACTGCTTTCATGTGAAGGAAATACTGAAGAGAAAACTGGAATGAGGTTAAGTATCAAGTTTAGGTCAAGAAAAGCTCACAGTAGAAGTGAGCTCCTAACAGGAGTTAGAAGGATTAGGAGAAGGGTGGTTAGAGGAGGGAAGGGTGGTCAGAAATCAAACATCCTGATGAGGTCTTGAACCAAAGACTTTTACAGTTAATAAAAGCAGCTAATCAAGGCCTTGGGAGCTAAGGAGTACAAGAGTGGTTCAGACTGCAGATATTTCCTGTTCTAGTGCTGAGTATGTGTGCTGCAGAGCCGCCGGGACTAGAGGAGAAGCTCCGCCTAGGCTCCTGCTCTGAGCTTACTTGAGAACAGACAGATGTCATCATCCTACAAGCATCCTCTGGGCGGGACATGGGGGCATATATAGCATTTCACAGAAAACAGGTAACATGTGAAGGGCAATGTCAGGGTATTGGGACCTTAAAGCTCCTCCCTGCATCTAAGCTCCTGAGTGAGGAGATCACAGATCTATAAATCTAGTTAGTATAGTAACTTAAGAACCCAACTCTGGTCTGAATCTGAAGGGTGCTGTAAGAGTAAATTGTCCCCTCTTAATCTGCAGTTCCACTAAAATCCTACAGATCAGAAGCAGAATTAATATAGTCACAGGACAAAAGTTGGTAGGACCACAAAAACACCCAACAGCGGGTAAGGCAGGTAACCAGAGTCCTGCTTGTCCGTGAGCGGCAAACTCAAGTACCTAGTTCAGTAAGGGTCCCATGAGAGGTGAGTAAGATCACTTCTATCATTGGAAAAAAAAGAGAAAGAAAAGAAAAACTAATAAGCAGAACAAAGAATAAAGCCGTGGTTTCCATAAGCTGGGGCAGCACAGCTGCTGTGAAGCCTGGCTCCCATGAGTGGACGTGGGGCTGAAGGCCACAGGGCAGCCGGGGCTGAAGTGGAGACAGGACAGTCCTGGGACCTCGGTCTCAAGAGAAGCGCGAGCTCTGTGCGCAGGTGCTGAGCCTGCTTCATGACCACCAGACAAGCCAATTCTACTCATCTTTGCAAAACAGAGGCATGCCACTCCCAAGTTGCTCACAGATTCATCATTTAGTGAATGGTGCTAAAACAACAGAAAAAAATAGAAAACAAAATCTCCCCACTCACTCTTTACAGGACAGGAAATTCCTAATAGGGTAAATGATGTTAAAACATAAAAATGAAAACAGAACTAGAAGGAAAGATGGGTAATTTATAATCTTGAAGTGGAGAAAGGCTTTGTCAGCCTTAAAGAAACACAAAAATCAAAGGAAGAAACTCTTAACTACATATATATTTAAAACTCCTGTACAACCAAAATATATCAGAAATAACATCAAAATGGGGAGGAAAAAAATCTGCAGTACAGATAATTAAAATCTAGTATTTATAATATATAAAAAGTCCTTAAAAATCATAAGAAAAAGTTCAACCCAATTTTAAAAGATCCAAGCCCATAACAGCCAACTCATAAAAGAAATACAAACAAACAACAGATACTTAGTTTTGCTGAAAAAAGGAAGGCAAGCAAATTGCAATAGTGTTTTACCTATCACACTGACAAAAATTAACATTTTATGTTGGGAGAACAGAGAAATAGACACTACTATTATCAGTTGGTAAAGAGTGTAAACAAAAAACTTTGGGGGGTCAATTTGTTAACATCTATTAAAATGTTATAGACACATATCCTCTTGACCTAGTAATACTGTTTCTAGAAACTTTTCCTACAAACTTACTCAAAAGATGTGTATGAAGAATACTCACAGAAATGCTAACTGCAAAAGGAAAAAATAAAAACCTAAGTGTTCATCAGTTATGAACAGGGCAATCAATTGTGGCAAAGCCACAGGACCTAGCACTTGCACTGGTGAAGAACTGTAAAGTGATGGCCCCAAGTGGCAGACATGTTTTATCTGGGAATAATTGTTTTTTAAATAAAATACATCATCATTATTACTAACATGTTACAGAAAAAGAAATCTGAAAGAATCAAAATCACAAGGGTTGAATTACAGGGTCCTTTCTTTGTATCCTGTTTCATATATTTCTGTGTTACTTGAATTTTTACAGTTAATATTTTATAATGACCTTCTAATTAAGAAAAAGATTTTTACAAAATTTTATTAACCTACAGATATTCACATGGGGCTTCCCTGTGGCTCAGATGGTAGAGAATCTGCTTGCAATGCAAGAGACCCAGGTTCGATCCCTGGGTCAGCAAGATACCCTGGAGAAAGGAAGGACAACCCATTCCGGTAGTCTTGCCTGGAGAATTCCATGGACAGAAATCTGGTAGGCTACAGTCCATGGGGTCACAAAGAGTTGGACACAACTGAGCAACTAACACAACACACAGATATTCACATTAGCTGCTATTAAAGTACCTCATTAGTTGCCAAGTTAGCTCATGAAATCTACTCATCCCTCCCAAAAAGGTACTCAAATTATATACTTTTACGAAATCTAGTAAGAGAAAATAAAACAGAATCCTAAGCAGTGGATTTCAGTCAATCCATAATATCAAGCTAAACTGTGACAGAAGTTCCAGGCCTAAAAAGTGTTACTTCTTCAGAGCAATAAACAATTGTCAGCACTGTAGACTCACTAGACAAGCATTTCTTTGGACTCTGGTTCATTGTTTGTTTTTAAGATAGCTGTCAAAATTTGGTTTTGCATTTTGAGAAGAGACTTTGACCTTTGTAATAGTCAATTTAACAATTTTTAAAACACAAACTGTATACACAGTGTTCTTAGAGAAAAACAGCACATTAAACACAACTTCTGCTAGTTTACGATTACAAAATAAACATTTGATATTTTTGAAAAGTTCACTTTTTAAAGTTAAGATATATCATCTTAAGTTTAAAATATGAACTCAAACATAAGTGTATGATATATCTTTAATATACAATAATAAAATAGAAACTCAATCAACCTAAGTGATCTTTCTTCTTTTTAAATGGTCTTCTTGGAAAAGCATGAAATGCTTACATTGGCTTCCTTTCAAAAGAAAAGTAACACCTCCTTATGGTTACTGAAGTAACGTTCCATCTATTTCCACTTAAAGAAAGCCAAAAACTCCTTATGGTTACTGAAGTAACGTTCCATCTATTTCCACTCAAAGAAAGCCAGAAAAAAAGCAAGGCTGCCGTGATTTGAAAAAGTTACATGGGCAGGAAGGACTGGCAGAGTTAATACAAGATTCAACCAACAAAGGGTTAAAAGAGACAGAGAGCAGCAGAAAGCAACTGAGAAACCAGTTCCTTGAGAAACCAAGAAAGGATGGGTATACTCAAGCTGAGAGTTAAGACACTCACTTGGGAGCACACCTCACCTCTCTAAGACCTGAGAAAAAGGGCCCAGCTCCTTGCCACACTTGCTCAAATGCTGAGCAGGACACACTGGCCCTCTAATCCTGAAATTTGCAAAGGAAAGAAAGCACATTACTGTGTTGGAGTGAGGAGTAAAGAGGATGCCAGTACATATTGGGTACACCTGCATGTTATTTTTCTTTGTGTAGAGTAATTTCTATTTACAATTAAGTGACAAAAGTACACGACCATGTCAACAAATGATGCAGTCAGGTGTTTACAGGTAAACAAGTTTTTTCTTCCCCTTCAATAAAAAATAAGCCCAAATTGCAAACTCATGAAAGAACTCACATGTCCTGCATTACAACAGAAGCCTCCCCCTACAAAAAAAATTTATTTGTGAATATCAAATGATAGGTGATAAACTTAAAATTCTAAGCTATCACTAGGAAGAGCAAACCTGTATGTACTGAAAAGTCCAGAAGACTTTCAGTTCCACGAATGTGAGAACCCGGGGGCCTTCTGATGCTGCTTGTGTGTTAAACATTCTGAAGAAGCCCCACATTTCTCACTCCTTTCATTAGTAAACAAGACACAGAATTCTCACAAGAACATTACATTCTCCTGGAAACCTAAAAATGCATATTGGCAGGATATTTTTATACTACACCAATCACACCAGTTGCCCAGAAGACAGACATCATTTGAGAAAGCCTCCCTTTCATTCACAATATGAACAAGTAAAAAGAAAATCTTGTTATGAAGAATCAATGAAGAGGAAAAGCACCTTGTGGTTTTTAGCAAGAAACGGAAAATGTACAAAAAGAAATGCATTAGTAAGAACTACGAGCGTAACTGAACCAGCTTCTTCACTACAACTGGAAAAACAGACACTTTCAGAGCATGGTCACAGGCTCACCGAGATAAAGTTCTTTACTTACTGATAAGACAAAGTAATGATGTCACCAAGAAACAAGTTTTTGATAAACAGCCACATGTTACGGCAATATGGTGTATATCCCTTGGCCTCTAAGTATCATTTAATAACACTTTAAAGCTGAGCACTCCTTAAAAAAAGATAAACTGAAGAGCAAAGGAAATAAATGTAAGATATATATATTATAGTCACTATCTTCAAGAAGTCAGAAGTATTTTCTAAAAGAAAAAACAGACATACTCTGTACTAAAATCCTATGGGCAACAGTTTAGGTTTTGTAACTTCAACAACAAAAACTAAGTCCCGCAAGTCTCCTAAAAGCACGCGTGAAGGAAAACAGCAGACCAAAGATGTGGCTGCAGGTCAACTGTAGGACTCCTCGAACCCAAGTCATTTCATCAGATCAGAAAGTAAACTTGTCAGATTTTCTTTACTAAAATAACCTAGATAAAATTGGTCATTTAAAAACTGAGCATTTTCACCTATCTTCTACAAGTACAGAAGGGAATAAAGTATTTGAGTGAATGACTGAAAACTGTCAGTGAATCATATCATGCTCCAAGGATTTAAACTGAAGACAGCCCTTTTATAAAGGATGAGTTTATAAAGATAAGGACTTAATTAAAGCTGTGTCACAACAGCACTTAAATGTTCAAAGAAACAGACTTTTCAGGTGTCTGGGTCAACAGTGCAATCCCAAATTCTGTCAAGCCTACAAGCCTACTGCAAAGAAACTCTTTGCAAAATAGGCTAACTTATCTATTTTCCCTGCTTCTGACCTAGCTGACTCCAACTTTCAAAGTGTAAAAAATAAACTGATCTATTTTGGAAATGCTCAAACTGAAGAAAAACTAAACAGAGATATAGTCTTATCTGAAAAGTAAGGAGACCAGACAGATCACTAAAGTCCTTTCTAGCCCTAAAATTCTATCATTTACTATGATAACACCAAAAAGCTCATCACAAACTATATAAATCTTCAGCTTCCAAAAGTCAGTGATGATGGTTTTAAAGGGGGTGGGAGGCTAGGAGGAATAAAAGAGGAATCATTTGAATCAGAATCAGCTGTCAAGAGAGGCTCAAAAATAAGGAGCTTGACCAGTCAGAGCTCTAGGCAACAAACCCTGAACCCTGAGGCTAGGGGTTTCTTTCCTCCTTTTCCTTCCTATTTTGTGAAAATGCTTCTTCTCAACCTGCATGGAGTACTAAGTTTAAAAACACTTGTTTTTATCAAAATACTAATTTCTTCTTATCATTTGTCCCATAAGCTCAATAAAAAGTTAGGCATCTTTACAATCAATGACTTTTATCTCTACAGACAAAATTAAAAGCAAAATTCAATTAGCAAATATTCATTTGAATAAACTGTACTCTTAATACCAAAAATTGTATCATGAGCAATTCCAATTGTACATAAATAACAAACTTCAATAATTTCTTAATGTGTCTGAGCAAAGTGTACTCTTTCAGGCCCACATCAGATCATTAGAGCAAGGAAACTGACTTTAATCCCTCTAAGCTACGTTTTCAATGATCCAGCAGATGTTGGCAATTTGATCTCTGGTTCCTCTGCCTTTTCTAAAACCAGCTTGAACATCCAGAAACATTACTTTGCCAACAAAGGTCCATCTAGTCAAGGCTATGGTTTTTCCTATGGTCACGTATGGATGTGAGAGTTGGACTGTGAAGAAGGCTGAGCACTGAAGAATTGATGCTTTTGAACTGTGGTGTTGGAGAAGACTCTTCAGAGTCCCTTGGACTGCAAGGAGATCCAACCAGTCCATTCTGAAGGAGATCAGCCCTGGGATTTCTTTGGAAGGAATGATGCTGAAGCTGAAACTCCAGTACTTTGGCCACCTCATGCGAAGAGTTGACTCATTGGAAAAGACTCTGATGCTGGGAGGGATTGGGGGCAGGAGGAGAAGGGGACGACAGAGGATGAGATGGCTGGATGGCACCACCAACTTGATGGACGTGAGTCTGAGTGAACTCCAGGAGTTGGTGATAGACAGGGGGGCCTGGTGCGCTGTGATTCATGGGGTTGCAAAGAGTCGGACACAACTGAGCGACTGAACTGAACTGAAGCTACGTTTCCTCACTCAGGAATGGAAAAGGGGGTAACACAGCCATCACAATGATCAAATCACAACAGACCTAGCGCCCTGCCAGAAATCACTACAGCTGCAACTTTTATTATAAAGGCAGGCTGGGCTTTCGGCAGCATTTTGAGATTTGTAATGGGTGGCAAAAACAAGTGTTCCATGTGTTTCCTACTTTATTTCTCCAAATTTCTAAGATTTTTCTCTCTGGGGAGAAAAAAACCCAGGTTTCTTTTTCCTTCACTTCAAAACTTCCAGAAAATCACCAGACAAAACTTGCAAAAGAACCAGTGAGAGGCTGCATCCTGATCCCTTTTGAGAATGTTCTAACCAGCACAGAAAGGGATCCCTTTCACCTTTAGTGATGAAATATTAATTAGTACATTTTATTCACATATGTACATTAATAAGTACATATTAATAAGCCATTTACTTCAATGTGTAGGTCCTGATCTGTTCCATGTGACTGGCAGGTGTTAATACTTTTTTTCATATAATATATTTTATACAACTGCAAATTAGAGCTTAAAGAGTTGTCACCTGACAAAAATGTATAAATAACTAAGAATCATCCCAAGCCTTTTTTACCATCACGACCATGAACATCATCACTGAAACCACTTCTAGGACCGTATCTGTAGCACTGACCAGTCCTTGAAGCCAGCCCGTCACACGACCTCAACAGGCCTCATACGACAGCAAATTAGTGCTTAATTATTATAATACCCTATAAAAAATGTCTACTCGTTGAAAACATCACTTTAGAACAAATTCATTCCATTGTTTAGATGCATCCCCTGTTTAGACACGCAGGTCAACAATCATCTACTCCGTGGTGTAATTTAAATTTCAACTCACTTTCTTTCCTCTTTCTGCTTCCATGCCTGTTCATGTAGCATTTCGTATGATGTCATGTCTTCCTGTATAAAACTGGTACTTAAGTTGAAACACCTTAACCAAAATCCTATTGACTGCTTCATACTGCGTAAGTTTCTGCCATTTTCTCTTCATCTTGCTACTACTACTTTTTAATGTGTTACTTCATTATAAAACTACCATAGATTTACTGCCTTCCTTGGAAAACAGTAATTTTTTGGAGGGATTAAGATCTACTTCTTCATCAAAAAAAATGCTATTAACAAAGGAAATTCTGACCTCTCGACCTCAAGTTTTAAAATTCCTAGTGAGCCCTAGAATTTAAAACAAAATGTGTAATAAAATGCTTGTTAACTCCATGAGTATGCATGAAAAAGAAACATTTCTTCCAGCATGGCTAATTCATATGAAGGGGGAGAAAAAAAAGTATGTGTCAGAAAGCCGTGCTCTAACTTTTGATCTGATGAGGACATTTAAGAGTATTTTTAAGTTCTTTTTTAACGAATAGTCTTATAAAAGTTTAGGAATCTACCTAACAACAGTGAAAGTAGAATTCTAAACACCAGAGCTGTTACAGGAATAGCTAGAAGCCATTAGCAGTTGCACATTAAAGAGAAACACCAATAAAACAAGGGACATCCGAGGTCAATGGTTCTCTCTCAATAACCAACCAACACTGCAACAGCAAAAACCAAAATGCACTGATAATTTGAACAGCGCGTGAGTTCACCAACCTCCCTGGTCCCGCGCAATGAGCTCACAGAAGTCAGGATATGCACAGGCTGGATTCTTCGCTGTTTCCACTCTTGGTTTAAGATTTCTGTTCTTTCCAAAATTTTCTGACGATTGGAACTAAACATACTCTTTAAAAAAAAATGAAGGAGAGGAGAAAAGAAATTGTTCATTGTTAGACAATTTGTAACACCTCTAATGAAGGTTAAAATTGCATGATTCCTAAAGAGTACCAGGGACATCCCTTCAAAAGCATATGATTTTACACTAAAAGGTGGCTTCCCACATTCAAATAATACAAAAACACAACATCTATTATTTTACTGAGAGTGGAAGGGAATAAGAAATCATTTTTGTCCTTTGTTAACTGTGTACATATCTTCTTTAATTACAAAGACTTCAGGAACACAGTACCATGAAACACCCCTTTATGCTTGGATCCTGGGTCTTCTCATGCAGTACACAAAGCTATACTGAAAAGATGGTGGTTGCCAAGTAGGCAAAATTAGACTAAAAACTTATCATTTCACTATGTGCATGGTACAATTTTTATGTTAGTTAAGACAGACCAAGGACCTCAACTTTCAAGTTTCCATTTCTCTTATAGTAAATAAGGCCATTTTCCCTTCAAACTAAAACTTATCTTGAGGGGCTGTACACCGAGTGCTCCCAGGAGGCAGAGGGTACCTTGACTTCGTCAGCGCGCCTGAACCTCTTGAGCTGCCGCAGGCGCATGTACTCTGACTTTACGCGCTTCCGCCAACACACTGGTCCCTTCTCAGACTTCTTCCCAGTCTGGCCCATGATTATTCTAAAAGCAATGGTTTCATATTAAAATCGCTGATCTGACCAGCCTGAATATGATCACTTGTGTTTTAACCCCCAGCAAACTAACCACCAACCAAAGAAATGACACATAATTACGCTCTCGGTATTTGCAAGGAGGGTACTCACTTGTTCTGTGCTGTGAAGTCCTTAAAAACATTTCATTCCAGGTATAAATTTTTATTTAGCATAACTTTTCAAAGACACTTTTACTTACAAAGATATTCCACTCCTAAACTGCCGTCATTCTACCAAAACATGACCCATTACAGGAGTTAATTATATACAGTAAGGAGCTATGAGATTCACACTTGTGGAGTGAAATAAAAATGTAGACACATGTTCTAAGTTTTTCATCATTAAATTAGCTGATGTAGGCACAAATAAATGACTGGAAAAGAGAAATCCAAAACAGAAGTAAAATCTACATACAGCACTAAAGGTACAAAATATAGAGAACAATATATGAGACAGGTACAAATTAAAGTATTCCCTCTACGTGCACTTTCAACCACGCTTCTCACCTTCAACACGGTGATGCAAGTCTGTGTTTTTACCAGACTTTCCTCCCATGGGGCCTCCCAGAGAAGGCAGGGACCCAGAGGCCCTGGAAGCCAGTTATGTGAAACATGGGCTCAGCCTGCGGTCCACCAGGTGTCCAATTCACACTACAGAATCTAACAAGTGTTCTCTTCTAGAATACTTTCTCAAGTGCTAAATTTGTACTTGTATCTTCTAAAGATTAGAAGGATAGCCGTCTGTCGGATGGCGCAAAGGGGCTGCGCTGGGGATCTGGGCTCTACTTTTTCTAAGCACAGTGGAAAGTCATGGAGGGTTTTCAGTCAAGGGGAGGGAAGATGTCCACTCTGGAGGGGCCAGCTGGTGGCAGCAGTGACAGAAGGGGCTGCAGGAGGGCAAAAGGCAAAGGTGAGGCCAGGTGAGACTGGACGGCAGAAGTGTGGCCAGGTGGGAGACGCAGCCTGTACAAGCACACCGGGGAGGAGAGCAAGGAAAGGATTTCCATCTGCAGAAGATGGCTTTCTGGCCTGAGTAACCGAGCAGGGTTTCAGCTACCCATTTACATACAGCCCTCAGGCACAGAAAAAATGCCTAAGGAGAGGAATCAGAGAAAGAAAGGAGCCCAGAGGTCAGGGGAACTTTCTGTAGGAATAGTCCACCACCAAGCCACGACAGACAAAGCCAATGGTGTATGATTCAAGCTGAAAGAAGAGCAAAAGAGAGCAAGGGATAAACGACTAGTAAGAATTGGGCGATGAACATACAAAGATGAATGGACCACAGAACCTGCCGTGTGGAGCTTATAACCTACCTAAGAAGGCCTGAAAGAACAGACTTTACACTACGAGATAAACACACAAAAGTACTGGGGTTGAGGGTGGGGGAATCAAGTAAGGAGGGGCAGAACAGTGACAGCTCAACCTTAATAGCTGAGGCTATTTCAAGAGGCACAGAGAGCAGGCGCTAAGAGCAGGAGCCTAGGGGCGGTAGGGGCGCCAGCAGACGCGGCAGACAAAGCACGCCCCACACAGGCGAAGAGCCCGACTACAGGAACCGAGGGAATGAGAAGAATGAAGAGCCTGCAGGACTGCAAATAGACAGCTGAATGAGGTTCAAAGTGCGCCCTTGCCTGGGGTGCTGCGTGGAACACTCCTGGGAGCTCAGGAGACTAATCGCCACAGCCGACCCCACCTTGGCAGAAATGAAGAACCCCAGAAGAAGTTAGGAAGAAGGTGAGGCCGGGCCAGAGGGCGCCCGAGTCTGGGAGAAGCTAGAGCTGTATTTAAAAGGTGACTCTGGGGCAGTTTTTTGCTTTCATATCTGTGGTTAGGTAACGGATGGGCTCAGGTGATTCTATGCAAATTATTTTAAGATATTTAGTACTTCAGAGGCCTACCCAAAAGGGGGAAACATCAGGTAAAAAGGGATTATCACTGCTTCATTAGCTCATAAGCTCATCACCACTGCCGCCTCCACAAATTCTTCCTCCCCAGAGGTGGTGGTGGTGCTGAGTCCGATGAACCTGCTCCGGGAGCATGGCTCTTGTCCTCTCTGATGTCCAACACGGCTATCACTACGGTTCTAAAGGTGCATTTTTTCTGTCGTGGTGAAAAGGTATCATTAGCACTTCATGTTTTCAACCCTGGGATATCTTCCAAATGTTTCTATCATTAGTAAGAACACCTCTAGAAAAGTCTGTTAGGACAGAACCAAAGCTATAACTAAATTACCAAGTCTCACAATCAACAACAGGACACTTCAAAGCTGGTCTGGAACCAACCTCTCCTAAGAGGGCATGTGTAGATACGTTTCCACGTTTATAAATTTCACAAAGCTCTCCCAAATAATGAAAATGAAGGTTTTTAAGCCATAGAATGATCTGGAAAATATGCACAATAGACAGGAAAAGAAAACCATGATTCATTTAGGGGAAATTATCCAAATATAAGGTTCATGAGCTCTGAATTAGGATAACAAAAGTATACAGACTGTTCCTCAAAAGTATAGGGATAAACAGGCAGAACCATGAAAAAATTAACAAAACTTAAGGTACCATTAGAAGGATGTTTTTTACATAAAACAAGCTCCCTCCCTCAGCACTGACAACACATTAAAATCACATTTTCATGTTCTTCACCCCACTTCATCCCCACTGGAGGTTCCTCAATCTCAAGAACAGTTTTTCTCCTTTGTAAAACCCCAGGGCCTGGCTGGGTGCCTGACAAACAGATTTTAAAACAAACAAACAATAAAACCAAAACGCAGGTCTACTATCATGTGCTGATCATGAGACGCTGTGCCACTAGGTATGAAAGGAAGGGGGGCTGCCGTGCTGAGCACAGGAAGGGAGGGGAGACACCCCATCCTGAGAAACCTGGGAGGAGCCTAGTCTCAGGGGCAGCCAGGGCCCTGTGGTCCACCTGCCCAGCAACAAATCAAGAGGCCCTGAGCGGAAACCCGGAGCCTCCAGATTCCCTTAGGAAGCTGCTCTTGCCTGAGACCTCATCCAAACAAACTGGGTACCAGCACCCCCCACAGCTAGCTGGCTGCAGACACCCAGCCCTGCAGGCCCACCCACCTCTACGGCCCCGGCAGGCAGAAGCCTTCAAATTCGAGCTCCCCCAGCCCCCTCCCGCCCTGAAAGCAGACAAATGAGTCCTGACTCCTTCCCACCACATCTCAGCCCAGTGAGAACTAAGATAGCACTCGGAGTACTTGTGGATTGGCAGAAAGGAACTTTCATTAAAATGACTTGCTACTAAATGGATGGGGATGTGTGAGAAATCCAGTTTTTAAATGTCTCACTCAAAAGACCTGTTTAGTCCCACAGATGAAATGACACGAAATATGATTTTTACCCCAGAAAATGAAATAGCTTCTTTTATTCAAAGCAGATAGAGCTCAAGTCCACCTGTATACAATGACACCGAAACAACAGTTATATGCTTTAATTCAAGAGACAAACCAGGGTATGGCAGGGGTCTATCCACACCTTAATACAATGTCGTACAGCCTGTCAGGACTACAAATACATAAATTAAATAAAGTAAGATTATACATAGTTCAGAGTCTATTTTATGAATCAACCAAACCTCAATTGTTTTGGATTAGGCTTTCTGCCACATGAGACACAGAAGGGATCTGAGGTATATTCATAGGACTGCAATGAATGAACAGAAGACAGGTTCCAGCCCCATGTCCTCAGGGTCCATAAGCAGCAGCCCCAAGAGTAGACCTACTCCGCCCTTGCCCTCCAGTGTAGACACCAAGACACACCTCACCTGCAGTGACTGGGCCACACAGCCCAGGAATCTCATTCCTGTTTATCAGGTCCAGCCCTCGGCCACTTCTGAGGGGCCTTTATTACCTAAGGTAACATTCCTGCCCCTCCTTACTCAGCTGAGGATGACTGAGGACTTAAAAAAATAAAAACAAAGAAAGAAAAAAGGCTCCCTAGGCATTTTCAGTGCCCTGACGCCCTTCTTTAAAAGGCTCTTCATTCCCAAGGATCTGCCGCATCAAGTCATTTGCCATCCACTCCCCGGAGTTGTGCTTCCACTTGTCTAAAGAAAATTATAAATTACGTGCACTACTTATCCTTCTCAACTAATTGCCTTAACGTTGACTCCTAACTGAAGACCCGCCTGAGGAAGGTGAAATCCAAACTCAACATTTAAGTACTACTACTGCGACACTCTCAGTGTCCTTCCCTAAAGAAAACTGCCAAGTTTGAAAAATCACCAATCTTCAATAGTGCTTTTATATTTAAAACACTTGTGAGGGCAACTCGAAGTCTCACTTACCAATTTTATTTATCTTTTTAAGTTAAAAACCACTGTTTCAATAAACTCAGAAGTAAATTAATGGTAAATAAGATTTTGTAGGTTAGGATTAGGAGAACTTAAGACTTATAGATGTTAACTTTTGTAAGACATAAAAATTTACCAAGGGAAGTAAGTCTTACGCCTGAGGAGTTTCACAGAAAACCCCACAAGGAGACTGGGAGCAAGGCGTCCAGGGAGGCAGGCGTGTGGGGCTGCTGCCTGCGCCCCAATTTGGTGGGTTCATGAAAACGAGCAGATACCACTACATGTCACCCCCGGCCCCAGTTGTGCAGAAGGGTGCCCTGGTGAGTAACAGCACTGGTTATGGCGCAGGGCACCGACGTGGGCAGCACACTCTCCACATCCCACCCACAACTTAAACAGAGGCGCGCACCCGGCCTGCAAAGCCAGTCTCCCTGGGCTGGACCCAGTCCTCCCAGAACCAGCTGTGTGAGAACTTGGCCAGGTTCCCACATCTCTTGGTGCCTCCCTGTCCTCACGCCTTGAGGAGCATCCAGGTCACAGAGCTGTCCTGAGAAGCCCACTCAGGTCAGGCACCGCCCAGTGCCCATCAGAGCAGGCGCAGCACGAGGGAGGTCCTGTCACCATCACCTGCAGGTGAGGGAGAGGAGGATATGACACCCAGAGAGAAAGTCAAGGAGACAGACGGATGTGAAAAGTCACTTTCTCACGTGGGAGGCTGTAGGCAAGTAAATAAGAACAGAACAGGACTCCACGGATCTCAGGAAGGAATGCAGACCACACAGCGAATCCAAGAGAGTTGAAACCTCAGGAGATAAGCCCACGGAAAGAGGTGGGCTAAAGGAGCCCACCTAGGAAACCGTGGAAATCTGTGTTTCGACCGGACAGAAGGCGGCTGAGGACGAAAAGAACTGGGCAGGAGCACTGTCCTGTAGCTCAGTTTTCTCCTGGGGAGCCAGGGCCAAACAAGGAAGAGGCGGAGACGGACCAGAAGCAGGGACAGCAGCGGGAACTCGTAGAGACGCAGAGCATCCCCAGGTGAGCCAGCGGGCGGGGCCTTCCCCAGGCCGCAGAGCCCAGCAGCAGGACCCCACGTCTTCTTCCCCTGAATCCCATTGCCAGCACAAGGAAGCCGGGCTCTGAGGAGAGGGCCGTTCGAGGGCTGGGACCAGGAAACCAGGAGGAAAGCCTCCAGCAGAAAGGAAGCGAATGCTCTGAGGAGGAAAGGCAGGAATCAGACTGAAGGGCTGCCAAGGGCCAGAGCTGCAGGGGTTTTAGAAGCAAACAAAATCACAACAGCATTACAACCAAACTAACAAGTACCCACGAGTCTGAGAGAGGAAAGTGAGAGCGTAAATAAGTAAACGGGGGTGGCGGGCAAGTCCTCCTTACGCAGAATTCCAAAATCGGGGTCGGCGGGGTCCCAGTGCAGACCAGCAATACCCCCGTCAGGGTTATTAGCTCACGCTCTGCTCGCACCCCATGACCCCTGCCACATACAACTCATATCTTCCCCTAAACCTCACAACCTGTCACTTCAGTTGCTACTTAAAAAAATGGATCAACCCAAACTGAAGGATATTTCCACCAAACACGGGACCAATAAACAAGGTTATGATAACAGGGAAAGACTGAGAAACTGGCACTGATCGCAAGAGATTAAGGAGACAGCCGAATACAACCTGGTGTCCTGCAGCAGAGTAAGAACTAAGCAGGAAACCCGGGGATATCCAGACAGAGTCTCCAGGTTCGTTAACAGTAATGTAATAACGGTTTCCTAATTTCTGACAAATATACCATGATTACAGAAATCTAAAATTATTTCAAAATAAAGTTTCTTTTTTAAAGAAGAAAATTAAGTTATACAACAACCTAAAAGCTTTCATTTTAAAAGTAGGCACCTACTTTTTTAGATGATAAACAGAACAGAAATATATTAGAAATTAAAATGCTATGTAAAATGTTAAATTGGAAAAAACAAAAAATTCACAAAGATGGAATTTGAGGGGGAAATTCTCACATCTAATTCTATTATTTAAAAACTCAGACATCACTTGAGTAATTTAAGGTGGGGGGGGAATCTCCATATGAACTTATGGTGTCTACTTAAAAAGATAATCCAGGCTATAGGCTATATTAATAAAAATACAGACTCTGAACCAAGGAAAGTAATTGTTCTACCGATTATGCACATACTGATCAAAGAAATCAAACAGTTCTACACAATTCAGGTGTTGTGTACAACAAGTTGTGTTCAGGATGAACAGAGAAGCATGTCTGACCCAGCTGGGAGACAGCAGTAAACACCGATCACAGAAAAGAGCGTCTGAGTTTGGGGTTTTAATAGAGAAGTGCTAATACAGTCATTCAATATTTACTGAATATCTAGCACATTCTAGGTACCCTTGTAGGAACGGAAGGCTCAGAAATAAATCACAGACAAAAATCTATGACCTTACAGAACTTAGTCTATTGGGATGGAAACAAATCAAAAACAAAGAAAAATGTTTCGTATGTAAGATGGATGGTGTTGAGGGCTGTGGATAAAAACAACAACCAAACAAGAAAGTAAGGTGAGCCAGGTCTGCTAGGGCAAGCAAACAAAGAAACCCTGCTAAGGCTCTCAGCACCCTGTGCAGGGTGCAAGCCCGCAGGACACAGAGAGCTCACCAACTTGTATTCTGTTCCCACCAACCCACTCGTAAAATATGCAATAATATTTTCTAGTAAAGACTCCAAAAATAACTTATTCAGTATCTGTGCAAAGCAGGTTTCAGTAACTCCACAATGCTCCAGTGATCAACACAGCTTTACAGAATTTCCAACTGTCATTCAAGCTGGCATTCAAGGATTGCTAGTTGTCACAGCTCAGGTTAACCACTAGGTCAGTTATCCTCAACAAAGACTAAAAGTCAACAGCATTTTATAACACATACATGCTCTCTTTGTTAGTATTAAGCCAAATTAAAGAAATAGATTGGCTATTCATTCATGTTAACAAAACAGCCATCATTAAATATGTGTTGCTGATTGGACTGTCTGTATTTAATCTGTCAATTTGCTTTGGTTATACCATAAGATGTTTATATCTGTACATTTTTAGGGAGCATATAAATAAAACTAAACTCAACCCAACAGTTGCATTCGACTTGAAAAATATATTAGAAACTGGGTTACTGAAGTAATTTAGGAATAAAGTGACAAGGACTTCTGCCTGGGTTGGTAGTAGTGTGAATGGAGAAAAAAGACAGCAAGAGACATTCTCACATTTAAAAGCCTGATGCACTCACGCGGAGAAAAAATGGAGCAAAAGAGATTAAGAAGCCCTAAGTTAGCCACTGCAACCACTAAGAATCTGAATGTAGGTCCAGACTTAGACATTAATTACTCACATAGCAGTCAACCAGCACAAAGAGCGGGCAGAATGTTCACAGAAAACACGACACCACTCATAAGCTGAAAGGGTCTTAGGGCCCCTTGAGTTTATGTAGGGTGTAGCTACTAATATTTTTCATATTAGAAATTTAAAACTGATAAAGTTTTAAAACATTTATTTAAAAAACAACAACAGCAAGTCTGTCACATGTTAATAACATGTAATGTTATTATAAAATGTTAATATAACACATTTTATTTTTAAAAAACTATTTTCCTTTTTAAAAAAATTAATGAGGGGTACTGTTTTACATTTTTGCCAATTCTTTAAATATCTATCTTAATAGAAGACAGCTGGATTCCCATATCTGCTTCTGCATTCAATCTGCTCCAACATGCTGTTTTGGTTGAAGAAAATCCCTTCCCAAACAAATATCTGAGCTACAGCAGGGAAGGGCGTCTGCATGGCTTCTGAGCTCATGGGCAATCTCATGCTCGGACGTTACTCCAGAACTGTTTTAAGAGAAAAGTGACTAGAGCAGCTTGTGATTCAACCTCATAGCTGCTTTTCCTCAAGACAAACTCTATCCTTCAGTAAGCAGGGGCTGTTGCTTAAAAGATCAGTTACAATGAGGAATCTGAGATTGTATCAATAAACGTTCCTACCCTGCCACATTAACATTCATTGGTCTGTCTCCTTTGGCTGCATCTTTAACCCATGCGTGACTTTATAATATCATTTCCTCAATTTGGAAAACACTGGTCCACTGAGTTATGCAGATTTTCCATAAGTTCACTATTTCAAAAAATCATTATTTGTTAAATCCACTAACGTCATCAGAAAAGTCTTTAAGTATTTACTGGAAAAGCTGTCAACCTCACTATGACAGATACCAAGTTTTCTAAAAATTCTAATTTTTGCTCGAAAACTCAAACATTGCCACTGGCAACAAATAACGGTCAGTTGTTCTCTGTCAAGTGACAGGCTCACTTTGTTGAAAAACGTCTGCCCCATACCCAAGCTGGAATAATCACTGTCTGTCAACCCCTCTTTCAAGTGAAAATGGCTCCGCATGAAAAAAGCAGCTGGTGTAGCCTGGAACTCCATCACGTAAGTGCGGCTCCCAGAGACCGCTGGACTGGCAGCGTCAAAGCCCTGTATGCACATTCCTACCCTGCGGCACTGAATATTAAGATGTGTGCACTCAGGATCAAGAGTATATAAAGTTAGTAACTGTTTTCACTTCATCGAGGACATTCTCAAAAAAACATTTTTTTTCAACTCCAGGTGCTACAGTGCCAACAGTCCTTGTCTACCACTGCTTTTCCGCCACTGGAACAGATGGCAACACGTAACATCTTCAATTATTACCAAAATTGTTTTTTTTAAATATCTGTTTGGCTGGATCAAGGTCTTAGTTGCTGCATGTGGGTCCTGGTTCCCTGACCCCACACACTGGGAGGGCAGTCTCAGCCCCCGGACCACCAGGGAAGTCCCACTCCCTGAGGCCCAAAGAGCACACTTGGAGAACAAGTATATCCAAGACACCATATGAATCAGAAATCACAACAGTACCCCAGCTTTTCATCTGCCTAGCAGAGAGCCTGGAGCTGGCATATACTCAAATTATATTTCCTAAAAGACAAGTTTGTAAGAATGAAAGTCTAGAAATCACCATTTTTGCAATTTAAAAAAAAGATAAACAAAAATCTCTGTGAGAGCTTCCCTGGTGACTCAGTGGTCAAGAATCTGCCTGTCATTACAGGGGACACAGGTTTGATCCCTAGTCCAGGAAGATCGCACATGTCACGCATGGGGCAACTAAGTCCACGTGCCACAACTACTGAGCCCACACGCCCTGGAGCCCGTGTTCCAAAATGAGAGAAGCCTCCGCACCACAGCAAGCGTAGCCCCTGCTCGCCACAACTAACGAAGACCCAACACTGCCAAAAATAAATAAATAAAAACATTATAAATCTATGTTAAAAATATTTAATGAGGGATACTTCGTTGTAACTGTCAACTACAGGATTCAAAAGAAAGGATGCCATACATCTGTGCCAAATTAGGGGATTAACGTTAACAAAATTTGTCTTAAACAAATTGCTTGCTTTCATCCATCTGTCCTACCCTTCACCCTCACAGGAAGGTATCATCCCTCGTCACCGTCTCTTCTAACCTCCCGCTTTGCTTCCCCCAAACGAACCTACCCTTCTGACCAACTCCCCACATACTCACTCACACTTTGCCCTACCCAAGTAAGAGAAAGATAAAAGTAAATATCTTGTCCCTTTTCACTTTCTAGCATGCCTCTGTTTTTATTTAAAAGGGAGAAACAAGTAAAAATAAACAAACTCACTACTGCTGCATCCAAACAGTCCTCCCAAAAGACTTGTGAAAATTTACGAAAAAGAAATTTCTGAAACTTCATTTGAAGGACTTGGGAAAGCCAGGAATAGAGGTACTATCCACCAGTTAAAATCAATGTATAAAACATTCTCAAAGTGCCTAACACGGTAAGTGACACAAGTTCACAAGAAACAACTGGCTCATTAGTGCCTGAACTTCAGCAGATCACAGCACACACGATCACTAGTACATACAACTACAGGTGAAAAAGTACCGTGAACGGCATTTGTATCAATAAGTTTTTAGGAAACAAATGTGCCCTGACTACTGATAAGAGAAACTAAAAATTCAGATCACATCTGTAGCCCTGGTTTGAGCCCAGCTAAAAAGGCACAGGAAAACTACAGTAATGTAGCAGTCTTAGATGAATGATAGAAAACATTAACTGGACTGTTTCAGCAAAAGTGAGTAGACTCTGCAGTAGTGTATTTTCTATAAAAGTCAGATCATCTTCCTTTCAGCAGAAGAGTAAACTAAACCCCGGAGTCTACAGACCAGCATTCCTGTGTTATTCGATAGACATGTCTTAGAAAGAAATGGCATATAAATTTACACCAGGTGGAAAACTGAACTATCATAAAGGTCTTAAACAGTTTGCTGGGACAACAGACAAAACAGATTGATTAGCTAAACTGACATCTAGAGGGTGAAGTTTTCTTCAAAAACTGTACAAAACCTGTTTTTATGAGCTAAACCTTTCATTCTGTTAGGTACTACTCAGTTTACCAAGACACTGTTGGAGAGGAAACAGAACAAAAACTGATGCACCAGAAACTGACCCACAACTCACTGTAATCCAAGGACGGGGCGCGGGACACGCATTTCTTCAAAACTCCTTCTGATACTTCCTTAGAGGAAGTCTATTCTAAATCATATCTCAAATAAGCCAACATCCAGTACCCGTTTACCAACACACATTGGGGAAAGTTTTCAGAGAAGCCCACGTTAGGTAAGTTACCCTGGTGAGCATCAGGCGGGTGACAGGACGCTGCCACCCCAGCTGGCCCTGCAAGGCCTTGACACCAGTCAGCCGCGCGGGCTGCCAGTGCTTTCCACACAGCATGAGCCCCCGTGCAAACCAGCAAGTGTGCTCAACAGAAAGACGGCGACCTGTGCACACACTGGAGGACACTGGAGGAAAACTGGCTGCTCTGGGGCCTGAAGAGGTTTCTGCGATATCTTTCTAAAAACTCTCCACAGGCAATTCTGCCAACATACTATTGTCACCTGACACACTGACTCTATGTCTTAATCCCCAAACAAAATTCCCTCTATATTCTTTTTTCTTTTTGGCTGCACCACAGAGCAAGTAGGGTCTTAGTTTCCTGACCAGGGATCGAACCTGCGTCCCCTGCAATGGCAGTACAGAGCGTTAACCACTGGACTGCCAGGGAAGTCCCCCAGTTTCCTCTATATTCGAAGACAGTATCATAAAATGGACTTGGCAGTTCAAACTACTAATGCCCAAGTATTTACAGACTCTCTCAGAATTTCCAGGCGTTCTACAATCAAGTAACCCTTACCTGGAGATTTCAGCACTGGGGTTCATGTCCACCACAAGGGGATAAACATGTCCGTCAGTGCCATTTCTTTAGCTCATGGACAAGACTCCTCAGAGACCCTTCAGAAACTCCTGGGGCTCATCTCCACCCTGAAATTCATTCTCTTGCTTAAAAAAGTAGTAGTTTCGGGCCAACATGGAAGTAAAGGAGATAGGGGTCATAATGAGCACTAAGTCTTTTCACGACCTTCCTATACTGAAGGTTTATGATAAATATAAATATACTGCTGAAGTACCAGAAAATGCCTAATCCTTCAAGCATTATTTATAACCACTGATATTTCCAGTATGTGTTACCAAACTATATTGTCTATTTAATTATTTTATTACTATAACATCATGTGCTGTGCTTAGTCACTCAGTTGGATCCAACTCTTTACGACCCCATGAACTGTAACCCACCAGGTTCCTCTGTCCATGGGGATTCTTGAGGCAAGAATACTGGAGTGGGTTGCCATGCCCTCCTCCAGGGGATCTTCCTGATCCAGGAGTAGAACCTAGGTCTCTTGCACTGTAGGCAGGTTCTTTACCTTCCGAGCTACCAGGGAACCAGCTTATAATTAGCATTAGATGTTTTAGGAATGGGAGAAGTGCACAGAACTCAAATGCCAGCTAGGAAGCATCACAATCACCTGTGAAGGTAATATAAACTCAAGCCCAGTATTTCTCAGTCTCCAGAGAAACAGACATAAGTGCCTACAGAAGTGAACCACCTAGTATCCCAGTATTTGAGCTAAGAAGCCTAGAAGTAGCAAAACCCTATCCTCGAAGGGACCTCTGTCCTCCTGGTTGTATGAATTCAGGCAAGTTACTTACCTCCACCAAGTTCCTATTTCTTTATCTATGAAAAAGGTACATGGTAGATCCCCAGTGATCACAAGCTGCTCAGTCTGTTTGCTCATCTCAGTCACTTAGCAGTGGAGATCCACGAAGCTACTTGCCAAGGAAACACAACTACTTTCAGATGATCATCATTCTGTTAACCGATGGTTAAGTTCATCCTAATAGAGCCTTTTAGAATATTCAAAGAACAGATAACTATCTTCTCATTCAGCAAATGCTATATTTTTTTAGAATAATTATAACGTATGACTTTCAACAAATTTCAAAAGTAAAATGGTTGGTTTACAGCTGCATGTATATCAGGCACAGAGCAGGCTCGAAGTAAACAATAGCTAGTTCCATGACTTGGAAACACACAATAGCTACTCACACACCTGTGAAACTTCACTTCAGGCGCCAGCATCAAAAACATACAAGAGCTGCTTTGACGATGATCAAGATGCTTTCAATGCTTAAAGAAATCAATTAGGCTTTTGTCATTTTTTGTGTTTTGCTTACAAAGCACTTGGTCTTTAGTATCAAAAGGCAAGACACTAAAATGGATAAAACAGTCATGATGTTCTGTCTTTTTGACACTTTTTAAAAGCTTACTAGAAACATCTTGACATGCTATGTATGAATTTAGTGTGCATAAATGCAACAGAGAGATAAAGACCAACCTGAGATAAATTTGCAGAATCATTATTTTATATTCCTCACTTATTTCCAGGTTTCTCAAGCTAACTTTAATCAAGAGTAATTAGATACATATATTAAAGATGCATAATAGTACCTGACAGCAGGTAGCAAAGTTCACTGGGTGCTATACACAGTAAAGACGAATAAAACTCACTTTTGAGCAGACTTCTGAAGGCTCTGCTTTAAAGGCTAGGGTGCTATTTAAATGATTATTTACTGAGTTGCTGCTAGAGAAGAGAGGCCCAAGTTTTCGATTTTATTGGTCCTAAACCAATTTCACAAAATGTTATTTCTATCTGCTATCTACAAGACTTTTTTCTAACCTCTACCATGCAGATGAGTAGACCAGAGCTTTGAGTGAAGGGGAGAGAGAGAAAGGCTGAACAGCAGCTTGAGATGCTACAAGAGTACAGAAGGGATTCCAGAAAGAGGACAGACCACAAACTCCACATGAGGCTTCTGGAGACAAGGAAGAAGACCAGCTGAGCTCAACAGGGGAGAAGTACAAGAAAACTCCTGAGAAAACAGCTAGTTCACTGTGTGACTAGTCAAGAAAGGTTAGGCTGTTTCCGAGATAGCGTGAACACCAGCTTCGGGAGTTTCTCATGCAATCAACGGCCATGGAAGACAACCCACGTGCAGAGGTGGACCACACCCAGCAGGAGCCCTGGCACTTTTTTTTCTTTATTAAAGAGGAGACCATCTCAGGATGGTCTTTATTCCTCTGTTGCATTCATGCACACTAAATTCATACATAGCACTTCAAAATGTTTCTAGTAAGCTTTAAAAAAGTGTCAAAAAGACATTATTTTGTACAGTGAAGAAAAACTAAAAATTACTGTGGGAGTAAATCAGGTGTTGAGCAAAAGAACTGACACTTTGCAGAAATAAAGCAGCGAACAAATCAAGTATATATAATCTGAAAAAACATTTGATTATATAACAACAAAAAACTACTTCACTATCAAAACAGGTAGACCAAGCTTGACAATTTTATTATCACTTCTACATAACCAGATTCTAAGATAAAAGTCACTTTTAATTTCCCCATTTATCCTCTGAAGGAAAAAAATGAAAGCAAATTGTTAATTCACTAAAAAATGAAAAGGTCCGAACTACTCCAAATGAAAATTTAAAGAATTATTAAATATTATCACTTTCAAATTTTAAAATTCTTCATGCCACATAACTCACATACCTAACACCATCAAGATAAATAATATCCTTTTCATGTTCATGTTTCTACAAACATGACACTGTGTTATACCAAGAACTAAATGACTTGTGAATTAAGAACAAATTTGTTTTCACACAATTTTACTGAATTTAAACAATTATGCGTCTAGTGCTATTACTTAATTTGATCTATATACTGTCAAAAATACACAAAATCAAAGAGGAAAATTTGGAGAACAAAATTGGAAAACATTAAGGAGAAAACGTTTCCAATACATACATCTGACAGAGACAGTGTACCCAGAATACAGAAACACCAATTTTTAAAATGGGCAAAAGGTTTGACAGAAAAGTACACACAAATGGCCGATAAGCATGTGAAAAGATATCCAGCACCATGAACACTTGGGAAATATACATCAAAACCACAAAAGAACACTCAGCACTCATTAGATGCCAGTGACTCAAGCAACAGCAACATGGGACACTGGTGAAGATGGAGCGGAACCACAGGTCCCAGACAGACACCACCCTGACTCCACGCAGGATGGCACAATCACTTGCGGAGATGGCCTGGCAGTTTCTCATGAAGTTAAATCAGTATTTACCAAGTGACCCCACAGTCCAACTACAAGTCTACCCAGGAGAAAGGAAAAGATCCATCTGCAAAAAGATTGCCCAAATGGTCACAGAGGATTTACTATAACAAGAGCCAAAAGGACCAGCCCGATCAGCGAGTAGTGAAGTGAAAAAAAGCACAGGATGTTCACACAGGGACTGCTACTGAGAAATAGTGACTCCTGAAACAAGCAACAACACAGATAAACCTCGAGAACATGCTGGATCAAAGAAGCCAGTCACAGAAGAGTATATCCTGCATAATTCTATTCACATGAAATTCCGGAATAGGAGCTGAGAGAATGATGGGAAAGGAGCATGAAGAGCTCTGCAATAGCAGCAAGGTTACATCGTGACTGAGGTGACAGTCACACAGATGCTTACAGCTGGCAAAACTCTTCCAACTATACCCTTCACATGGTGGATCCTAATGTATATAAACTACACTTCAGTAAAGCTGATTCTGTACCCCCAAAAAACGGACACCTCTCTAGAAAACAACAGGGCAACAGCTATTAAAACCTGAAACATGCATAATCTTGAACCATCGGCTCTCCCTCTAGAAAGCTTTCATGCAGAAGTTCAAAGCTCCATAAGGATATTCCCCCCTCAGAGGGTGAGCACAGCACCCACAGAAACAGCTGGTTCACCGCCTGACGACACAGAAGCCGGTACAAGGAGTATTCCACCCAACAACAGCCTGAGAGCCTGGAGCAAAGGGCAGTACACTTCTGCAAGGAGCCACGTGGTTAAGCACTTGAAGCTTGGCAAGCCACAGCCAGTAGCCTTGCATATTCTTCGGGGGGGTTTGTTGTTGTTTTACAACTCTTTTAAGAAATGCTAAAATCATTGGTAGCTCACAGGGCCTTACAAAAACAAAAAACAAGTGCGCGAACATACACCCCCAGGCTGAGAAATCAGGGCTTTGAAGCCCAAATGCCTAAATTCAAATCGGTAACCTACCACTTACTAGTAACTTAATCCCTCCATCTCTTGTTATTACAGTGTCCGTGTAAAATAAATGAAAGCACTTAAAACCGTGTCAACTACAGAGCAAGCGTTAAAGAAATACCAGCTTTTTAAAATGAAACAGATCTCTGTACTGACAAAATAATTTTATATCAAAATAACTTAATCCTGCTTGTGTAAAACACATACATACACGTATAAATATATCGGGTTGACCAAAAAGTCCGTTCTGGCTCTAGCAGTGTGCTTAGTTGTTCTTAACTTCTTTCGAAACAATTTTGTTAGAGTGTACTGTGACAGCTCTCATATCAGTGTGCATTTAAAAAAACTTACCAAAACTGGTCAAGTTTTTAATAAAAGATGTTTTTGTGTGGACCATTTGTTAAAGTCTTTATTGAATTTGTTACAATACTATTTCTGTTTTATGATTTGGTTTTTCTGGCCTGGAGGCATGTAGGACCCCTTAGCTCCCAGACCAGGGGTTGAACCTGCATCCTCTGCACTGGAAGGAAAAAGTCAACCACTGAAGAGCCAGGGAAGTCCCAAAATTGGTGAATTTTTATGTAGCCATTTTAATACTGAAGATGGAAGAAAAAAAGGAATATTTTCAGCAAACTATGCTTTATTACTTCAAGAAAAGCAAAAACACAACTGAAACACAAAAACAGATTTGGGCAGTGTATGGAGATGGTGATGTGACTGAAAGTATCAAAAGGAATTTTCGAAGTTTCATACTAGAGATTTCTCGCTGGCAATGCTCTACCGTCTGGTAGACCAGATGAAGTTGACAGTGATCAAATCGAGATGTTAACTGAGAAGGATCAATGTTATACCACTCGAGAGATAGTCAATATTCTCAAAATACCCAAATCAATACCTGAAAATCATCTGCACCAGCTTGGTTATGTTAATCGCTTTGATGTTTGGGTTCCACTTAAGGGGGAGGGGGGCCCTTCTTTACTGTATTTCCATATGCAATTCTCTACTGAAACATAATGAAAACATTCCATTTTTAAAACAGATTGTGACGGGGGATGAAAAGTGGGTACTGTACAATAATGTGGAACAGAAGAGATCATGGGGCAAGCAAAATGAACCACCACCAACCACACCAAAGGCCAACCTTCATCCAAAAAGGGTAAAGTTGTGTATATGGAGGGATTGGAAGGAGTCCTCTATCATGAGTTTCTTTCAGAAAAGCAACTGATTAATTCCAACAAGTACTGCTTCCAGTTGGCTTTCCAGGTGGCTCAGTGGTAATCACTTGCCAACGCAGGAGATGCAGGAGAATCAACTTCGATCCCTCGGTCGGGAAGATCCCTTGGAGGAGGAAATGGCCGCCTACTCCAGTATTCCTGCCTGAAAAATTCCATGGACAGAGGAGCCTCATGGGCTACAGTCCACAGGGTTGGAAAGAGTCTGACACCACTTAACGACTAAGCATGCACGCACCCACTGCTCCTAATCAGACCAACTACTAAAAGCAGCATTCCACAAAAAGCGTCTGGAATTAGTCAACAGCAAACCATAATCTTCCGTCAGGATAACCCAAGACCACATGTTTCTTTGATGACCAGGCAAAAACTGTTACAGCTTGGGTGGGAAGTTCTGATTCATCCACCATATTCGTCAGACATTGCACCTTTGGATTCCCATTTATTTCAGTCTTCACAAAATTATCTTAAAGGAAAAAATTTCAATTCCCTGGAACACAATAAAAGGCACCTAGATAGTTCTTTATTCAAAAAGATAAAAAGATTTGGGGAAACAGAACTATGAAGCTGCCTGGAAAATAGCAAAAGGCAGTAGAACAAAATGGTGAATACATTGTTCAAAAAAGTCCTTGATGAAAATGGAAAAATGTGTCTTTATTTTCACTTTTAAAACTGAAGGAACTTTTTGGCCAAACCAATATATTCGCGTGAATACAATGGAAAGTTTGGGACGAATACACAGCAAACTGTTAATGGACACGGAATGGGGTTACAGGGATCAAGAAATGTTCACTTGATAAACATCTAAATTATGTCAGTATTTTAAATTGAATACATAGTGTCTGTTTTTTTAAACAATAGACAATTAGAAGTAAACAGATAAATCCTATGTGGCACTATTTTCTTTATATACAGATATTTAAGTTTGGGAAGTGTTTAGTTCCATGAGTGAGAAAGCACATCTAGTCTTTAAAAAATAATACTGGGAGGGGGGTTCATGTTTGGGAACGCATGTAAGAATTAAAGATTTTAAAATTTAAAAAATAAAAAACTAAAAAAAAATAAAATAAAATAAAAAATAATACTGGCACAGTTACTAAGACTCACTTATTAAAGACTCACTAACAGCTTCACGTGTATTCATTTATTTAATCCTCTCCACAACCTTATGGAATGAATGCTTATCATTAAGACACCAGTTTACACACAAGGAACTCAGACTTCAAGGACAATGTGACAGGGTACCCAAGTTATATGACTCCAAAGACCACACTCAAAGCTTTCCTATCTTCCCCCCAGAGTGCACTCTATTAGAATTCTGGCTGAAAAAAAATCCACAAAGACATCTTTTACTTAGTCTGGGGCATCAGATCCCATAAAACTACAATTCAGTTCAGTTCAGTCTGAACTACAATTTATCTACTTTTAAATATAATTTTCTGATTGATTCAAATAAACTCATTCTTCTTGGAACCCATGATTGCCTTCAATCATCCAGAAGACAAGTAGATAACGTGAAGCTGATAATAGGAGCCAAACAGAATCTAAGTTTGGATCCTGCCTGCAAATTCCTAGCTGATAATCCTGGGCAAATTCT
Organism: Capra hircus; assembly: GCF_001704415.2. Classification (NCBI taxonomy): domain Eukaryota; kingdom Metazoa; phylum Chordata; class Mammalia; order Artiodactyla; family Bovidae; genus Capra; species Capra hircus. Next base: position 8,610,791 of record NC_030811.1, on the reverse strand, counting down.
TAACCCTCTACACCAAAGCTTACTTATCTGTAAATGTTTGCAGAGTGTGCTGTTGTTAAAGTTCTTTTAACAGTAAAATACACATAAAATTTACCATTTCAACCATTTTTAAGCACACCATTCAGAGGCATTAAACACATTCAAAACATTGACCTTCCATGTCCAAAGTTTTTTTCACCTTCCAAATAGCAGCTCTGTCCCAATTAAACACTAACTTCCCATTCCCATCTCCCCTCAGCTTCTGGTAACCCCTCATCCTACCTTCTGTCTCTGTACATTTGCCTGTTCTAGCTACCTCCTATAAGTGGAATCATAAATTGTTTCCTTGTGTGTCTGGCTTATTCTCCTTAGCATACCATTTGCAAGTTTCACCTACGTTATTGTATGTGTCAATATGTCATTCCTTCAATCGCTGAACATTCCATTGTATGTACACAACATGTTTCATTTATCCAAACCTCTGCTGATGAGCCCAAGGTGGTTCTCACAAGAATTAAAAACAAAGCACCTGATGTGAATGTTACCACAATAAAAAACAAACCAAGCAAACGAATGAAGCATCTGGCAAACAGTAGTCTCTTTAATATTAACGTCTTTTATTTCACTTTGTTTTGTCATATTTTTGCACCACATAGCAGTGCAATGGCAAGACAAAAACAGTGCAACCATCTTACAAATTTATCAGCTATGCCTTTTGAGATATTATTGGATTTACAACTACATTTATCATCTTAAAAGAATGATGAGGAGCATCCCAATAAACAATCAGTAATTACACTAACACTACTTTCTTCAGTTTTAGCTTCAAAACCTAGCTCAAGTTATTCCAATCAAGAACTCATTAATGGTAACTAAACCCCTTTTGATTAAAAGACGCATTCGTCCCCTAAATTTCGGTCAACTTCAACATAATTTAAGCAGATACTATATGCCAGGTATATCCAGACGATCCATCAAGCTTCTCTCTGGCTGCCTGAAATACCAAATACGAAAACCAACAGTTACATCTAAAGTATATCCGATTTTCAGTATCTTAGGGTATTAATAATTAGGAGAAACCATGGAACTTGTACACCTTGATAATTATTTTTCTTTGTAACCACTGCCACTCAGGGAGAAAAATACCTTCCAAAGCTCTTCACAACATGAATATATCCTGTTTGCTTTCCAAGTTGCTTTGTCAAAATATTTCCCTACATTTTCAGGATTTCCTTTATTCATTCAACTATTAATCCCTGCTCTCTAGCAACTCAGGTGCACAAAGAAAACTAAGACAGAGCCTCTGCCTCAAGGCACTTCAGAGGGAAGGGAGGGATGGCACCAGCAAGTGATTTCAATTGGATACAGGCTATAGTAAAGAATACCAACGAAGCCCTTGAAGAGACATGGAAGGCCTCCAGCAGGTGAAGCTTTCTCTGAACTTAATAAGCTGTTCCTCTTCTGCTCTCCCCAAACTGCACATTTCACCTGCCCACATAGAATTCATCATTCACAGAAAATGTTTTCTTCATTTGTATGGACATAAAGACTGCAAGGCAGATCCATAAATCATTTCCAACTGACTCCAGAATTCATTAGCTCGTCATAGGATTTTTCCTTGCTGTTAGTTTTTAAAAAGCAGATCAACTTTCTTAATCACTTCTTTAGGCCAAGTCAGAAACTAATTCAGACTCCTGGAGCATGCCAGCTCAAAGGATGGGGGATATCCTGGAAAATCTCCATGTGACCTGGGGAAATCTGCCTACACATTTCTAGTGGTCAACACAAAGATAATCACCTTTACGTATGCATGCAAGGCAAAGCTGGTATAAACGAATTTGTGCTCTTTTTCTTTGCCTAACTATACTAAATCAACAAGTATAGTTTTTTTATCACTGCTACTTAAACTAAATACACTGTCAATTCAAACACAAAAAATTTAAAACCAATTCCCCCAAAAACCTTTTCAAACAAAATCTTGTGGCAAGTACAAAGATAGTAATTATCAAATATAATGTACACAAGATGGGGAAAACTGGAATTTTGTATTCTAAAAGATTCAAATTTCTGCCAAAATCTGCATAACTAGCTCACCTCCTAACAATGGGCAAGATTATCAGTAGGACTTTTTATAATTACCAACAACTAATATAAATGTAGACAATACTTAGGAACAGCACCTGGAATGTCAGTTCAGTGATGTCGAACACTGCAAAATGTGTAAGACTTTTACACTACATTTCTTTGTCTCCATTTTTTTGAAACGGTAAAATAGAAGGTTGCACATTAGATCAAGAGATAAAACAATGCAAATAAGAAGAGTGTCTAAGTGTTTCTAAATTTCGTTCCTTTGAATACGTTCACTTTCCACAAAAATTAGTATTTAAGATGCCATTTTCCTAAGTGTTTCCAAGACTTCAAACATTACATTCTCTCACACACCTCCAAAAAGAGAATAGGATTCTTTATATCTAAGACTAGAACCCCATCTATTCCTAACTTTAGGGAATAGGAAAAGGAAATTAAAATGTATCTTGAATACTTTCGTTTTCTTGCAAATAAAATGATCAATAGTTAGGATTACACACTTGCTCTACATTTTATCTGCAAACATAAAATATTTGCTAATGGTCATAAGGAGTAATAGAAAATAAACTCCACAACCAACCCCCCTAGCTCCCTAGTGATCTAAGGGTTAGGATCCCACCCGCTCGATCTCAAACCCCCCTAGAAGTATAGACTACATTCACCTGTGTCAGCATTAGTGTTTTTTAAAAGCTTTTTTAAACTGTTGTTTTAAATGTTGTTTTATGCGACATTGAAACGCCACAAAATTAAGCTGATAACGACCTTTCAAACCCAGCTAGCAAACCCTGCAGCATTTAAAACATTTTTAAATACCAAAGACATCTTTATTTCCAAATGAATTAAAATTTTACAGATCCTGTGCGACAAACAAAGTAGCTTAACTGCGGACAGCACACGTTCGATTTCTTAGGCAACGAACATTTCTGCAGCCAGTCTTTTCTGACTCAACAAAGCTATTGTTCACGGAAAACAAGTCCAATTAATGAGAAATTGCTAACCATACCATCCAAACACACATTTAGCATAAGCGTTTTCTTTGGACCAACTCTTTGTACCATCTCTTCCCCGTTCATCCCCTAGAGATTCGGGGAACAATCTCTCCTCACTAAATGACAGCTGATTTCGTTAGCACCTGTCGCCAGTCTCACACGAGTTGGCCAAAACAGCCTGGACAGGTTTCTTTTTTTTTTTTTTTTTGGAAGATGATGATTCTTCAGAAAGTGGGGATTCACCAGGCGTTGAGTTCACTAAGTTTTCCAAAATACCACGCTTCTCGATCCCTCCCGTTCTTCACAAAGTGACCCTGAGGCACCGACTTTTGGGGAGGCGGAGACGGGGGTGGGGGACCCACAAGGACGCGTGAACTCGACGGAAAGCCCTCCGTAACGAACAAAACCGCGGAGATGGGGGCGGGGGCGGGGGGTAGAACAGCGCGACCCGCCCCTCAAACTTAACGGAGAGCCCCGCCGAGACGACAGAGGCGGCCGGGGACCGCCTGGTCCGAGCGGGGCTCGGGGCCTCGGGGCTCCGGGGCAGCTTTCGGCGGAAATGTCAGCAAGCGCGGACGCCCGAGTCCGGTCTCCGCGCGCCGTCCCGGCCCCCGCGGCCCCGGGCCGAGCCTGCGCGCTCGCGGGGAGGGGGCGTGGGGCCGAGCCCGCCCGCCCGCTCCCCACGCCCCCTCTCCCGCCCGCTGTCAGGCCCCGGTGTCACTGCCCCTGACTCGCGCCGAGCTCCCCCGAGACACAGTCCGTCCTTTGTCTCTGAGTGCGCACTCGGCGCCGAGGTCCCATCAACTTGTGTGGGTCCCGTCCCACCCGGGCGCTCCCGCCGCCGTGCCGCTCCACACAAAGGAGACCGGGGGCTCGGGCGGCCGGCCCGCCCCGGGCACCGGAGCGCCCCCGGCCCGGCCCCGGCGCCTCGGGAGGGACGGGCGCGCGAGGGGACCCCCCCCCCCCGCAAACCCTCCGCTCGGCGCCCGCCCGGGCTCCCGCCTCGGGTTTCTCTGGCTCCCACACAGCCCGCCCGCGGGGGTCGCGCGGATCGGCCCGGGCCCACAGCCCTTTCCGAGGGGGGTGAGGGGAGGTCTCTTCTCACCCCTACGAGCCCCAGAGGCTCCCCGGGAAAGCCCGCTCGTGGGGGTGGGGGGGGATTACCCGGACCGGCTGAGCGGCAGCGGGGATGTCCCGCCGCCGCCGCCCCACGCCGAGCTCCGGAACCCCGCCGGCCGGCCGGCCTGCCGGCCCGACAGCGGCGCGTTACCTGCGCCCCGCGCCCCAGCCCGCGCCGCTCCCGCGCGCCACCGCTGCCTCCGCCGCCGGGGCTCCACCGCCTTCTGCGTCCCAGTGGGTGTCGGACGCTCCCGGACCGAGCGCCAAACCAGGCAGCCCAATCCCCATCGCTTTTATTTGGCCCCCCCTGTCCAACCAAGCGCCGCCCCGATTGGCGGGACGCGAGGCAGGCTCCCGTCCAATCACAGGGCCCGCCGGCCTCTGAGGCGCCGAGCCAGCCCCACGCAGAGGCGCCCGCGGGACTCGGCCGGGCTGGGCCGGCGGCGCGTGCGCGCGGGCGGGCAGGCGCTGAGGGACGCTGCCGCCTGAGTGGAAGCGCCGCGGCGGCTCTTTGTTCTTTTCGCCGAACGCCCGGCGCCTCTCAGGAAGGCGGCGGGGCCGGCGTTCGGGGAAGAAGGGCCTCCGGAGCCCGAATCCCCAAACCGCGGGCGGGAAGGCGGGCTGGGCGGGGTGGCGGGAACCGGCCGGAGGGCGGGATGGCGCGCTCGCGGCGCTTGGCGGGAACCGCCGCTTCGGTGTTCCCGGGCCGGAGGGGCGGGGCGGGGCCGAAAGCCAAGTTTGAACCAGTTCAAAACTCGGGGGTGGTAACGGTTTCAACTGCCGCGCTCTTTTTCCCCGCGCGCACAGCGGAGGCCCTGGCCGGCCGGCCGGCCGGCCGGCGGGCGGGAAGCGCCGGACACGAGGGCCCGCGGCGCCCGGTCTGCCGGCCAGACGCCCTCTACGGCCCCAACTCCAGCCCGGCTGGTCTCGGGCGAGGAGCTGCGAGCCTCCCGCGCTCCGGCCTGGCCGATGCGCCGTCCCCCGAGCCGAGCGGAGCGCCCTGCCGGCTACTTTTGTCTGCTGCCGCCCCTCGGCCGCTTGGCCCGACTCGGGTTCCACTGGACTTTGGCTAGTCGACCCCACAGTGCCCATCGCCTTAGAAACCCTGGGAAAGAGAGAAGTCACGATTATTTCAGATTCCTCATTCAGAGCGCCTTGTTCAGACCCTTTCCAGTGTTGTAGTGCCAAGCACGTGTCAGCGTTAAAAATCATTTATCAAGGATGAGTGCTGTTCATGTCCCTCGTGCTAACTTCTCTACAAAGTATTAAGATGCCATCATTTTTCAAGTATTAAAAAAAAAAAAAGATCATGGGGTGAGCCTGTCTCCACCCAGAGGAGTTAGTGCTATTCCACTTAGGATACAGTTGCCCTTTTTGATTTATCTGGCAGTGAAGTTAAGGTTATTCCGATTTTTTTTTTAGTAGGATGTAACTATAGGGCAAAGTAACCCCCTCACCCACATAAACTGAGATTCCATATTGAGAGTTCACGTGCGGGGCAGGGAAGATGGTCACCTATGAGCTCGAGCTAAAAGCCTAACGGAATCATGCTTTTAGTATTTTATTTAATTTTTAAATGACTAAGATTTTTAATAACTGGTTGCTCTCTTTGTGTTCCTAGAGACTGGAACAGTCATTTAACCCACTGATCTACCGCCTTTCCTAAATCACCGTTCCGTTCCTCACATATTAAAGTGTGAAAGTGAAAGTCACACAGTAGTGTCCGACTCTGCGATTCCACGGGCTATAGCTTGCCGCCCTCCTCTGTCCATGGAATTCTCCAGGCAAGAATACTGGAGTGAGGAAAGCAAAAGATAGAAAACAATCCTGTGCCCAAATAAAAGCATGAATAAATGATAATAGGGCAAAAGCAAGTTATGCATCTGAGTGCGTGTGTGCTTAGTTGCTCAGTCGTATCGGATTCTGCCCACCCTATGGACTATAGCCAGCCAGGCTGTCCATGGGATTTCCCCCCAAGAATGCTGGAGTGGGTTGCCATTTCTTTCTGCAGTGCATCTTCCCGACCCAGGGATTGAACCTGAGTCTCCTGCCTCTCCTCCGTTGACAGGTGAATTCTTAACCAATGAGCCACCTTGAAAGCCCTATGCATCTGAGAGGTAACTATAAGCTAATGTAACAATTCCATCTGTCTTATACTGGACAGACATTCATAGTCCATGGTACAAGGCCTCCATCTAGACCACTTCCATCTAGACCACTAATTTACAATTGCTTAAGCATTTAAATCTCAAAAGTTAACTTCATCCCTAAATCACTAATCAAATTATTGATTTTACCTCATATTAAAATGTGGGCATTTTTTAAAGAAAAAGGAAATTCTTTTAGAGATTATAAGCAAATCCAAGCAATATACAAACACACAGCATAGCATGAACTGTCATGTGAGTTGCTAAGGCATTTAGAATCAAGAAATGATGTTGGATCAAGATGTTCCCCCCAAAAAAATACCTCAGGAAAGGATATTTTAGCCAGACAATAAAGCAAGTGTAAGATTTAGATTGATGGGAGTGAGGGCACTTGAGAATGAACATGTGCTCCTCAGGATTAGGTGGGGTATAAGTAGAGCTGAGAACTCCAGTTGGCAAAGAGTGAGAGAGCAAATTAAGAGAACCAATATTGTAGAATTTATATTTACAATACATATTTATGTTAAATATAATACGAGGGCTGACCTGGAGCAGGAACTGGGGGTGCCAGTGAATTACAATAGTCTTAATTCAGGGATAACATTATCCAGTGAAGTAAGATGTTTTAGGTCACAGTGTGGCAAAAAAAGAGGATATATTGAAAACATTGCCAAAAGATTTAATAATATATGGAGGACATATGTTATTGTGCAACTCAACTTTGTATATTCACAAATACAGGAAAGTTGGGAGGAAGAAGTATTTCATTTTAGATACTAAGAAAAATTACTTAAAGATTTTCAAGCTGGGAAAGAAGAAAGCATGTATGAACCCCCAATTATTGAGTATGAATCCCAAATTACTAAAGGGACCTAGGTGAAGCAGAAAGCCAGGCTGAACACAAAGGCAGACGTGAACAGTGAGAGTCACCAAGCGTTTTTACCTCTGTGAAGATGCTCAGATGACAGGCATGCTCCTAATGACAGGTCATTATGTCCTCTGTTAAAGAGAGATTCACTATTACAGGGTAAAACCAAAAAGTGGAGAATTAAACTCTGAATTCAGGACAGAGCTCAACTTCATTCACTGCTGTTCTCCCAAAGTCCACCACTGCACACAGTATATCATCAGGGTTTTCCAGAGGAGGACAGGAAAAGGTCAAGTGCAAAATTAAGGTTTATTGGCATCACAGAACTTCCCTTTCAAGCCTACGAATGGGATCTACTTCTCACACGTTCATTTGTTCACCTTGCATCCAACAAGTATTATGGAGGGCTTACAACGTGAAAAATTCTGAAAGAGATGGGAATACCAGACCACCTGACCTGCCTCTTGAGCTGCCTATATGCAGGTCAGGAAGCAACAGTTAGAACTGGACATGGAACAACAGACTGGTTCCAAATAGGAAAAAGAGTGCGTCAAAGCTGTATATTGTCACCCCGCTTATTTTAACTTCTATGCAGAGTACATCATGAGAAACGCTGGGCTGGAAGAAACACAAGCTGGAATCAAGACTGCTGGGAGAAATATCAATAACCTCAGATATGCAGATGACACCATCCTTATGGCAGAAAGTGAAGAGGAACTAAAAAGCCTCTTGATGAAAGCGAAAGAGGAGAGTGAAAAAGTTGGCTTAAAGCTCAACATTCAGAAAACGAAGATCATCTGGTCCCATCACTTCATGGGAAATAGATGGGGAAACAATGGAAACAGTGTCAGACTTTATTTTGGGGGGCTCCAAAATCACTGCAGATGGTGATTGCAGGCATGAAATTAAAAGATGCTTACTCCTTGGAAGGAAAGTTATGACCAACCTAGATAGCATATTCAAAAGCAGGGACATTACTTTGCCAACAAAGGTCCATCTAGTCAAGGCTATGGTTTTTCCAGTGGTCATGTATGGATATGAGAGTTGGACTGTGAAGAAAGCTGAGCGCCGATGAATTGATGGTTTTGAACTGTGGTGTTGGAGAAGACTCTTGAGAGTCCCTTGGACTGCAAGGAGATCCAACCTGTCCATTCTGAAAGAGATCAACCCTGGGATTTCTTTGGAAGGAATGATGCTAAAGCTGAAACTCCAGTACTCTGGCCACCTCATGGGAAGAGTTGACTCATTGGAAAAGACTCCGATGCTGGGAGGGATTGGGGGCAGGAGGAAAAGGGGACGGCAGAGGATGAGATGGCTGGATGACATCACCGACTCAATGGACATGAGTCTGAGTGAACTCTGGGAGTTGGTGATGGACAGGAGGCCTGGCGTGCTGCGATTCATGGGGTCGCAAAGAGTCGGACACGACTGAGCGACTGAACTGAACTGAACTACTAGTGAAAGCACTGTTCTGGGGTCTAGAAATACAAAGTGAGCAAAACAAAAGTCCCTGCCTTGGTGGAAAGAAAGTTAGTGAAAGTTAAGTCGCTCAGACTCTTTGTGACCCCGTGGACTGTAGCCCACCAGGCTTCTCCATCCATGGGATTCTCCAGGCAAGAATACTGGAGTGGGTTGCCATTTCCTTCTCCAGGGGATCTTCCCAACCCAGGGATCAAATCCAGGTCTCCCACATTGCGGGGAGACGCTGTAACCTCTGAGCCACCGAGGTGGAAAGAAACAAACCATAAATTATACAGGATATGAGGTGGCAGCAAGTACAACAGAGAAAAACAGCCTGAAAGGAGAGAAGGAGTGGATGTTCACTTCAGTTCAGTCGCTCAGTCGTGTCCGACTCTTTGCGATCTCATGAACCACAGCACACCAGGCCTCCCTGTCCATCACCAACTCCCAGAGTTCACCCAAACCCGTGTCGATTGAGTCGGTGATGCCATCCAACCATCTCATCCTCTGTCGTCCCCTTCTCCTCCTGCCCTCAATCTTTCCCAGGAGTGAGTGTAAGTGCTCCCATTTTAAAACCGCTTAGTCAGGGAAAGTCTCACTGAGAAGATGACATCTGAAGAAAAACTTTGGGACTTCCCTGGTTCAGTGCTTAGGACTGTGCAGTTCCACTGCAGGGGACACGGGTTCAATCCATGGTCGAGGAACTGAGATCCCGAGTGTCTCAAGGCATGGCCAAAGTACATAAGTAAATAAATAATTAAAGTGGTCAGAATCAACATTTATAAAAGAGGAAGACTGGAAAAAGGAAAACTTGGAGGTGAAGCAGCACTTCCTGATAAAGATGTTCGAAGAGAGGGCATGGCAGGTACGCCTGAGGTAGGTGCCTGCCCAGTGTTCTGGAGGGGGTCGGGGGAGACAAGTAGGAGGCGAGGGAACACAGGCAGCTCTTCTCAGGCCTGTGGACCACTGTGAGGACTTTACTTCAGTGAGAAGATGTGGAGCAGAAACATGATCTGATCATTCAAACAAGATCCTTCTGTCTGCTGTGCTGAAAGTAGCCCGAAGTGGAGCAGGGCCAGATCAGAGAGAATAGTCAGGGGTCTGTTGTAATAACCCAGGCAAGTAAAGACTGTGACTGGGGAAGAAAGTGGTGACGGGGAGCTGGTGAGAAGTGGCAGATCCCAGGTATGTCTGGAAAGAACACCCAGTAAGAGCAAGTAGAGGTTTGAAGATCAGAGTTGAGTTTGGGACAGAGTGAGTCTGAGATGCCTGTTTTCAATCAAATTGAGATATCAAATAGGTGGTAAGTTATGGATGGGAGGAAACGCTTGTCCTCTACCAAATTAGGACCAGGTTACCAGTCCCAGCAAATTAATTGACAGAAGATTAACAGGATAAATTTTCACTACGCCTGCAGGAGGACTTCTACAGAGAGAACAGTTCCCCAAACAGCACAAGGTAAAGGTTTATATACCAGCTTAACAAAGGGCAGGGGCACAGGGGAGGGTTAAGTCTTTCAGGGATGGAGGTTTTGATGAGGCTTGTTTAAATGGTCTTTTTTTCTTTTGGAATGTCCCAGTGCCTGAGGTAAGTCACCTCCCTGATGGGAGACTTGCTGGGGAAAGGGTGGGGCGGCGGGGGTTGGGGGGCAGGTAGCTGACTCGCATGAAGCCCTCGCTTTAGTCAGATGAGGGGAGCCCGATACGTTCTTTCAGCACCTGTTAGATGGTCTCGCTCCGGAGTCATCTTTCTAGCATTTGGCAGGGGGCGGGGCAGGAGCAGGTTGCTGCACCAGGTCTTTCCTGCTGCACACGGACTTTCTAGCTGTGGCTCCCAGGCTTAGTTGCCCCATGGCACATGGGAATCTTAGTTCCCTGATCATCAATCAGCCCTGTGTCCCTTGCATTGGAAAGCATGTTCTTAACCGCCGAACAACCAGGGAAGTCCCTATACCATTTCTGTTATTAAAAAAAAATTTATTTCATTACATGAGTCTGGAGTTAGGGGCGAGGCTGTGCCTAGGAATGTAAGTTCGGGAATTATCAGCAAAAAAAAAGGTGTTTAAAACCAAGGGAATAAGGGCAGACAGAAAAGTTGAACATCGTCTTCTACTGTGACGTTTGTGGTGAAGAGAAACCAATGAAGACAGAGGGAACAGGCAGCTAAGTGGGAAAGTGTGGCAGCCTGGACGCCTAGGTGTCTAGGTGTCTAAGAGAGGAGAGTAATCGTCGCATGATAAGTAAGATGTCCGAGGCTTAACCCCCAGATTTAACAACATGGAGGTCATTGGTGACGCTGAGAGCACACTTTCAGTAGACTTGTTGGAGTGGATTTAGTAGCGAATGAAAATTGGAGATAGCAATTGTAGCCAACTCTCTCAAAGACTTTACTAAAAAAAAGGAGAGAAATTAGAGCTAGAACAGTAAGTGGGATTGAAAGATTTTCAGATCTTTAAGAGAAATACTACATTGGTATTCTGAAGAAAGATCTAGTGAAGATGAGAAAACTGATGATTCAGGAAAGAAAGCGTATTGCTGGAGCAACATCCTGGGGTGTTAGAAGAGATGGAGTCCAGACCAGGCGACAGGAGATGAGTCCTGGAGCCTGTGAGGAGGACTTGGCCTTTGCTGGGTCACGACCAGGACAGACGGCAAACTACATGCTGGCCAATGCAGGTATGGGGGTGGCTTCAGTGAATCTGGTGAGTGTTTCCATATGATTGCAACAGACACCCGTTGGTAATGACCTGACTGAGAAGAGGCAGTATGTATATGAGTATGCAGTTTGTTAGGGTGGAAAAAACAACATTTAGGCCATTATATTCCAGCATCGCATTTTTATCAACTCTCTCTTCTTGGTCTTAATGTCTCAGCCCTAACAGAAGTAAAAAACTGATTATTTTGGTTTTAGACATACAGAATACAGAGCAAAAATGAAAAAACTAAAAGTTTTTGGAGGACAAATGAAAAGCCACAGGATATAAAATCTGGGTGAGAGATTTAAGCTTGTCAACAGAGGGGCAGCAACTGGAGGCCTCAGAAAGATGACCTTTAATAAAGAACAAGAGTGGCCTTGTACTGCAGGCTGGAAGACACCTGGACCTGAGGCTGGGGAAAGTGTGGCACGGAGGGCAAGCATAATTAAAAATTACAGCATAATTTGGCCATGATTTAAATTAGGCTGAACTTTGCAGACAAGGTTGAAACAGTCACCTCTAGAAACCCAGAGGGGGAAGTGGCAGGCAGCCTCTCAAATGCTCCCAGTCATTACCCCCTTGGTGTTCACACCCTTGTGTAATCTCCCCTTGAGTGTGGCTGGACCCACTGGCTGATTCACTTCTAATTAATAGAATATGGCCACATGAGTAATGGGATGTCACTTCTGTAATTAGGACCACCCCCCACCTCTTTCTCTCTCTCTCATCTCTTGCTCTGCCTGAAACAAGCTGTCACATCAATTGTCTCTCTCATACCTCTACGACCCTAAATTTCAGCCATATTTATTGATACTCCTCACTATCTCAAACACAAATTCAGCTAAATTGATCAGGCTGTTACCATTTTACATTGACATTTATAAGACAAATTTGATCAAGTCAAACGGATAGATTAAAATACATTTAAACATTTAGGCCATCTAGAAATTATCTAGAAATTATTTCAAATCCTAAAAGATGATGCTGTTAAAGTGCTACACTCAATATGCCAGCAAATTTGGAAAACTCAGCAGTGGCTGCAGGACTGGAAAAGGTCAGTTTTCATTCCAATCCCAAAGAAAGGCAATGCCAAAGAATGGTCAAACTACCGCACAATTGCACTTAGCTCACACACTAGCAAAGTAATGCTCAAAATTCTCCAAGCAAGGCTTCAACAGTACATGAACCGAGAACTTCCAGATGTACAAGTTGGATTTAGAAAAGGCAGAGGAACAAAAACAAATTTGCTAACATCCTTTGGATCATAGAAAAAGCAAGACAATTCCAGAAAAATGTCTACTTCTGCTTTGTTGACTATGCCAAAGACTTTGACTGTGTGGATCACAACAAGCTGTGGAAAATTCTTAAAGTCATGGGAATACCATACCACCTGACCTGTCTCCTGAGAAATCTGTATGCAAGTCAAGAAGCAACAGTTAGAACCAGATATGGAACAATGGACTGGTTCCAAAGTGGGAAAGGAGTACGTCAAGGCTGCATATTGTCACTCTGCTTATTTAACTTATATGCAGAATACAACATGCGAAATGCCAGGCTGGAGGAAGCGAAAACTGGAATCAAGATTTCTGAGAGAAATATCAATAACCTCAGATATGCAGATGATACCACCCTTATAGCAGAAAGCAAAGAGGAACTAAAGAGCCTCTTGATGAAAGTGAAAGAGGAGAGTGAAAAAGCTGGCTTAAAACTCAACATTCAGAACACTAAGATCATGGCATCTGGTCCCATCACTTCATGGCAAATAGATGGGGAAACAATGGAAACAGTGACAGACTTTATTTTGGGGGGCTCCAAAATCACTGCAGGTAGTGACTGCAGCCATGAAATTAAAAGACACTTGCTCCTTGGAAGAAAAGCTATGATCAACCTAGACAGCATATTAAAAAGGAGAGACATTACTTTGCCAACAAAGGTCTGTCTAGTCAAAGCTATGGTTTTTCCAGTAGTCATGTATGGATGTGTTAGTTGGACCATAAAGAAAACTGAGCACTAAAGAATCGATGCTTTTGAAGTGTGGTGCTGGAGAAGACTCTTGAGAGTCCCTTGGACAGCAAGGAGGTCAAACCGGTCAATCTTAAAGGAAATCAGTCCTGAATATTCATTGGAAGGACTGTTGCTGAAGCTGAAGTTCCAATACTTTGGCCACCTGATGCGAGGAACTGACTCACTGGAAAACACCCTGATGCTGGGAAAGGTTGAAGGCAGGAAAAGAAGGGTACGACGGTATGAAATGGTTGGATGGCATCACTGACTCAATGGACACAAGTTTGAGCAAGCTCTGGGAGTTGGTGATGGACAGGGAAGCCTGGAGTGCTATAATCCATGGGATCACAAAGTCAGACACAACTTTAAGCAACTAAACTGAACTGAACTGAGAAATTATCTGGGAGTTTTAAAGGAATCCAAATATGAAGCTGAGGAACACTTGGCCAAAATATGATTACAAATGACCCCTGGGAAAAATATCATTTTACAAATGTGAAACTTGTCCTACAAAGGAGGACTGAGGATTTGGGGAAGTTGAGAACTGATAACTCTTACTTACCATTGACTTTGGACTATAACAAGAGAAATGATCAATAAAGACTAAAATATATTATATGAAAGAGAACATGATTTTAGCAAGGGATAAGAGTTTAAAAGGAAAAAACAAAACTGATCACATGATTGTATACATAGATACTCCAAAATAATCTTCAGATATTAGGATTAATGAGTGAAGTTAGCAAGGTCACTGGATACAAGGTTAGTTTACAAAAATCAATTTCTATATACCAACAATAAAGAAACAGGAAATTAAACCCTTAAAGTAAAACCATTTACCTTTTGAAAAACAAATACCTAATAGTAAATATGATGAAAATGCACCAAACTTATATACTGAATATTACAAAGTGATATTGAGGAGAACTTTTAAAAGACCTAAGTAAATAGAATGTCATTTTTGTGACTTAGAAGCTGCCTAGATTCAACACAATGCCAATCAGAATCCCAGGAAGGTTTACGGGGGTGTGAGTGTGTTTGTGTCTCTGTGTGTAACTTGCCAAGCTGATTCTAAAATATATGTGAAATGCAAAAGGCTGAGAAGAGCCAAGACTGTCTTGAAGGAGAATGAAGCCTGGAGACTTCACTGCCAGATATCAAAACCTAGCTTTTCAAAGCTATGGTAATTAAGCCAGTGATATTAACACAAAGATGGAAGAATGGACCTGTGAGGAACAACACAAACAGTTCAGAAATAGACCCATACCTAAGGTTACCTGATTTATAATAGAGGTGACCAGGCACCGCAGTGAAGAAGGGCAAGTCTTTTCAACAATTGGTCATGGATATCCTCAGGGGGAGAAATCTTGGCCTCTACCTCTTACCAGATGGGTTACTGATTTAAATGTGGAAGAAAACTCAGAGAAACATTGTTATGATCTTGAAGTAAGCATAAAGTGCTTAAACAAGATGCAGAAAGTACTCATCATAATGAAAAAAAATGATAAAGTTAACTATATTATAATTAAGAACTTCTGTTCTTCAAAAGACAACATTAAGATATTCAAAAGGCAGGGCAAATAATAGATCCACTATACTCGTATCTGACGAAAGCCTTGTCAATAGATTATATAAAGAACTACAAGACAATTTGAAAAAGAAGGCAAAATATTAGAACGTGATCAAATACAACCCACCTTACACTGGCACTCTGAAAGAACAAATGTACAAATGCCTAATAAGTATAAAAATGTACTCAATTTCACTACTTACCAGAGAAATGGAAATAAAACCATAATGTAATACCACTACAGACATACCAGAATAGCTCAAACAAAAAGAAATACAGAAGATACCAAGTGTTAGCAAGGATGTGAAACCGCCAAAATCCTTATACACTGAATCAGGACTGTAAGACTATACATTGGTACAACCACTTTGGAAAATTAGGGGTTAGCAGCTGCAAAGTTTGAACAAACCTTGAACACTCAATAAATAGCATTCTACTCCAAGGTCTACATCTAGCAGCTATGTACGTGTGTATGTATATTTACCAAAACACGTGCACAAGAGTATTCAGGGGCTTCCCTGGTGGCTCAGTGGTAAAGAATCCGCCTGCCCTTGTAGGAGATACAGGTTCAACCCTGATCCGGGAAGATCCCACATGCCGTAGAACAACTAAGCCTGTGTGCCACAGCTATTGAGCCTGTGCTCTAGAGCCGGGGAGCCGTGATTACTGAGCCCACAGGCCAGGACTACTGAAGCCCGAACACCCTAGAGCCCATGCTCCTCAGCAAGAGAGGCCACCACAAGCAGAAGTCTGCACGTCGTAATCAGAGAGTGGCCCCGCTTGCCGCAACTAGAGGAAGCCTGCACGCAGCAATGAGGAGCGAGCACAGCCAAAAATAAATCCGTAAATAAAATTATATAAAAACGAATGTTGAAAAAAGTGCCATGACTAATAGGCACAAATCGGAAACATCTAAATGTCCATGAACAGTGGAATGAATAAATTGTGGTCAATTTACAGAATGGACTACCCTACAACAATGCAAACAAACAATCTCCAACTACACGCAAGTGAATAAGCCATTAAAAAAGAATTTGTACCATATGATTTTGTTTATTTGAAATTCCTTAATGAGTAAAACTTACCCATGATGTTAGAAGTTGGGACAGCTGGTCATCCCTGGTGAGCTAGTGACTGGGGAGAATGGGAGGGTCATTTCTAGGTGCTCAGGATGTTCTCCTCCTGGATTTGGGTACTGGATAAACAAGTGCATTCCCTTGGTGAAAATTATTTAAGCCATTTCTATTTATATGTTATCTTTCAATAATAAGTTTGCCTTAAGGTCAAGGAGAAGAGAAAGAGCCAGCAAAGAAGACTGAAGAGCGTCAGCAACAATGGAGGAAAATCAGAGTGTCATGTCCCAAAAGCCAGGTGAAAACAGCTGATGGAGAAGGAAGAGGTGTACCCATAATATATGAAGAACTGCAACAACTCAACAACAACAACAACAAAATCCCAAATGGTATAAACAACAGAAAGACAAATGAAGTGTTAGTCGCTCAGGCATGCCCAAATCTTGGGGACCCGGTGGACGTCAGCCCACCAGGCTCCTCTGTCTATGGGATTTTCTCCTCCTATGGGATTTTCCAGGCAAGGATACTGGAGTAGGTTGCCATTTCCTTCTCCAGGGGCTCTTCCTGACCCAGGGATCGAACCCAGGTCTCTTGCACTGCAGGCAGATTCTTTACCGACTGAGCTACAAGGGAAGTCTGACAAATAGAGGATTTGAATAGCCATTTCTCCAAAGAAGACGTGTGAGTGGCTAACAAGCACATGAAAAGATGGTTAATATCATCAATCATTAAGGAAATGCAAATCAAAACCACAATGAGACACCACTTCTCACCCACTAGTATGACAACGATAAAAAAAAAAAAAGAAGACAATAACAAGTGTTAGCAAGGAGGTCGAGAAATCAGAACCCTCAGACATTGCTGGTGCAGTGTAAAATGGTGCAGCCATTTGGAAAACAGTCTGTCAGCTCTGCAAAATGTAAATCAGGAAGTGTTACCCTATGAGCCAGCAATTACAGTCCTAGAAGCATAATTTTCATTTCAGCCAAGAGGAATGAAAACATATAGCCACACAAAACCTTGTATATGAACATTCATAGCAACATTGTTCATAATAGCCCCAAAGTAGAAACAACCCAAATGTCCATCAACTGATGAAAGGATAAAGCAAACGTGGTATACCCATATAGTGGAATATTATTCAGCAGTAACAGGGAATGAAATACTAATACATGCTACAACATGGGTGAACCTCAAAAGCATTATGGTAAGGGGAAGGAACTAGACACAAAAGGCCACGATTGTATGGGACCATTTATATAAGATGTCTAGAATGTGCAAATATAGACACAGAAGGTGGAGTAGTTATTGCCTGGGGCTGGAGGGGGAGGAGAGGATGGGGGGAAGGAGGAGTGACTGCTAAATTATACAAGGTTTTCTGAGGGACAATGGAAATGTCCTAAAATCAGATTACGGTGGTGGTATAAACAGAATACTGTAAATATACTAAAAACCACTGAATTGTACGGTTTCAAAGGGTGAGCTTTATAGTATGTAAATCACTTCTCAAAGTTTGCTTTTTTTTATTTTAAAGAAGGAAGTGGTGATTACTCAGGAGAACTTGCTTAGGCACCCCTCCCACCAACAGATTCTACTTCTAGAAAAAGGATATTTGCTCAGGTGGAAAGTTCCAGATGACTTATTTAGGGATAAAATAAATCCTCTATGCATTAATAAAGAAGACCTCTGAGCCGTTGGTCAAAGACCTGTGGAAAGTTCTCCCAAGGAATCAGTTGCTTGAAAATAAGGGCTTTAAGTCCTGAAAGGCAGTAAAACATTACATCAGACTTAAATACTTTGAGGTTCCACAAAAGAAAATACTAGAAGCATTTTCAATCACTGTACCTAAAAGGATTGAGAGGGAGATGGGGGTTGGAAAGGGAAAAGAAGTTCTGCTGAATAAAGGACAGCATCAGAGACCTCTCTGGCGGTCCAGGGGCAAAGACTCTGCACTCCCAATGCAAGGAACCAGGTTCAATTCCTGGTCAGATCCCACATGCTACAACTAAGACTCAGGGCAGTCAAATAAATACATAATAAAAAAAAATTTAAAGACAGCATCAGAACAGTTTAGGCTAAAAGCTCAAACATTGAGAAGTGAATCAAGTGTTCAGATTCTCTGAAAACGTATACAACCTGGATAGAGTGAATCCAGGTTTTTTCACTGAATCCCAAGATGTTTCAATTAAAAAGTACTCCCTGCATTCTCTATAACATATAATGAAAACAATTAAGAATGACTTCATTTGGTAAGTAACAAGCTAAAGAACTCATTATGTAAAAATACAGCATAATTAGACAAACATAAAAGAGTTTAAAATGTTTGCATAAATGTTTAAAAGTCTGAGTCACACATGACCATTTATTTATTCATTCAAAATACATTTACTTAATGTTTGCTTTCGTCCACGCCCTGCAGGAATATAGCCAGTGGAGGGAGGGGAGGGATACACAGGATTCCTCAAGAAAGCAAAATGATCATTAAAAAAAAAAAAAAAAAGAAGAAGCAAGCAAACAAGAGGAAAGCAAGGGACGGAGAGAAGGAAGGATAAAAGTATAAAGGGATGAGGAGCAGAGTCAGCAATGCCAAGAGAAGATCAGGTTGGCAATGAGGCAACCCAGACCTCCTGCTCCCAAGAGCATAGTGACCTGGGTCCTTTCAGCAGCCTCTAAATGCATCATTATCTAGGATCTCAGAGGCACTGTGTGTGACCAGGACCCTGCTGTCAGGACCAGGCTTGGTGATTACCTGAGTCGGGGGTGGGTGAGCGCCAAACCTTTGGCTAGTCAGTCTTCCCAATAACAAGATCCTACACCTGATTTCTTCCACTGTCCCAAGTCCACGGTGGTGCCCTCCTCAACCTCTTGTACCTTCTTAGTAGGTTGGAGCTGTAAGGTCCCCCACACCCCTTGTCCCCTCCAGCCCCTGCAGACAGCTGGGCAGTGCTGTCGTAAACATACGTGCTAACATACATCCCAGGGAAGGCGATGCCTGTATTGTTTTGAAGTTCTGGTTTTCTACAAGATTATGGCAACCTTCTGACATGTTGCTTTGCAATTCTCCGTGTTCTAATGGCTTTTGACTGAAGACTTACTCCTACCATTCAAAGAAGAGTATGTTCCAAATCAGTATCTTTAATATAAGAAATGTTTCCAACTGCAGAAATTCATCCCTAACTTGAGGAGAAAATATTTTCCCACTGATGAAATTTATCAAACTGGTGTATAATCTTCTGGGAAGGAAAAGAGTAGCAGAGATAAAGCTTCAGCTGGGAACCATATGTTTCAAAACTCAACCATTTTAAACTAAGGGCAATAAATCCTGACAGAGTGGGTTCATTCTGCAGTGTTGTCACACTCACACCACCTGTGAAGTTTTTGCAAAAAGTTTCACTGAACTTGGAATACTGTACTAAAAATTGACCTCATAATTTACTTTTTGAACACTTTCACACAAACGCTATTCTAGGATAACCTTAAGAGAATGACCAATTGCTTAATAGCTTTTTATCTTATAAAAGAAAGTAATGTGTAACAGTCAGTGTACACTGGCAGAAACTTCTCAGTAAAGACATTCATTATGCCCACAGTTTTATTGTTTTTCATATCATATTGTTTTACAAGCCAATGTCCTTTTAAATTAGGCTGGATTCTAGCAGAAAATACTTTGGCACCTGATGCAAAGAGCTGGTTCACTGGAAAAGACCCTGAGGCTGGGAATGACTGAGGGCAGGAGGAGAAGGCAGCAACAGAGGATGAGATGGTTGGATGATGTCATCAACTTAATGGACATGAGTTCAAGCAAATTCTGGGAGATAGCAAAAGGACAGGGAAGCCTGGTGTGCTGCCGTTCATGGGGTCACAAAGAGTCGGACATGACTTAGCGACTGAACAACAGCAACTAGCAGAAAATGGTGAGTTTTTTCTAAGGTATTGTCATTTCTGCTCTCAGAGCATAATGATTACATGTGTTTTTAATAGCATTTTCAAGAATCCACTCTAATGTCTGTTCCAGATAACTGTTTTTGTATACTGAATACCAAAACTAGCATCATTTGTTAGTATAAACAAACCAATTCTATTCTATCCAATGGCTAAGTGGACAGGGACTTAACGACATCTACCTCTCTCTTGCTCACTATTATTTTCTATAACATTTCTGTTTGAATGTTAGCATCATTGTTTTTAAATTACTGCCTTTTTTGCAGATCCAAAAGAAATGAAAATTGCCCACAGCCTGTCTTCCAGAAAGAACCACTTTTACCATTCTGCTGCATTTGCTCTCAGTCTTGAAAAGCAACATTTCTATTTAATTTAAAAACATTTTTTCTCTTAAAAGGTATACAGGCTCATTCAAGAAATCTGTGAAACGTTCTTGATAAACTTGTGTTTTTAAGACATGATGTTAGTGAAATACAAAGATCTGAGGAAACAGGACTCATATGTGCCGGGAGTACTAAGTGACAAAATCTTTCAGTAAGGCAGCGTGGTAGTATTTGTCATTAAATACATGTGTACTCTCTGACCTAGAGACCTGTTTCTAGGGATCTTTCTTACAAAAATCCATGTTTGCGCACCTAAAGATAAGGATCATCACTGAAGCATCGTTTATAATAGAAAAATTTAGGGGATGGCTTAATATCCATCGTAAGTGATTTAGTTAAATAAATTATGATAGAGGTATACTATAAATATGTATTTATTTTCATATACTATAAATAATATGTAGCTAAGATGAATAACATTAAATGAATAGAATTAAATTTATTTTTAAGTTTTTTGAAGTAGAAATATGGGTAAAACCCATATCCTGATATTTAAAAGTCTCCCAGATCCTATGAAGATAAAAATAAAAAACAATAAAAAAAGAGGCAACCCTGGAAATCAGATTATCCTTCTCTCCAGCATTTGTTATTGTTGTTGTCTGGGGCTTTTTTTGAGATCTGCTTATTTATTTTTTGGCTGTGGTGGGTCTGTTGCTGCACGTGGGCTTTCTCTAATGGAGAGCAGTGGCTACTCCTCATCATGGTGTGTGGCCCTCTCACTGCAGTGGCCTCTCTTCCTGTGCAGCAGTCTCTAGGCGCACAGGCTCCAGCAGAGTTGTGCCTTGTGGGCTCTACAGCAAGGACTCACTAGTTGTGGCACACGGACTTAGTTGCTCCCCAGCAAATGGGATCTTTCTGGACCAGGGATCAAATCTGTGTCCCTTGCATTACATGGTGGATTCTTCACCACCATCAAAGAATGAAAAAAATGAAGACAGCCTAAGAGACCTCTGGGACAACATTAAACACACCAACATTCTCATTATAGGGGTCCCAGAAAGAGACGAGAGAGAGAAAGCCCAAGAAAATATTTAAAGAGATAATAACTGAAAACTTCCCTAACACGAGAAAGGGAATAGTCAACCAAGTCCAAGAAGCACAGAGAGTCCCAAGCAGGATAAACCCAAGAAGAATACCCTGGGATACAGAGTAATCCAACTGACAAAAATGAAAGACAAAGACAAAATATTAAAAGCAACAAGGGAAAAACAACAAATAACATACAAGAGAACCCCCATAAGGCTATCAGCTGATTTCTCAACAGAAACTCTACAAGCCAGAAGAGAATGGCACAGTATATTTAAAGTGACGAAAGGGAAGAACCTACAACCAAGAATACTCCACCCAGCAAGAGTCTCCTTCAAATTTGATGGAGAAATGAAAAGCTTCACAGACAAGCAAAAGTTAAAAGAATTCAGCGCCACCAAACCAGCTTTACAACAAATGCTAAAGGAACTCCTCTAGGCAGAAAACAAGGAAAACGCCTACAAAAAATAAACCCAAAACAATTAAGAAACTGGTCATAGGATCATACACGTTGACAGCCCTGCTGTCTGTTGTTCTTAATGTTTGTGTTTAGTGACTTGCCTAAATGAATCCTATAAAGATCCAAAAAAAGTCTCCCAAGATGCAGTACGAAATGAAAAAGGTTAATCATAAAACAGTAGGTATAGTATGATCACACTTATGAAAATATGAGATGCACACATGTGTGCATATATACAATGAAGGGTGCACACAGAACGGTCACTGCTGGGGAGTGCACGTCACCCTCAGCTCTGTGCTGTCATGGATGGCCAGACTCTCTACAATAAGGCTGCATTTGTGTATTCTGTAATTTGGGGGTTTTTTTTTGGCTGCACTAGGTCTTAGTTGCAGCATGCAGGATCTTCAGTTGCAGCATGTGGGATCTAGCTCCCAAACTAGGGATCAAACCCAGGCCCCCTGCATTGGGAGTGTGGAGTCTTAGCAACTGGACCACCAGGGAAGCCCCTATTCTGTAATTTTACAAAGCAAAACTGTACAATGCACTTCTTGATTAGAGACCATAATATTTAAAAATAGCTCTTCTGAGATTATAAAAGATATTATTATAAATGTTCAGATATAAAAAATATATACTCAAGAAGAGAGGTATCACCAGAGATAGTCTCTTTATTCATATACATGTGGATATGTATATTCAGATACACATATATATGTATCTATACCTATATAGCTATTACTTTAAAACAAAATTGAGATCATCCTGTGTATATATTTTATATCCTATTGATTTCCGTTTTCTGATTTCTTCATTTAATGTTTTATTATGACCATGTCATATGATTTGAATCTAAAACATTATTTTTAATTATGAAATAATTCAGCATACAAAAAGCATGCAAACTCACACAGTGAAACTCCGTGGACCCATCCACCTACCAGCTTCAGAAATAAACATTCAGTTCAGTTCAGTTCAGTCCCTCAGTCGTGTCCGACTCTTTGCGACCCCATGAATCGCTGCACGCCAGGCCTCCCGCATCACCATCTCCCGGAGTTCACTCAGACTCACATCCATTGAGTCCGTGGTGCCATCCAGCCATCTCATCCTCAGTCGTCCCCTTCTCCTCCTGCCCCCAATCCCTCCCAGCATCAGAGTCTTTTCCAATGAGTCAACTCTTCCCATGAGGTGGCCAAAGTACTGGAGTTTCAGCTTTAGCATCAGTCCTTCCAAAGAAATCCCAGGGTTGATCTCCTTCAGAATGGACTGGTTGGATCTCCTTGCGGTCCCAGGGACTCTCAAGAGTCTTCTCCAACACCACAGTTCAAAACCATCAATTCTTTGGCACTCAGCCTTCTTCACAGTCCAACTCTCACATCCATACATGACCACAGGAAAAACCATAGCCTTGACTAGACGGACCTTCGTCGGCAAAGTAATGTCTCTGCTTTTGAGTATACTATCTAGGTTGCTCATAACTTTTCTTCCAAGGAGTAAGCGTCTTTTAATTTCATGGCTGCAGTCACCATCTGCAGTGATTTTGGAGCCCCCCAAAATAAAGTCTGACACTATCTCTACTGTTTCCCCATCTATTTCCATGGAGTGATGGGACCAGATGCCATGATCTTCGTTTTCTGAATGTTGAGCTTTAAGCCAACTTTTTCACTCTCCTCTTTCACTTTCATCAAGAGGCTTTTTAGTTCCTCTTCGCTTTCTGCCATAAGGGTGGTGTCATCTGCATATCTGAGGTTACTGATATTTCTCCCGGCAATCTTGATTCCAGCTTGTGTTTCTTCCAGCCCAGCGTTTCTCATGATGTACTCTGCATAGAAGTTAAATAAGCAGGGTGACAATATACAGCCTTGACACACTCCTTTTCCTATTTGGAACCAGTCTGTTGTTCCATGTCCAGTTCTAACTGTTGCTTCCTGGCCTGCATACAGATTTCTCAAGAGGCAGGTTAGGTGGTCTGGTATTCCCATCTCTTTCAGAATTTTCCAATTTATTGTGATCCACACAGTCAAAGGCTTTGGCATAGTCAAAAAAGCAGAAATAGATGTTTTTCTGGAACTCTCTTTCTTTTTCCATGATCCAGCGGTTGTTGGCAATTTGATCTCTGGTTCCTCTGCCTTTTCTAAAACCATCTTGAACATCAGGGAGTTCACGGTTCACGTATTGCTGAAGCCTGGCTTGGAGAATTTTGAGCATTACTTTACTAGCATGTGAGATGTGTGCAATTATGCGGTAGTCTGAGCATTCTTTGGCATTGCCTTTCTTTGGAATTGGAATGAAAACTGCCCTTTTCCAGTCCTGTGGCCACTGCTGAGTTTTCCAAATTGGCTGGCATGTTGAGTGCAGCACTTTCACAGCATCATCGTTCAGGATTTGAAACAGCTCAACTGAAATTCCATCACCTCCACTAGCTTTGTTCGTAGTGATGCTTTCTAAGGCCCACTTGACTCCACATTCCAGGATGTCTGGCTACAGATTATTAACTCCATTCAGGGACTCCCCTGGCAGTCCAGTGGTTAAGACTCTGCACTTTCAGGGCAGGGGGCATGGGTTAGACCCTTGGTCCGGGAACTAAGATCTCACATGCTGCCCACAGCCTGGTCAAAAAAAATAAAAATGTTTTCTAAAAATAAACAAACTCCATCTGCAGGTCCTGAACCCCATTTTCCCTATTCTCTCTCCAGAAGTAACACCTCAGTTTCAATTTGGCCTTTGTCATTTCCACGTTGGTTTGGGACGTTTCCGTGTATGTTTGTATGGAACAATGTTACAGTATTGCTTTGCTGAAAAGCAGGTTTTTAATGCCTGCTTCATGTTCTGTGTTATAGAGATGCTATAATTATTTAATGTGTCCCTTAGTAGTGAGCATTTTAGAACAAAGAGCAGTTTTACATTTCCGTTTTATGTTAAAATTGAAATAAATTTCTACAAAAAGGTACAGTCTCCTTGGGGAAAATCTGTATTATGTTCACAAACTCTGGAGCCAACCCCAGGTTTCCAGTGTCTTTACTAGGCTCTGTTTTCAGAGCCTAGTTTGCAAATCCACAATGACAGGAACATTGCAGGCATGGAGAGTCAGAGAAACAGTGAGTTACAGCGGAGCTCTTCCCACTTCTGCTCTAGGTTTGTGTCTCTCTTCCTCCAGACTCCATCAGCTTGCAGCTGACACACGGAAAGCCAACAGCATGGGCTGTGCCCTTAGTGTCACGGAGCTGGTCGGCTTCTCTGTCCAAATTCAACTCTTTCTCCTTTATAATGTAATTGTGGTACACCTCCTTTCCTAATCTAACAATACCCTCCCCTTCTCTCCAGACTAAGGTTCCCCAAATAAGCCAGGCATCTGTCATCTGACTTGATATTTCATCAACATGACAGTCACTTCTTGGAAGCCTCCATTAAGTATATCAGTCACCAGGAAGTATGACAAAATAACAATACTTGTCTTTGAATAAACATGCCAGAATTTCTGTGTTCTCAACCAGCGGTACCCTTGAAGAAGGAATAACTTAACCCAGTCACTGCTCAAAATCTCTTTGGAAACTTTCTTTGGAAACTGCCTTCAGAAACGGAATTTCCTAAATGGTGACAGATCTTTTCCTTGGACGGCAGATTCTGTTTATAAAAGTGCCTCCCAGAAGTTTGGGTCCAGAGCTGGGGTGATGGGACTGAGTGCCTCTGCTGGTGTGAACTGGCGTGGTGCACACCTGGTCTCAAGGTGACACCCAAATGGCCACACAGGCTGTTGGTCAAGGGTCCAGGCTGAATGGGCAGGACTTGCGCCATCTTGGTTATAAAATCATTTGACCCTCACCCTGCTAACCTCACCCTCTCCTTTCGATTCCCCATCTCCAAAGCATCCCCAAGATTATGCCACTCTTATTAAAGAAGCAAAAATAAATGCTGGTTAAAGGAGTGACCGTTGGCTTGTGAGTCACATGAAAACACTCCTGGGCTGAAGGAGCGTGCTTTACTTTCTCCTGCTCATACCAAAGTATTTTTCTTAAGAATACCCTTTTAAAAGGAATTAATTTGTAGAACTTAAAATGACACGCAAATGAGTGCTGAAAGCACTTAAAAGCTCAGATTCATTTTGTTCAGATAGATGAGCAAAGAACGAGATTGAATGCAGCAGAGTTAAATTCAGACACAGAAAGAAGCTCCCCATGGACCTGAATTCTGGGGAGGGTCCTCCACTGTTGTTCCATGCGCTGAATTAACACCAGATTTCCGAAAAGAAGGCAGAACGCCAAGAAGCAAGGAAAGGAAAAGAAAGACTACAGGTGACATCGGGAACACAAAGAGCCACCTACAGGCAGCTGTCCACAGGTAAGTGAGGGGCACAGTCTGGCACCTGCCGGGCAGGGGCAGCAGGTCACAGGGAGCAAGGCTTTGGGCAGCTAGTCCACTGGGGGCATCGCTGGCCCAGACCACACTGGTGTGAGAAGCCGATGATGCCAGACAAGTCGGTGCTCTGGTCAATGATGGAGCTAAGAGTGTTCAGAAATTCACGTCTGTTCTGTAATACACATTCTTCTGCTAACAGTCAACCCAAATCGTCAGGACGCTGCACTCAAAAGCAATCTAGGTAAGATATTTTCTGAATTACGACACACGAAAACGTGGTAGAGACACCTAATTTGTTTTATTCTACAGCATGTATATTTCATGGTGGTGGTTTGGGTGCAGTGGTTTCGCGTGCTGAACTGGACTCTGACAGCACCAGCTCAGCAGTGTCTTCCCTGATGGGGACAAGGAGCAGCCTGTGTCCTGTTAAGCAGGCAAGTCTTAAGTGAGACTAACTAGGTTTGATTTCTGGCTGTGTTAGCTGTGACCTTCCACAGGTCAAGGGCTTCCCTGATGGCTCAGACAGTAAAGAATCTGCCTACAATTCAGGAGACCTGGGTTTGATCCCTGGGTTGGGAAGATCCCCTGGAACAGAGAATGGCTACTCACTCCAGTATTCTTACCTGAAGAACTCCATGAACAGAGGAGCCTAGTGGGCTACAGTCCATGGGGTTGCAAAGAGTCAGACATGACTGAAGGACTAACACTTTCATTTTTTTTTCAGTAGGTTGCTTAACCCAGGACTCAGCTTCCTCATCTGTGAGACAGGCATGATGAACAGTTCCTACTTCACAGGTTTACAGTGAAGATACACATGAAAGAATGCATGTGAGGAACATGGCTACTATTTAAGTTACTGTTATAAACACTGGCCACTACACATCATGGATCTCATAAATACAATCTCTGTACAATTCCAGCATGTGGAGACAGTAAGTGACAACGATGAAATAAATTACCTTAAATGACTGAAAGAAATGGAAAGGTAGCCCATGATCTTTGATTGGAAGAAGTATTATTAGAATGGTCATACTATCCAAAACAGTCTGTAGATTTAACTCAGTTTGTATCAAATTATCTATGACATTTTTCATAAAACTAGAAAAAATTATCCTAAAATTGGACCCAGAATTGCCAAAGCGATCCTGAGGAAAAAGAACAAAGCAGGAGGTATAACCCTCCCAGACTTCAGACAATACTACAAAGCTACAGTAATCAAAACAGTGTGATATTGGCCCAAAACCAGACACATGGGTCAATGGAAGAGAATAGAGAGCCCAGGAATAAACCTGGGCCAATTTATCTTTGACAAAGGAGACAAAAATACACAATAGAAAAAGTCTCTTCAGCAAGTGGTATTGGGAAAGCTAGACAGCTGCATACAAATTAATGAAGTTAGAACACATCTTCACACGATACACAAAAATAAACTCAAGTGTCTTAAAGACTCAAAACTATACATCATGAAACCATAAAACTCCTAGAAATGATCATAGGCAAAACATTCTCTGACATAAACTGAACCAATGTTTTCTTAGGTCAGTCTCCCAAGACACACATCTTCACACAATACACAAAAATAAACTCAAGTGTCTTAAAGACTTAAAAATATACATCATGAAACCATAGAACTCCTAGAAATGATCATAGGCAAAACATTCTCTGACATAAACTGAACCAATGTTTTCTTAGGTCAGACTCCCAAGACAATAGAAATGAAAGCAAAAATAAACAAATGGGACCCAATCAAACTTACAAGCTTTTGTACGGCAAAGGAAAATATAAACAAAATGAAAAGAAAGCCTATGGACTGGGAGAAAGTATTTGCAGTTGATGTGACCAAGAAGGACTTAATCTCCAAAATATACAAACAGTTCCTACAACTCAACAACCAAAAAACGAACAACCCAATCAAAAAATGGGCACAAGACCTAAATAGACATTTCTCCAAAGAAGACATACAGATGACCAACAGGCACATGAAAGATGCTCAATGTCACTAATATTAGAGAAAGGCAAATCAAAACTAAAATGAGGTACCACCTCACACTGGTCAGAATAGCCATCATTAAAAATATCCACAAACAGGAATTCCCTCTGGGTCAAGTAGTTAGGATTCAGTGCTTTCATAACCAAGGCCCAGGGTTCAATCCCTGGTCAGGGAACTAAGATCCCACAGGCCTTGTGGCATAGCCAAAAAAAATGGCCACAAATAACAAATACAGGAGAGGGTATAGAGAAAAGGGAGCACTCTTGCACTGTTGGTGGGAATGCAAGTTGGTGCAGCCACTATGGAAAAGGGTATGGAGGGTCCTCAAATAACCAGAGTCGTCAAATAATCTAGCAATCCCACTCCTGGGCATGCATCCAGACAAAACTAAGATTAAAAAAAAGATACATGCACCCTGTGTTCATAGCAGCACTGTTCACAGTAGGCAAGACCTGGAAACTATCTAAATGTCTATCAACAGATGAATGGATAAAGATGTGGCCCATACATACAATGGAATAAAACTCAGCTCTTAAAAGAATGAAATAAAGCCATTCGCAGCCACAGGGATGGACCTACAGATTATACAAAGTGAAGTCCGTCAGAAAGAGGGAGATTAATACCATGTGATATCAGTTATATGTAGGATCTAAACCATGGCACAAATGAGCTTACCTACTAAACAAACAGACTCAGAGACACGGAGAACAGACTGTGGCTGCTGAAGAGGAGGAGGGTTTGAGGAGGGAGGGATGGGGGGGTCTGGGATTAGCGGAAGCAAACTGTTATACAAAAGACAGACAAACAAGAGGGTCCTACTGTACGGCACAGGGAAGGGGACTATCCTCAATATCCTGTGGTAAACCACAATGAAAAAGAGGATAACAAACAATGTATATGTGTATAACAAGCACTATAGCAGAAATTAACACAACTTTGTGAATCAACTATTCTTCAATTTAAAAGAAGAAAGAAGAGACTTCCCTGAGGGTACAGAGGCTAAGCCTGTGTGTTCACAATGCAGGGGCCGGGGTTCAATCCCTAGTCAGGGAATTAGCTCCCACATGCCGCATCTAAGACCCAGGGCAGTCTAATAAATTAATAACTTTTTTAAAAGACAAATAAATAATTTATCTATATTCCACAGAAATACTGGGTTAGCTCTACAAAAGTGAATGAATATGAAAATGATGGATGGTGATTTTTTTTCTTATTTTTCAGTTCAGTTCAGTTCAGTCGCTCAGTCATGTCCGAATCTTTGCGACCCCATGAATCGCAGCACGCCAGGCCTCCCTGTCCATCACCATCTCCCGGAGTTCACTCAGACTCACGTCCATCAAGTCCACGATGCCATCCAGCCATCTCATCCTCGGTTGTCCCCTTCTCCTCCTGCCCCCAATCCCTCCCAGCATCAGAGTCTTTTCCAATGAGTCAACTCTTCCCATGAGGTGGCCAAAGTACTGGAGTTTCAGCTTTAGCATCAGTCCTTCCAAAGAAATCCCAGGGCTGATCTCCTTCAGAATGGATTGGTTGGATCTCCTTGCAGTCCAAGGGACACTCAAGAGTCTTCTCCAACACCACAGTTCAAAACCATCAACTCTTTGGCATTCAGCCTTCTTCACAGTCCAACTCTCACATCCATACATGACCACTGGAAAAACCATGGCCTTGACTAGACGGACCTTCGTCGGCAAAGCAATGTCTCTGCTTTTGAATATACTATCTAGGTTGGTCATAACTTTTCTTCCAAGGAGTAAGCGTCTTTTAATTTCATGACTGCAGTCACCATCTGCAGTGATTTTGGAGCCCCCAAAAATAAAGTCTGACACTATCTCTACTGTTTCCCCATCTATTTCCATGGAGTGATGGGACCAGATGCCATGATCTTCGTTTTCTGAATGTTGAGCTTTAAGCCAACTTTTTCACTCTCCTCTTTCACTTTCATCAAGAGGCTTTTTAGTTCCTCTTCGCTTTCTGCCATAAGGGTGGTGTCATCTGCATATCTGAGGTTATTGATATTTCTCCCGGCAATCTTGATTCCAGCTTGTGTTTCTTCCAGCCCAGTGTTTCTCATGATGTACTCTGCATAGAAGTTAAATAAGCAGGGTGACAATATACAGCCTTGACACACTCCTTTTCCTATTTGGAACCAGTCTGTTGTTCCATGTCCAGTTCTAACTGTTGCTTCCTGGCCTGCATACAGATTTCTCAAGAGGCAGGTTAGGGTGGTCTGGTATTCCCATCTCTTTCAGAATTTTCCACAGGTTCTTGTGATCCACACAGTCAAAGGCTTTGGCATAGTCAGGAAAGCAGAAATAGATGTTTTTCTGGAACTCTCTTGCTTTTTCCATGATCCAGCGGTTGTTGGCAATTTGATCTCTGGTTCCTCTGCCTTTTCTTAAACAAGCTTGAACATCAGGGAGTTCACAGTTCACGTATTCCTGAAGTCTGGCTTGGAGAATTTTGAGCATTACTTTACTAGCGTGTGAGATGAGTGCAATTGTGTGGTAGTTTAAGCATTCTTTGGCATTGCCTTTCTTTGGAATTGGAATGAAAACTGCCCTTTTCCAGTCCTGTGGCCACTGCTGAGTTTTCCAAATTTGCTGGCATATTGAGTACAGCACTTTCACAGCATCATCTTTCAGGATTTGAAATAGCTCAACTGGAATTCCATCACCTCCACTAGCTTTGTTCGTAGCGATGCTTTCTAAGGCCCACTTGACTTCACATTCCAAGATGTCTGGCTCTAGATTAGTGATCACATCATCATGATTATCTGGGTCGTGAAGATCTTTTTTGTACAGTTCTTCCATGTATTCTTGCCACCTCTTCTTAATATCTTCTGCTTCTGTTAAGTCCATACCATTTCTGTCCTTTATCGAGCCCATCTTTGCATGAAATGTTCCCTTGGTGTCTCTAATTTTCTTGAAGAGATCTCTAGTCTTTCCCATTCTGTTGTTTTCCTCTATTTCTTTGCATTGATCGCTGAAGAAGGCTTTCTTATCTCTTCTTGCTATTCTCTGGAACTCTGTATTCAGATGCTTATAGCTTTCCTTTTCTCCTTTGCTTTTCACCTCTCTTCTTTTCACAGCTATTTGTAAGGCCTCCCCAGACAGCCATTTTGCTTTTTTGCATTTCTTTTCCATGGGGATGGTCTTGATTCCTGTTTCCTATGCAATGTCACGAACCTCAGCCCATAGTTCATCAGGCACTCTATCTATCAGATCTAGGCCCTTAAATCTATTTCTCACTTCCACTGTATAATCATAAGGGATTTGATTGAGGTCATACCTGAATGGTGTAGCGGTTTTCCCTACTTTCTTCAATTTGAGTCTGAATTTGGTAATAAGGAGTTCATGATCTGAGCCACAGTCAGCTCCTGGTCTTGTTTTTGTGAGTTTCTCCATCTTTTCTGCAGAGACTATATGGCGTGGGCTTCCCCTGTGGCTCAGCTGGTAAAGAATCTGCCCATAATGTGGGAGACCTGGGTTCGAGCCCTGGGTTGGGAAGATCCCCTGGAGAAGGGAAAGGCTACCCACTCCAGTATTCTGACCTGGAGAATTCCATGTACTGCATAGTCCATGGGGTCCCAAAGAGCTGGACACGACTGAGTGACTTTCACTTCACTTCACTTCACTATATGGGCACCTGCTAAGTGACTTGTCATATCTGACTTTTATGACCCCATGGACTGTAGCCCACCAGGCTCCTCTGTCCATGAGATTCTCCAGGCAAGACTAGGAGTGGGTTGCCATGCCCTCCTCTCAGGGATCTTCCCGACCCAGGGATCTAACCCACGTCTCTTACATCTTCTGCACTGACTGGTGGGTTCTTTACCACTAGCACCACAGGGAAGCCCACGTTACTTTATTAGGTTTAAGGTAGACTGCATGACGGAGAAGGCGATGGCACCCCACTCCAGTGCTCTTACCTGGAGAGTCCCATGGATGGAGGAGCCTGGTGGGCTGCAGTCCATGGTGTCGCTAGGAGTCGGGCATGACCGAGCGACTTCACTTTCACTTTTCACTTACATGCACTGGAGAAGGAAATGGCAACCCACTCCAGTGTTCTTGCCTGGAGAATCCCAGGGACGGGGGAGTCTGGTGGGCTGCCATCTATGGGGTTCCACAGAGTCGGACACGACTGAAGTGACTAGCTTAGTAGCATGCTGCATGATGGTTTAATTTACATGTACCGGGAAATGTTTACCACAATAAATTCAGTCAACATCCACCTTCTCACATAGATAGAGTAGAAAGGGATGATGATCTTTTAAAAAGCATTGTGAGGTCATCTTTCTAAGAATAATGTAAACATGCTCAGTGTGAGGAATTTCACTGTAGGCCTACCACACATCTCTGTTTCCTGAGTCTTCCTTTAATTCTTAGCTCTGTGGGGTTCCCGGAACTGTCAGGACAGTGTCAGAAGCGGGTCTCTTCCCGTCATTGTTTTCGATTCTTCCCCACCCCCTTCCTGCGACCTCAGATGTGACTTTGCAGTGTCCCCTCCCAGCTGATAGTGACGCCCATCTCCCATCCCATGGATACTGGGCTTGGCCCTCTGACTCACTTTGGCCAATGGCATGTTAAGTAAGTAAGTAAGTAAGTAAAGTCACTCAGTCGTGTCCGACTCTTTGTGACCCTGTGGACTGCAGCCCACCAGGCTCCTCAGTCCATGGGATTCTCCAGGCAAGAATACTGGAGTGGGTTGCCATTTCCTTCTCCAGGGGATCTTCCCGACCCAGGGATCGAACCCGGGTCCCCCGCATTGGAGGCAGACGCTTTACCCTCTGAGCCTCCAGGGAAGCCGTAACGGCATGTTAATGGATGTGATATAAGCAGACTTGAGATACACATCTGGGCTGGCCCTCTTGCTTCTCACGCTTTTGTCATCACCACAAGAAAAACATGTCCCAGCCAGCCTGCTGGTCCAAGAAATGTGAAGCAGCCCTGCCTCTGACCTTCTGCTTGAAGAAAGACGCAGTCAACTGTAGGCTACTCCAACTGACCAGACACCTAGGTGACAACACCATTCCTGTTTAAGCCATTGACTCTTGGAGGGGTTTGTTACACAACTAAAGCTAACTGATAAACTTCCAAGCCTCCACCTTTGGTGAACGACCAATAAAGCTCTTTAAAAACATTCCCCCCAACACTCATATATATGTGTATATGTACGTATATATATGTGTGTGTGTATAGAGAGAGATATATATGAAGTAACATATAGGTTCATATAAACAGCATAGAAATATTAATACATGTGACTAACTTCCCTGGAGAAGAATATGCTAACTAAATTCAGTGGCTTTTTCCTTCCTCAAATTTCCTAAGAGACTTTTATATGTTGAAATGGCTTTAATGGAGTGTAAAAATAAATAAATAGAACAAAAATGCAAACCTTAATAGTAGATTTGTCTTTTATATTAGTATGTGAGCTAAATGATGAAATAGCACAAATATTTACTGATACAGAAATGTCTAGAATAAAAAAAGCCTGGATACTTCAGATTAATTCCTGAGACTTCCCTGGTGGTCCAGTGGTTAAGAATCCACCTCCCAATGCAGGGGAGACTGGTTCAATCCCTGACTGGGGAAGATCCCACGTGCCACGGGGGAGCTGAGCCCAGGCGCCCCAGCTACTGAGCCTGCACACGTAGAGCCTGTGCTCCGCAATGAGAAACCTGCACACCGCAATAAAGAGTAGCCGGCCGGCACAACCAGAGAGGATTGCGCACAGCAGCAAAGACCCAGCACAGCCAAAAATAAAGAAGTGAAAATTAAAAAAATTAATTCCCACTTTGGAAGCAGAAATGTACTCTCTTTGCCTACATAATGATTTCTGTTCATTGATTATAGTATTACTTACCAAAAATAAGGTAAAACCCACTATTCTTTATTTAAGGAAGAATACTGCTTAAGTTCAGAGGATCTCTTTTTTCACTCCTGATTTTTCCATATGTTTCCTGCCTGCATATTTAGAAGGTTAGTATAGTAATAGGGTTATTGTCATCCAATGAAAGTATCATCTAGCTATAAGCAGTTTAATTTTGAACAAACAAAATCAATTAATTTTATTTTAAGCTGAAAAGATTATTCACTGTATACACTAAGATGGCAGAAATCCTCCACTAACTATAGCTTAATCCATTAGAATGTTTAGAAAGAAAAGAAAGATAGCGCTAAGTTGTGTCCTACTCTTGCAGTCCCATGAACTGTAGACTTCCAGTCTTCTCTGTCCATGAGATTCTCCAGGCAAGAATACTGGAGTGGGTTGCCATTCCCTTCTTGAGGGGATCTTCCAGACCCAGAAATTGAACCGAGGCCTCCTGCATTACAGGCAGATGCTTTACCAACTGAGCTACGTGGGAAGCCCTTAGAAGGTTTACGTTCAGTACAGTTCAGTTCAGTCGCTCAGTCATGTCCAACTCTTTGCGACACCATGAATCGCAGCACGCCAGGCCTCTCTGTCCATCACCATCTCCCGGAGTTCACTCAGACTCACGTCCATCAAGTCCACGATGCCATCCAGCCACCTCATCCTCGGTTGTCCCCTTTTCCTCCTGCCCCCAATCCCTCCCAGCATCAGAGTCTTTTCCAATGAGTCAACTCTTCCCATGAGGTGGCCAAAGTACTGGAGTTTCAGCTTTAGCATCATTCCTTCCAAAGAACACCCAGGACTGATCTCCTTCAGAATGGACTGGTTGGATCTCCTTGCAGTCCAAGGGACACTCAAGAGTCTTCTCCAACACCACAGTTCAAAAGCATCAATTCTTCGGTGCTCAGCCTTCTTCACAGTCCAACTCTCACATCCACTTATGACCACAGGAAAAACCATAGTCTTGACTAGACGGATCTTCGTCGGCAAAGTAATGTCTCTGCTTTTGAGTATACTATCTAGGTTGCTCATAACTTTTCTTCCAAGGAGTAAGCGTCTTTTAATTTCATGACTGCAGTCACCATCTGCAGTGATTTTGGAGCCCCCAAAAATAAAGTCTGACACTATCTCTACTGTTTCCCCATCTATTTCCATGGAGTGATGGGACCAGATGCCATGATCTTCGTTTTCTGAATGTTGAGCTTTAAGCCAACTTTTTCACTCTCCTCTTTCATTTTCATCAAGAGGCTTTTTAGTTCCTCCTCACTTTCTGCCATAAGGGTGGTGTCATCTGCATATCTGAGGTTATTCATATTTCTCCCGGCAATCTTGATTCCAGCTTGTGTTTCTTCCAGCCCAGCATTTCTCATGATGTACTCTGCATAGAAGTTAAATAAGCAGGGTGACAATATACAGCCTTGACACACTCCTTTTCCTATTTGGAACCAGTCTGTTCCATGTCCAGTTCTAACTGTTGCTTCCTGGCCTGCATACAGATTTCTCAAGAGGCAGGTCAGGTGGTCTGGTATTCCCATCTCTTTCAGAATTTTCCACAGTTTCTTGTGATCCACACAGTCAAAGGCTTTGGCATAGTCAGGAAAGCAGAAATAGATGTTTTTCTGGAACTCTCTTGCTTTTTCCATGATCCAGCGGATGTTGGCAATTTGATCTCTGGTTCCTCTGCCTTTTCTAAAACCAGCTTGAACATCAGGGAGTTCACAGTTCACGTATTGCTGAAGTCTGGCTTGGAGAATTTTGAGCATTACTTTACTAGCATGTGAGATGAATGCAATTGTGTGGTAGTTTGAGCATTCTTTGGCATTGTCTTTCTTTGGAATTGGAATGAAAACTGACCTTTTCCAGTCCTGTGGCCACTGCTGAGTTTTCCATACTTGCTGGCATATTGAGTGCATATTGATTTGAAACAGCTCAACTGGAATGCCATCACCTCCACTAGCTTTGTTCGTAGCGATGCTTTCTAAGGCCCACTTGACTTCACATTCCAAGATGTCTGGCTCTAGATTAGTGATCACATCATCATGATTATCTGGGTCGTGAAGATCTTTTTTGTACAGTTTTTCCGTGTATTCTTGCCACCTCTTCTTAATATCTTCTGCTTCTGTTAAGTCCATACCATTTCTGTCCTTTATCGAGCCCATCTTTGCATGAAATGTTCCCCTGGTATCTCTAATTTTCTTGAAGAGATCTCTAGTCTTTCCCATTCTGTTGTTTTCCTCTATTTCTTTGCATTGATCGCTGAGGAAGGCTTTCTTATCTCTTCTTGCGAACTCTGCATTCAGATGCTTATAGCTTTCCTTTTCTCCTTTGCTTTTCACCTCTCTTCTTTTCACAGCTATTTGTAAGGCCTCCCCAGACAGCCATTTTGCTTTTTTGCATTTCTTTTCCATGGGGATGGTCTTGATCCCTGTCTCCTGTACAATGTCATGGTGGAGAGGCCTGACAGAATGTGGTCCACTGGAGAAGGGAATGGCAAGCCACTTCAGTATTCTTGCCTTGAGAACCCCATGAACAGTAGGAAAAGGCAAAATGATAGGATACCAAAAGAGGAACTCCCCAGGACATTAGGTGCCTAATATGCTACTGGAGATCAGTGGAGAAATAACTCCAGAAAGAATGAAGGGATGGAGCCAAAGCAAACACAATACCCAGCTGTGGATGTGACTGGTGATAGAAGCAAGGTCCGATGCTGTAAAGAGCAATATTGCATAGGAACCTGGAATGTCAGGCCAATGAATCCAGGCAAATTGGAAGTGGTCAAACAAGAGATGGCAAGGATGAACGTCGACATTCTAGGAATCAGCAAACTAAAATGGACTGGAATGGGTGAATTTAACTCAGATGACCATTACATCTACTACTGCGGGCAGGAATCCCTCAGAAGAAATGGAGTAGCCATCATGGTCAACAAAAGAGTCCGAAATGCAGTACTTGGATGCAGTCTCGAAAACAACAGAATGATCTCTGTTCGTCTCCAAGGCAAACCATTCAATATCACAGTTATTCAAGTTTATGCCCCAACCAGTAACGCTGAAGAAGCTGAAGTTGAATGGTTCTATGAAGACCTACAAGACCTTTTAGAACTAACACCCCAAAAAGATGTCCTTTTCATTATAGGGGACTGGAATGCAAAAGTAGGAAGTCAAGAAACACCTGGAGTAACAGGCAAATTTGGCCTTGGAATGCAGAATGAAGCAGGGCAAAGACTAATCAAGTTTTGCCAAGAAAATGCACTGGTCATAGCAAACACCCTCTTCCAACAACACAAGAGAAGACTCTACACATGGACATCACCAGATGGTCAACACCGAAATCAGATTGATTATATTCTTTGCAGCCAAAGATGGAGAAGCTCTATACAGTCAACAAGAACAAGACCAGGAGCTGACTGTGGCTCAGATCATGACCTCCTTATTGCCAAATTCAGACTTAAATTGAAGAAAGTAGGGAAAACCGCTAGACCATTCAAGTATGACCTAAATCAAATCCCTTATGATTTTACAGTGGAAGTGAGAAATAGATTTAAGGGTCTAGATCTGATAGATAGAGTGCCTGATGAACTATGGAATGAGGTTCGTGACATTGTACAGGAGACAGGGATCAAGAGCATCCCCATGGTTTATGTTTATTTAACAAGAAACTCAAACATGGTCCATATCAGGATTGGCCTGCCAGCTTGCCAATGTCGTTAGACATCAGAGACGCAGACTCTTTCTGTCTTTCCATTTTGCATATTGGCCTATTATCCCCATGCATGTCACCTCAAGGTTACAAGATGGCTGCAGCAGTCCCAACTATCACATGCAAGGTCAAGGCAAAAAGACCGGGGAGGGAGGTGCGTCAGTCACTACTTTCTCATGTATAAAGAAAGCTGCTGCTACTGCTAAGTCACTTTGGTTGTGTCCGACTCTGTGCGACCCCATAGACAGCAGCCCACCAGGTTACCCCGTCCCTGGGATTCTCCAGGCAAGAACACTGGAGTGGGTTGCCATTTCCTTCTCCAATAAAGAAAGCAAGAACTGGAACTTCCCTGGCAATCCAGTGGTTAGGACTCCATGCTCTCACTGCCAAGGGTTCCAGCCCTGGTTAGGGAACTAAGATCCCACAAGTTGCAAGGCACAGCCCAAAAAAAAAAAAAAAAAAAAAAGAGAACTCTTCAGAATGGTTGTTGATTCTGCTCAACACCAAGAAATGGAACACGTGCTAATGACACCCTCTCTAAGGGAGGCTGGGCAGTTGAGTCTAAGGCAAGGGGATGGGACTGTCCTGATTGGTGTTCAGTGTCATGAGTCACCCTCTCATGCTGGGCCCACAGTCACCCTGAGCACGGTCAGGGCTCTGCTGGCAGAAAGAAGCAGGAACAGATAGCATCTGCACATGGTCTCCCTGTCCTTACATCCCTGTCTCCTTGACCTGATGGAAGCGGGAAAGCAGAAGGCATGGAAATGTGGTTTCACTTTTACTTTTTTTGGCAGGGCAGCCTGAACTCTTCTGAGCCACTGAGTGAGCAACAGACTCACTACTCCCTACTCTCAGAATTTCGAATCTCAAATAGGGTATTTCAGGGCGTGTCCAGAGCCCCTGAGGCCTACCATGGGTGGCTCAGCTAAGAAACCAACCCACAGGCAACTCGGCCTTTCGTCACACTGCTCCTGGTTTCCACTCTGCCGTCTCCAGTATGTAGTGCTGCAAGGGGAACGGCTGTCGATTCTGAACACAGCAGTTCCTCCTCTGTCTGTAGTAAGCCTGCGATGGAGGAAACCTGACAACATCTAAAATGCCCTAACAAGGGCTTCCCTGGGGGTCTAGTGCTTAACAGTCCACCTTGGAATGCAGGGGACACCGGTTCAATCCCTGGTCCAGGAAATTCCACATGCCACAGAGCAGCTAGGCCCATGCACCGTAACTACTGACGCCTGTGTCCCACACAAGAGCAGCCACTGCAATGAGAAGCCCGAGCACCGCGATGAAGAGTGGCCCCCACTCGCTGCAACTAGAGAAAAGCCTGCATGAAGCAACGAAAACACACCACAGCCAAAAAATAAAATAAAGATAAATAAATAAGAAGAAAAATTAAATTTTTACTCTTTTCATGGCCCATTGTATTGAAAATAAAAAGACCAAACTTTAAAAACTGAGCTCATACTTTAAAAACTGAGTTCATACTTCAAAGCACGATCATTATCAAGCATCTCAGTGCAAAATATTATACACAGGGAACTGCATAGTGCCGGTTCCTGCTGCTGAGAACCTATAATCAGAGACAGTCTGCTGATAATCCCATTTGGGTCATGGAGGAGGGGCATGGAGGAGTCCTGCCTCCATGTTCCAACAAGTGAAAACCAGAGATCACTCTGATTGCAATGCTCAGGGTCAGGTACAAAAAAAAACAAAAAGAAAGGAAGAAATACTTTTGTAATTAAAAAAAAAAGCCCAATAAAAACATTATACATTTAAAAAATAGATTAAACACCAAGGTCCTACTATATAGCACAGGGAACTATATACTCAATATCTTATAATAACTTATAATGGAAACTAATCTGAAAAAGAATATATATGTAACTGAATCACTTTGTTGTACACCTGAAACTAACACAACATTGTAAATCAACTATACTTCAATAATAATTTTTTTTAAAGATTTTGAAAAAAATGAAAGGTCACTAATGATGCCCTACATCATATCTGATACTTTAGAAACACAGGAAACTGAATCAGCTTTTTGAAATGAGATGTAATTGACACATAACATTGCATTGGTTTTATACAACATGATGGTTTGATATATGCACATATTGCCTGTATCTGCTTTGACTATAAAATAAGCACAGTGATTTCCCTGCATGGCTTGTGGAATCAGTATCCTTACTTTGTAGTCATAGCTGGTACCAGTCTGAGACCAATATCTGATCATAACAGAATGGTGATTCAGAATTCTTAGGCACTCCATACACCTGAAACTAACACAACATTGTAAATCAACTATACTGCAATTAAAAAAAAAAATTCTTAGGCATGCGTAGCTAGAGAAAAGGGTACGTAAAGAGACTTTTCTAACAGAAAAGTGTAGAGGAAAGGTAAATATTTTTTTCTTTCTTCTGACTTCTCCACGTGGAAGAATAGGCTCTTCCATTTTATTTCCTTCTTTGTCAGTGCAATAAAGTGGTATCATGTGCAACTTTACGCTTTTTCTTAAAAAAAAACAAAAAACAAAAAACAACTAAGCTCCTGGTTCAACTTAGCACATTTCCTCTCTAACAGCAGACATTCTCCACAGCTCCTCTTGGTCTCTGTGGGATTCTGTGCTTTGCGCTAGTTTTGATTTTGTGGAGACCTGAATCATTCTGTAAGCGGTTATGAAATATCTCTTGTAGAGTCGTGGCCCAGGGCAGATGGAGGAATTAACTCAAAGAAGGAAAGAGCGCTCTGAGCTGTCTTATTTTCCAGCAGACAGCTGTCGACATGATCTTAGGGGATCATCAGTTCTTCCCACTGGTCCATGGATCAGTCCCCACAGCCTCAGTCCCATGGAGCGGGGTGTGGGCTCCGATTTCAGCCCAGTGGCCACAAGATCCTATTTTCTCCGTGGCTGAGACCCCTGATCTGAAGCAGATGCTCCGTGAAGGCTGCCTGCAATTCAACCTTCCTTCAGCCTCTTTATCATTTCCTTCCAGCTCCACCCCGACTGCCCCAAGTTGTCCTCGAGTTGAGATAAATAACCCCAACCTTTACAGGGCTTCCTAAGGGTGGGGGAAAGGGTGGGATTCAAGGAAACCAGGCATGAAATATCTCCTAGAACGTAACCCCAAGTACAGAGACTTGACATCTATTTCCTTTTCTTTTTTTTTTAATCTATATTTTCTCCTTCCCCCTTTGTAAACACAAACTTATAGCAGAAACCTGCCATTCCAGTATGTCATTGAAAATCTATTTCACTCTAGTTATTAAAGACGTCCCATATAACAGAGCTTGTAGTTCATTTCATGAAAATTTATTTCCATACATATGAACTAACAATTTCAAAGACTCCAATGCATATAAAGTTAATAAACCTGAACACTGCTTGACGGCACAGACATGGTGAAATCTACAAATTGAAGTTGTGGTTGCAGCCCAGAGTCACATTTTAAAACTAGGTGGCTTTCCTAATCAAATGTGTGCCCTGTCGTGAGCAGTCTCGGTATGGGGGTGGGGCGTAAGGGCAAGGTCGGAGGTTCACAGGATGTCTGTGGTAAGTCAGACGGCAGCAGGTCTAGATTTGGGTCCATGGAACTGTCCTGGTGACGGGGCAGAGTGGCACGATTCAGAGCCACCCAGACCACCTGGGCTTTTGCATCAGAGGAGAGGATAACCAGCAACAATTAAGTGCCTGGTACCTGACAAGCATTTTGTATATCAATTCATTTAGTCTTCATGTTTCCTATATGAGGGAGGGAGGTT
Organism: Capra hircus; assembly: GCF_001704415.2. NCBI lineage: Eukaryota > Metazoa > Chordata > Mammalia > Artiodactyla > Bovidae > Capra > Capra hircus. The sequence continues at coordinate 8,569,306 of NC_030811.1, read as the reverse complement.
GTCCCTCTTAAAGACATGGAAACAGTTCTCTGGGAATTCCCTGGTCAACTGTCTTCAGCCCGGAAGTCACCCGATGATATAGATCCAGTTTACCTGACTCTGCGTCTTTCTACTGCTTTGCCTTGTGCCTCGTCTATCAGTTAGTGTCAGTCGCTCGGTCACGTCTGACTCTTTGTGACCCTGTGGACTGTCGCCCACCAGGCTTCTTTGTCCATGGGATTTCCCAGGCAAGAACACTGGAGTGGGTTGCCATTTCCTTCTCCAGGGGATCTTCCCAGCCCAGGGCTCGAACCCGGGTCTCCTGCATCGCAGGCGATTCTTTACCGTCTGAGCCACAAGCGCTGCATCTATAAAAGTGTGTGTGCTAGTCACTCAGTCGTGTCCGACTCTTTGCGACCCCAAGGACTGTAGCCCACCAGGCTCCTCTGTCCATGGGATTTCCCAGGCAAGAATACCAGTGTGGCTTGCCATTTCCTTCTCCAGGGGATCTTCCTGACCCATAGATCGAACCCAGGTTTCCTACATTGCAGGCAGATTCTTTACCGCCTGAGCCACCCGGGAAGCTCATTTATAGGAAACCTTTATTTAATGCTTGTTGTATAAGCGGCCTCCCCTGACTGTCTCCCCAGTGAGGCCAGTCCCCTAAAGCAGATCTCGCTAGACTTTAATAAGTCCTTGACTAATTAAGGGTGTTCTCTATTTCCCTTGAGGCAGGGGATCATCCCTAAGCCTCTGTTCTCTGATACAAATCAGGACCATATGCTCCGGCCACGTCTCTGTCTCAATCCAGGGGCTCATATCCGTGAGGGGCTCTTGGGGTCAAGTTCCCGGGCCCACAGTCCACACCCCAGAGTTGATATCTGGGACTGTCTTCATCAGGTTTCTCCAAGCAAGGCAAGCACATGACCAATAGCATCTTTCCTCTATCTGTCTTACTGCTCTCCCCAACCAGGTATCTTAATAATATCATGTCCTGTATTCCAAGAACATTTGATAAGAGCCATCGGAACACATACAGACGGCACAAGGGATTACTGTCTTATTCACTTTGATTTTACAACTACGTTCATGAAATTAATTCCTTCTGCGCTGCGATTTATTCATTCTCACAATCACTATAACACCAAGCAGAGGATCTTTTCATTTTCTGTTATGATCTAGGCAATTCTGTCTTTTTGCATCTAGAAAAAGCAAAAAGATTGTTTTGCAAAACATTCGAGAAGTTGAGGCAATTATATGGAATTCGGTTGCATGACTTCCCAATTTCTTGGTAGCACTGTTGAGTTTTTATTGCTTCCTACCCACCTCCAACACACCACCACCATCACCACAACCACCACCGCCCTTTCTCAGCTGTTAAAGTGTTATATAGCATGTATTAAAACTTTTGGGGTTAACGTCTTAACTTTGAAAAAATTTTAGACAGAAAAAAATGTTGACAAAACAGTGTATGACTTCCCTGGTAGTCCAGGGGTAAAGAATCTGCCTGCCAATGCAGAGGACACGGGTTCAGACCCTGCTTCGAGAAGATTCCACATGCCGAGGAGCAACTAAGCCCGTGCACCTCAACAACTGAGCCCACATGTGCCCTACAGCCCGTGACCCACAACAAGAGAAGCCACCACAATGGGAAGCCACACACCGCAACTAGAGAAACCCTTGTAGGCAGCGACGAAGACCCAGCACAGCCAAACATAAATAAAGGAAACAAAACAGAAAAACAGGACAAAGAATTCCCAATCTCCTTCACCGATGTTCCCTAAATGTTAACATCTTACAGCAGTCTTTCTCTCAGTAAACATATACATAAAAAGTGCTCAATTACTGCGCGTTGACCTATTTAGTATTTTGTGGGCATTGGATTATATCAGCGCAAACTTTCTTCTCTGAAGCGTCTATGATCTTACCACTTCTATATAAAGTAAGTCTTTTATAATATTTCTATTACACATTCATACACAGCCTCAAAACACTCGTAGCTAATCAGTTCAGCCCAGTGATAAGTTAATAGTCCAGAGGCAAATATTTGGCATTTCCAGAGCAACGTATCACACTAGGTGCCAAGTCATACAAGAAGTGCCTTGTAAATGGGACGTGAGTGATGGTGAATGACCCCTACCCAAGAAATCAAACGTGAGAAAAAAGAGATGCCCCATGAGAGGCAGATGAAAAAATCAGCTGGAAATGAGTCAAAACAGCCCTCCAGTCCAGGATTTACTGGATAAGGTGTCCATGTCCAACATCCATGTCCAGCTGCTGGTCTGACATTCACACCCATGGGTCTCACAAGTGCCAAAGACAGAGGTAGCCAACACCAAAATCTTAACTGACTGTTTTCCTGTGTTCTCACTCTGCTTGGTGATATTGCGACCAATTCTGAGACTTGGGAGTCCTCTTCCAAGAAACGTTCTTTCGTCCCCAGCTTCTAATCACTCACTAAGTTCTGCCCCTCTGGGAGGCTGAGACCTCCCTGGGAGAGTGAGTAGTAGTCCAGGCAAGGGGCTGAAGCCTCACATTTAGAGGGTTTTCATCAGAAGATGCCCAGAGATAAATATTAAGGAAATATAGTCCAGAAAGCTTCCCTGTGAAGCCCGAAGCCTGGTATATTTCTGTGGATGTGGCAGTTTCTCTACCACTGTGTCATGTAAGGTTGGTGCCAGCAACAGTTACAGACAGCTTGGCGTGAATGAGCTTGGAAGTGGGGCCCTACATGGATAGTCTGCCAGCCCCAGGATGGCTCCTCAGACTCAGGGACCATCAGGTCCCCTGGTGGTTTGTTGGGCAGTAGTGGTTGGGGCTTCCCTGGTGGTTCAGATGGTAAAGAATCTACCTGCCATGCAGTCTGATCCCTGGGTCAGGAAGATCCCCTGGAAAAGGGAATGGCAACCTACTCCAGAATTCTTGCCTGGAGAATTCCATGGACAGAGGAGCCTGGAAGGCTATAGTCCAGGGGGTCACAAAGAGTCAGACACGACTGAGTGACTAGTGTGCAAAAAGGGGTTGAGGGTTAAGGACCCTGGAGAAGTGAACTAGGAAATAGTACACAGGACCTATCCGCTTCCTCCTGCGCTCACCACCACGTTACCAAGGGGTGGTTCCATGTTTCACTGCATTAAAGGTAAGCATTTGACACAGGTATGTGGCCTAATCACCGCTTTCAGACACACTGAATCAGTTCAAGCCTAGGCTAGAGAAAAGTTAGAGTAGGGATGAAAAAAGAGAGAAATCCATCAGCACTAAAGCAAATAAACAGGGAAAACATGGAGACTGACAGATTTTATTTTCTTGGGCTCCAAAATCACCGTGGACAGTGACTGCAGCCATGAAATAAAGATGCTTGCTCCTTAGAAGAAAAGCTATGACAAACTTAGTGTGTTAAAAAGCAGAGACATCACTTTGCTGACAAAGGGTTCATATTGTCAAAGCTATGGTTTTTCCAGTAGTCATATACGGGTGTGAGTGAAGTGAAAGCCGCTCAGTCGTGTCTGACTCTTTGTGACCCCGCGGACTATACAGTCCATGGAATTCTCCAGGCCGTTCCTAGTGGGTAGCCTTTCCCTTCTTCAGGGGATCTTCCCAACCCAGGGATCAAACCCAGTCTCCTGCGTTGCAGGCGGATTCTTGAGAGTTGGACCATAAAGAAGCTGAGCACTGAAGAAGTGATGCTTTCAAACTGTGGTGCTGGAGAAGACTCTTGAGAGTCCTTTGGATAGCAAGGAGATCAAACCAGTCAATCCTAAAGGAAATCTGTCCTGAATATTCATTGGAAGGACTGAAGCTGATGCTCCAATACTCTGGCCACCTGATGCGAAGAACTGACTCACTGGAAAAGATCCTGATGCCTGGAAAGATTGAAGGCAGGAGAAGGGGATGACAAAAGATAGATGGTTAGATAGCCTCACTGACTCAATGGACATGAACTGGAGTAAACCCCAGGAGCCAGTGAAGGACAGGGGAGCCTGGCGTGCTGCACTCCATGGGGTCACAAACAGACACAACTTAGCGACTGTACAACAAGAGACAAAACACTTAGCCCTTAAGGATTGAAAGTGGAAAGTGAGCAGGAGGTGCAGAAGCAGGCAGTTCACCCTGGTTGAGGCCCTACTGTGTGCAGGTGCTGTGTGTACCGTATTTGTATGAGGCAGCCCTCATTGGCCCCATCACATGAATGAGACATCACGCTTCAGAGAGGTGAAGTGATTTGCTCAGGGTCACACAGCTTACTAGTGATGAGGTCAATGTGCTGCCTGTTAACTTAAAACCTTTTTCGTTGCTTCTGAAGCAGCATGACCTCATCTTCAAAGGAAATCTCAAACAAAAGCCCAATATGTAAACCACATCAGCTGTGGTTAGAAAGGGGTCAGAGAAAAGGCAAACAACAGAGATAGTAAAAGGATCGGTGGCTGCCTGGGGTCTGGGCAGGAAGAGAGGCAGGCACAGACAGAGCTCAGAGGATGCAGAGGGCAGTGCAGCTACTCTGGGTGATATTATGACACTGGGATGCATGTCATTATATGCTAGTCCGAGCCCAGAGAAGGCACTCCACCAAGAGCGAGCCCTCAGGGGGACTGTGGAGCTTGGGCGTTTATAATGTGTCTGCTGGGGGATGTGATAAGGCGGTAGGCCATGTGTGTGTCAGGTTGGGAGGTACGTGGGGACTCTTGCTCCCTTCCTCTCAATTTCGCTGTGAATCTGAAACTGCTCTAAAAAATAAAATCTATCTAAAAAAAAAAAAACAACAGGATGAGGGTCCTTGAGTCTCTCCCCTAGTCTCTCATCCCTTTGGAGGTCCCAAAGCAGGGACATTACTTTGCCAACAAAGGTCTGTCTAGTCAATGCTATGGTTTTCCCAGTGTTCATGTATGGATGTGAGAGTTGAACTATAAGGAAAGCTGAGCACCGAAGAATTGATGTTTTTGAACTGTTGTGTTGGAGAAGACTCTTGAGAGTCCCTTGGACTGCAAGGAGATCCAACCAGTCCATCCTAAAGGAGATCAGCCCTGGGTGTTCATTGGAAGGACTGATGCTGAAGCTGAAACTCCAGTAGTTTGGCCACCTCATGCGAAGAGCTGACTCATTTGAAAAGACCCTGATGCTGGGAAAGACTGAAGGCAGGAGAAGGGACGACAGAGGATGAGATGGTTGGATGGCATCACCGACTCAAGGGACATGAGTATGGGTAAACTCTGGGAGTTGGTGATGGACAGGGAGGCCTGGCGTGCTGCAGTCCATGGGGTTGCAGAGAGTCGGACACAACTGAGCGACTGAACTGACACCACCACAGGCTCTGCAAGGAGCTCCACCACAAGCCATGTAAAAGCCACCGGCTGCCCCGTCAGAGAACAACCTCTTCTGTGAAAACCCCAAAGCCGCTCTATACAGACACAGGGCACTGCTCTTTCTTCCAGCCCCTCTGCACACTCTTCCTGGTCTCCTCCCACAAATGGACAGCAGGAACCTGCCTCCCGGAGGGGTTTCTTCCAGGCCTCACCTCACCTGCAGCCTCTCAGGTCACAGACAGCTTCCCTACCCTGTCTGAGGAGATGGACCAAGAGAGCTAGAACACGCTGCCCCAGCACTGCAGCCTGGGGGGGTCCCTCGGGCCAGCCAGTCCATGGGAAGGAAAGAGTGTCTGGGGACAGACACAGCCAGAGTGGCACCGCGACACAGTGTGCTGGCCCCTTCTGCAGCCTGGAAAGGAAACAGGAAGAGGAAGGACCAGAGTCTTCTTGGCTCCATCACCCTAGACTGCAATTTTTTTTTTCTTTCTTCTAAGATTCCTCTTTATTTCTTTGTCTCAGCAGCCAACACAATGTGGACCGCTCCCCAGGAGATACCAAAAGCACTCTGAATAAAGAACTGTGAGAATTCTCCCTGAAGGAGAGAATGACGCTTGCCTTATCTGCTGGGAATGGCTGAACACCGCTCTAACCGTTGCTATAAATGATTCAAAAGCAAGGAGAGAGATGTCTCGTCTAGCCTCCTCCTCTGTGACCCAGGGGTGAGAAAGTTTCTGGGGGAAAACTGGATTGAAGACACTCTCCTTGTGATGCAGAAACCCCTGGGGGCTTCATTAGGCCTTCTGGGTCCCAGGCAGCGCTGGCTATGGTGAAGAATATTTTCTACAACCTCACCTTGTTAATCCACATTACCAGTGGGAGGCAATGGCTCAGAACATCTCCAGGAACTGTCCCTCATCACTAAGGTCAACTTCAAAGTGGGTTACATCTCCCTGAAGGGTATTAGGAACAGATCACAGCGGAAGAGTTGTTGCGCCGATTTCCGGCCAGGGCCTCACTGTCGCTTTGGAACGGTCGTTCTTGAGACGCTGCCATGCTGAGAGAAAACTGTGTCCCATGTGGGTGCTCCAGTCCACAGGCCAGCTGAGGCCCCTAGACCAAGAGCACCGAGCACAGCCATGTGAGTGCGCCATCTTGGCCATCCCGCCCGGTAGAGCCTTCACGTGACTCCAGTCCCAGCTGCTGCAGAGAGACCTCGAGCAAGGAGGACCCAGCTGGGCCCCACTAACCCGCAGAAACACAAGAGACTTGTTCACTTCCCCAGGCTGCCTTCCACAGACAGGGCCGTGAGCTGTGGGGCTGAAAACAACAGAAATTCATTCTCTCTCTGTTCTGGCGGCTGGATGTCTGAAATCAACGTGTCAGCAGGATGATATATGTGCAGGCTCAGTCGTGTTTGACTCTGGGCGACCCCAACCACTGCAGCCGGCCAGGCTTCTCTGGCCACGGGATTCTCCAGGCAAGAATACTGGAGCGGGTTGCCATTTCCTTCTCTAGGGAATCTTCCCGACCCAGGGATCGAACCTGCCTCTCCAGCACTGGCAGGTGGATTCTTTACCACTAGCACCAGCTGGGAAGCCCTCAGCAGGGTCCCGCTCCCTCTGAAACCTCTAGGGGAGGATCCTTCACTGTCTCTCCCAGCTTCTTCTCTCTCTCTCCCCAGGTGCTCCTCGGCTTATGGAACCATCCCATCAAGGTCTGCCTCCATCTTCCTGAGGCCTTCTTCCCTCCGAGTGTCTTGTATCCAGATTTCCCTCTTTTTTAAAAAAATGTTTATCTATTTATTTGGCCATACCAGGTCTTGGTAGCAGCACTTGTGTTGTGGCATGTGAACTCTCAACTGCAGCATGTGGGATCCAGTTCCCTGACCAGGGATCAAACCTGGGCCCTCAAGCGTGGCGTCTTAGCCACTGGACCACCAGGGCACTCTCAATGTGGACCACTTCTGAAGTCTTTATTGAGTTTGCTACGATATTGCTTCTGTTTTAGGTTTTGGGTTTTTTTGGCCTTGGGGCATGTGAGATCTTAGTTCCCCCACTAAGGATGGAACTCATGTCCCCTGCGTTGGAAGGTAAAGTCAACCCCTGGACTGCCAGGGAAGTCCCCGGATTTCTGCATTCTTATGAGGGCACCAGTGATACTAGATTTGGGCCCTGACAAACTCATCTTAACTTGGTGACATCTGCCAAGATCCTATTTTCAAATAAGGTCCCATTCCCAGGCCCCAAGGATTAGGACTGCAATATGTCTTTTCAGAGGATACAATTCAACCCATCACAAGAGGTGAAGGTAGATGTTGCAAGCCTCTTCCTTTTGAAGAAGTTTGTGATGCAATAACAGAAAGGTTGATAACAGAATGGTTGACACTCCTGGTGCACCAGGCATGTGAGCTGGATGTCTAAGGGAAGCTAGCCTACAAGGAAAATGGTGAATCTGCAGATAATGGCAGCTTTGTGAAGCTGTGTTTCACTTGGTTTTTGTATACAGTTGTTTCATTTTTTTCTCTTCTTAGGATGTTTTCTTCACTGATCTCCAAGGACTTTTACAAAATTCAAGGTCTTTATTCTAAGCGTATTCTATACAGAGCGATGGCCAAGAGTCAGAAGACATGGGTCCCTCCCTGAGTAAATGTGTGATCCCAAGCCAATCAAGCAGTCTCTCGGGGTGGGGGTTAGTTTCATTCATTCAACAACCACTTATTAGAAGCCTGAAAAGTGGTGGTGGTGGGTGGGGATCAAGAGTTCATACAGCCCAGCCTCTCCTTTCACAGACCAGAAAGCTGAACTCTGGGAGGTTAAGGACCTGCAGGCCATTAACAGGCCAGTCATCAGCATTCATCTGCAAAGTGATGAGCTGGGAACAGATTTTCTCAAAGGCTCTTTCCAGTCATTAAACTGATTATAAAACCATGAATCTATATTTTACTCATTTTAAATAAAAAAAAAATACTACATTCAATTCGGTTGCATGCATTTCTGAGACTCAGAAATCGTGACTGTAAAATTATGTCACCACAGTTTCCTTGACTTTGATGCTTATGAATTATGAAGCCAGTGAAGAGAAAGTTTCATCAAACCATCAAAAGCCAAACCGTTTTTTTGTACTCTCAATTTGCATGACTTTCGACAATCCTGTTTTTACTGATCTTAAGACTGTCTCCATACCTTTAAAAGCCCCAGAGTACCTCCTCATGGCAAAGCTGAGTCATGGGGCTCATTTGCAAAGAGTTCAGTCTTGGAAAGTGCACTCATTGCCTGATTTAACAGAAAAAAATAATAGGAGACTAATGTGTGAAAGAAGGTCAGTATATCATATATTATTTATATGATATACTCAAGTACACATTTATCATATACCCATTTATATATTGAGTATACTCATATCATTTTCTTTGAAAATAGGAAGAAATCTCAAGTGTTGTACGGATAGATGCTGGCACTATTTGTGGATTCATCTTCCAATTATGCCTGGTACCAGAGTTTGCAGGCTTAATGATCTGTGGAAACATTTACATGATGATTTGCTTTTGGAAAGGAAAGCACATCATATAGTCAGATAGAGACACAAAGCATGTGATGGGTAAAAAGATATTTTTATAATGCATCATGAGAGAAGACATGGATAAGTAAGGTTAACATACAGTTTAAGACAGCATGTTCTGCCATGGTAGTGAAACCCGAGAATATGAATTAAAGTGAAAAAGTCATAAAATGGGGACATCCCTGGTGATACAGTGGTTAAGACTCCAAGCTTCCACTGCAGGGGCTGGGATTCAAACCCTGGTTCAGTTCAGTTCAGTTCAGTCGCTCAGTCGTGTCCGACTCTTTGCGACACCATGAATCACAGCACGCCAGGCCTCCCTGTTCATCACCATCTCCCGGAGTTCACTCAGATTCACATCCATCGAGTCAGTGATGCCATCCAGCCATCTCATCCTCTGTCGTCCCCTTCTCCTCCTGCCCCCAATCCCTCCCAGCATCAGAGTCTTTCCCAATGAGTCAACTCTTCGCATGAGGTGGCCAAAGTACTGAGTTTCAGCTTTAGCATCATTCCCTCCAAAGAAATCCCAGGGCTGATCTCCTTCAGAATGAACTGGTTCGATCTCCTTGCAGTCCAAGGGACACTCAAGAGTCTTCTCCAACACCACAGTTCAAAAGCATCAATTCTTCGGTGCTCAGCCGAACTAAAATCCTGCATGCCATATCGCGTGGCCAAAAAGATTTCTAAAAAGACCTAAAATGAGAAGGTATCTGCTACATGATCAGGGCGCAATGTCAACCACAGTCAGGTTCCAACGGTGGGAGGCTGAGAGGACCACTGCTTTGTTCCTGGGCACTCATTGGCTTCTCCCTCTTCCCAAATCTTTGGGAAATGTGCTTTTATAGCACTTGACCCCTGTGTGGTCATTACTAGTTTATAGCTGACATCTTTGTCTAGGCTGTGAGAGTCTATGTGAGAGAAATTAGGTCTGAAGTCTCTGTGTACCCAGAGCCAGTACCCAGTACTCAGGGAACAGAAGGTGATCAACAAACCATCTTTCTCCAGCCCCTCTACCAAGGGCAGCAAAGATGCTGGGAGCGGGCTTCCCTGGTGGTCCAGTGGTTAGGAATCCTGCCTTGCAATGCAGGGGACACAGGTTCAATCCCTGGTCCAGGAGGATCCCGCATGCCACAGGCAGCTAAGCCGCAACTACTGGGCCCACGTGCCGCAGCTACTGAAGCCCCTGACCCTAGAACCTGCACTCTGCAACAAGGCAAGTCACGGCAACGAGCAGCCCGAGTGCTGCAGCTTGAGTGTAGCCCTCACAGCAACAAAGACCCCGCACGGCCAAAAATAAAAATAAATAAAATGATGTTTTTACAAAAAAGATGCTGTGGGTGATGCATGCACGAAGAGGCAGCTGAAATGATGCAGCTTTGGAACAGAATGGATTTTCCCTCCAGGGCAGCTCCAGGTAATTAACAAACTTGTTACTCATTCATCACTTCCCCCAGCCATCGCTGACTTCAGCGTGGGAACGTCTAGGCTGTGGACTGTTCACAGAGGTGCTGGAGACCCATCACAGCCCGATCCGCAGCCTCCAGTGCAGCTGTCTTTCTAAAGCACCTGCTGCTTACTCAGAACACACCCTGAGAGCGGCGTCTGCCAGGCCCTCTGTCATAACTGCTTGAGCGAAACCCAGAGCATGACTCACTCACAGCAATTATGAAAGACAGGGAAGTAGTCTCAAGAGGGTTTTGGAGGCAAAGACCTGGCAGGGCCTCCACACGGGCAGACCTCAGGTGTAACTGACAAGGGCCCGCATGCCCCAACTTGTGGGGGGTGCCCCCATCACCCCCACCTCCACCCCCACCATTTCCCTCTCCTCCTCTATGAGCGGTAATTCCTAGAGATCAGCCAGGAGAGTGTTTCAGCATTGAGCCCACAGCCAACCTGCACCCCCTCCTTTTTTCTAGAACAGGAACAGGTGAGAGGTTCTGGTTCCCTGGAACCGGGTCAGCAAGGCCGGGGCCAGATGTGAGGCCCTGACACTCAGGTGCAGACAGACAGGAGGACAGGCGCCAGCTGGAGGGCTGTTTTTTTAAGGTGGAGCTGGAATCTGTTGGGTGAGTTCCCTCCCAAGAGTTCCTTCCAGTGCCCAAGTTGGCTGCATGGCAGCAGCTCACGAGCACGGTGAGAAGCTTCATAAAATGTCTTTCTCCCTGACCGTTTTTGCCAGTGAACAGATAGGAAGCTGGTTCTGCTCTTCAAACAGCTCTTGTTGTTGTTCAGTCCCTCAGTCGTGTCCATCTGTTTATGACCCCATGGACTGCAGCACACCAGGCTTCCGTGTCCTTCACCAACTCCCAGAGCTTGCTCAAACTCATGTCCATTGAGTCAGGGATGCCATTCAACCATCTCAGCCTCTGTCATCCCCTTCTCCCTCCTGCCTTTAATCTTTCCCAGCACCAGGGTCTTTTCTAATGAGTTGGCTCTTGGCATCAGGTGGCCAAAGTCTTGGAGCTTCAGCTTCAGCATCAGTTCTTCCAGTGAATACTCAGGGTTGATTTCCTTTAGGATGGACTGGTTGGATCTCCTGGCAGTCCAAGACAGCTTTGGGTCTCACCAAGTCCATGGCTTGCTCGCAGGTGGCCAGTTTTGTGGGACTTCTTTTTTTCCCTCCCCTCTGGTTCCCTTTCCCACTGTTCTCTGTGAAGAGCAGCTACGATGGGCTGATCAATACTGGCGGGACCAGCGAGAGGTTCCTCCCACTTGCAGCCCTTCCACTTCACAGGGAATGAGATGAATGTCATCTCACTCAGCTTCCTCAGAAGAGTTAGGCCCTGCTCTTCGCTCATTCACAGATCTGGCCTCAGAAAGTTCCTGCCGGGCCCCACTTTTCTCAAAGGAGGAGAAGATGGGGGCAGTCTCACTTCAAGCCCCTCCGTGGAAATCAGGAGACTGACAAGTACCAGTCGCGCACCGGATTCTGGGGACCAGGTGCACAGTCCTTTGACAGAGGGGTTCCAAGAGAGAATTAATCTAGGGGTGGGTGCTGCTGTGGGTTAGACACTAACTTACACTTAACCTGCACAATAGCCCTACAAAGACAGCAGTCTTCCCATTGCACAGATAGGTAAACTGTGGCCAGGGCTATTAACCAGCTTTCCCAGGCTCACAAGGCTTGGATGCGGCAGAGTTGGGCTTCAAGCCTCACTCTCACCATCTGCAGAGAGTCGTTAGCTCCTGTTTCATTTGATTACATCACTAAGCTCCGTTTTCCTGTCCTTGTTCTAGTGTATTCTTCATGCAAAAGCCTCCCAAATGTCAAGGATTAGAGGATTCCGACTGCGGTTTGTCAGCCACCTTCCTGGGCTAGAATTCAAAGTGAGGACATTAAGGGCAGTCTTCTCAGTGGCAAGTCTATGGACAGGGGTCCAAGAATGTTACCAATCTGACCAGTGAGCTGTTTGCTCAGTCGTGTCCAACTCTTCGCAACCCCATGGACTGCAGCGTGCCAGGCTTCCCTGTCCATCACCAACTCCCAGACCTTGCTCAAACTCATGTCCATCGAGTCAGTGATGCCATCCAACTGTCTCATCCTCTGTCATCCCCTTCTCCTCCTGCCTTCAACCTTTCCCAGCATCAGGGTCTTTTCAAATGAGTCAGTTCTTCGCATCAGGTGGCCAAAGTATTGGAGTTTCAGCTTCAGCATCAGTCCTTCCAATGAATATTCAGGTTGATTTCCTTTAGCATTGACTGGTTGAATCACTCAATCCTCAGTGTCTCCAGACATTGCCAAAGGTCCCCTGGGGGCAAAAATCACAGAGCCCCCTCCCCACGTCCCCCAAGTTGAGAACCACTGCTTAAAAGCAATTTGACACAGGAACTTATGTCTGTTCGATCTAATAAAAATATTCGACCCTGAATTTTGCAAGTCTTGGTGGCTTTTTAAATTTCATCTTTGCAGTAATTCATTTTCATTGGTCTTATTAAAGCCTCTGTCTGCAAGGCACTAGGGAAATAAAGAGCAAAAGAGAACTAGGTTTTCACCACCGATGGTCTATTCTAGGAGCCCCACTAGGGAGAACACAGCAGGTGCCCGGGCAGGAGAGGCCACAGGGAGGAGACGGCCTGTGTCCTGCCAGATTCCTGGTCTGTCTTGGCCAGCAGTTGTCATCTGTGAAACTGAGTAGAGCCTTTTAACATTAAAAAAATATTTTTTTTTTACCATGTGGCAAAGCGACATGGTATAAAATTGAGAAAATGCCCCCCAGTGACACCAGTCCCCCTTAGGGTCACCAGCTTCGTGTCAGGTACACCCCTCCCCCTGCAGACAGACACATGTTCTTAGGCATGATACACATTCTTCCTCTCCCTTCGATGATGGGCTTGCTTTCCTGGTGGATCTTTTGCCATTTCAGGTGGGGCTGCAGCAAGCGTCCCCGTGTGCGCAGGCAGGAGACGGGTTGATAGATCACGCTGCAATCAGATTCCTTTCAAGCTCGCTGCAGTACTGTTTTTATTGTCGATGTCATCAACTTCAGCTCTGTATGTTAATACATCTTTTCCTGATGACAAAAGCAATATTGTTTCTTATAAAAATTCAAATAATACAGGAACATGTAACTCTAAATGTAAAAATATGTTATACTCTCGCTCTGCCCTGATCTTCACCAAAGCCACTGTGAATTTAGACATTTAGTCTTCCAGAATTCTGTGTGTGTATAGTGTGTGTACTTATACACAACATATATACATATGTAATCATATATAAACACAGTATATATATATGTATATATACATAACATATACACATATGCAATCATATACATACAGTATATATGCATGTGTATATATACATACACAACATATATACATATGTAACCATATTTACATATATAAACAATATATACATATGTGTATACATACAACTTATATACATATGTAATAATATACACATATATAAACAGTACATACATATATGTGTATATACACATAACATATACACATGTATAATCATATCTACATATATACATGTGCATATATACCCACAAGTTATATACATGTGTAATCATATATACATATATAAACACAGTATGTATACATATATACATACACACAGTATATATATGTGTGTAATCATATATACATATAGTGTACATACCTGTATGTATATACACACAACATATATACATATATGTAATCACATATAAACATAGTATATACGTGTACACACAACATATACACAAGTGTAATCATATATACACACATAAACACACTATACATACATATGTGTGTGTACACACAACACATACACAAAGGTGATCATATATACATATATGAACATGCATATATACATATGTGTATACATACAGCGTGTATACGTATACAATCATATACACATATGCAAACACACACAAATATACATATATACACACACAAATAGAATTATAATGCATATTCTGTCCTGTAACTATCATCCTTAGATATTAAAGGTGACATACAAAATGCCAGTCAATGGTTTCTGATATTAAAATAAGAACAAATCAAAAGAATCTATTTGTAAAGCAAAGAATTACTGAGAATAAATCTCTCCAGATTTCAGAAATGTGAAAATCCACTGATGTGTAGCCATGTGGCAGTGTTTATTTCCTTGAAGTTCACCCTAAAGGATTGTTCTCATGCAGTATTTATTAAAATGTATGTTTTCTGTCTAACATTATTGAACAAAACAAATATTTCCCTGGACCAGCCTAACCATCATATTAACTGTAAATTGCATTATCTGAAATGCAATCAATACTCTTCTGGTATACAATGCTCCTGATGTATAATTCTAAACCGCATTAGTAGATGGAGAAACCTGCCTAAGATTTAACAGGCTTTGTCTTGTCTAGCTATTGTTCAGATTTCTTCATCCAAACAGTGCAGTCAGAACTGAGCATTAATTACCACCGAGAGCAGGGAAAATGTCATTTGAACAAAGCCACTGTTGACCATCGTAGGTAAAGAAATGGCACGTGCAGGTCTGGGTACCAAGATCAAACATTCCCACACAAAAAATATGTTTTAAGCGTGTTTTATATTCTAAGCTCTAAGCTGGGCAGGTCGGTGATACAAAGATGGTTAAAACAGTGTCTTCCCTGGCAGAGATTTTCTTAGGAGATGATTTCTCTCTTTAAGAAAGAATCTACTTTAAAACATTCTATCATTTGGTGATTTAAGTTCATGTACCAGATAACAAGCAAAATTCTTTGCTTCCAAACAAGCATTTTTGTTGTTTAGGTGCATATTAATATCCCCTTCTCAGTGTAGAGGTCTCTCATTCAACACAGGGGAGAAATTTTTTTTTGAGTTTCTTTAAAGTGAAAATCTCTCCTAAATGAAGTCTTCCACAATAAAATCAGATAGGCTTTCTGTAAAACAAAGCACAACAAAAAAGCACGGTATTTGAATGTGAGAAAATTATCATTTAAAAAGCAAGCATCTAAAAATCATGTACAATAGAATGCACGTCTGTACATGACTCCTACACAGCATGTAGTAAGTTCTCATGCATTTCTGCTGCTGAATTAACATATTAATAAGATTGGCTATACTTTTAAAATTCTCCTTTGTCCATAAAAGTCTTACTCACTCACTAGATCGGACTCAGAAAATGCCGACACAACCAGAAATGCCAACTGCAAAAAGGAAATATATCTACTAATAAATTTATGCAGAAACCCTGATGGCAATTGGGTGCTTCACATCCTAGTCCTGCTAAATGCAGTGTAGTGCCTGGAGTCTTAGGGTTTAGTGAAGCTCTATCTCACCTTCAAACCTCTATACCAATCAGATGTTGCTCTATAGCAACTGTTATATATTTTGCTGTGATTCCACTTCAAGAATTTACCTTCGTCTCACCAACTTCCTAGGTAAAGAGGTAAGTGGACTGCCAATCAGGCAGCAACATCTAATCTGATTTCTTCTTAATATTTATTTCCTCTTGGCAGTGCTGGGTCTTTGGTGGCGTGCGTGGGTTTCTCCAGCTGTGGCTCCCAGCCTCTAGCGTGCAGGCTCAGCGGTCGCGGCACACGGACTTGGTTGCCCTGCAATATGTGTGATCTTCCCAGGTGAGGGGTCGAACCAGTGTCCCCTGCATTGCACGACGAATTCTTAACCACCGGATCACCAGGGAAGCCTCCAAGTGCTCTAACTTCTAAAAACACATCTTTCTCCTTATTAATCTGGGAACCTGAGCCAAGAACACCACTGCTGCTCCCACTGGAGACGCCACCCAGAAATTTCACTGTTGCTGTTACCACCATGGCTGAAAGAACATCTCTATCTATACAGATACATTTAAAACAACCCGAAGTGCTGAGTTTAAGATGACGCGCCATTGAGACAAATTTTGAAATTAATGTTAACTCTAAAACATACAACGGAACCTTTTATGCTAGTTCTGAACTTTTTTCCCCTAATAGCCTTTATGCTAAATCTACTCTTTTCCCAGACCTTTATTTAAAAGACAGCCTTTAATCCACCCAAACTCTGCCTTTGATCCCAGGCTCTGGGGACACTGGCCTATTTGCTTTCTGATTCTTTCTCTGTATCCTTCTCTCTCCCATCTCTCCCGCTCCTCTATTTAAGAAGTCTTTCCTCTCTTTTAGCTCCAGATGGCTGTGGGAGCCAGGCATTTCTTGAGCTTTCTCTGTTTTTCTTTCTGACTCAAATGTTATAGCCAAATGTCTGTGTCCAGTGGGTATGCCAGGGGAGGGGGCCATGAGGGTGGGAAGCCTGACTTCCTCTAGTCACTAAAAGAAGAAATTCACTTGAACCACAGCCATCTAATTTGCTATAATATCTATATTTATAGGCTTTAGTTGCCAAGGTTTCCCTTCAGAAGAGACATCTAAGTGAAATCCTATGACAGTCAACTGACATCATCACATCTAAACCTTGACCTCATACATCCACTCAGCAGACACAAACACATATACGCATATACACAAAACACACTCTCTCACACACACACACTTTCACAGTCACTCAGGAAGTTTCAAGCCTACAGAATTTCAAAAGACATCAGCCACAGTTACTACAACTTTGTGGGCTGGCAGGATTCATGGATGAAGAGTCTAAAGGGCTTTAACAGTCACCACTGGGTTGGTGCTATGGGCTTCCTGGGTGGCTCAGTGGTAAAGAACCCGCCTGTCAATGCAGGAGACACAGGACCTGCAGGTTTGATCCCTGGGTCAGGAAGATCCCCTGGAGAAGAAAATGGCTCCCACTCTAGTATCCTTATCTGGGAAATACCATGGACAGAGGAAACTGGCGGGCTATGTTCATAGGGTCACATCAAGTTGGACATGACTTAGTGACTAAACAACAGCAACAGCGGGTTGGTGCTACAATTTCTTGTCAGGGGGTCACCCACTGGCACATTCCTTGGGGTGTCCGTCGTGGGCACCAGACCCTCCTCCAGGACTCTCCCGGTGCACCCTGTACTTCCCTGACCCAGGTCCATGTAGGATGCTTTTGAAAGGGAGGAGGGACAGGAAATGAATCATTAGAAGTTCGGTTTGGTGGGAAGACATGATGGGAAGTTCGGTTCCAGCTCTGACATGTTGTTGTGGGGCTGGATCGTGTCCCCCCCAAAAGACATTCTGAAGCCCTATTCCCAACGCTTCCAGAAGAATGTGACCTTCTCTGGAAACACAGTCTTTGCAGATGTAATTTGTTAAGAAGAGGTCATACTGCAGGAGGGTAGGGCTTTCACCCAACAGGCTGGCATCCTTACAAGAGGGAAGAAGATAGGGTGGAGACAGACACACAGAGAGGGCCATGTGCAATGAAGGCGGAGACTGGAGGAGGGAGAAATTGGGGTGATGTGTCCAAGGAACGCTGGGCTGGCCAGCCACCACCAGAAGCTGGAAGAGACAAGGATGGATTCCACCTGGAGTCTCAGAGGGACCATGACCCGCGTCCTATATAGACAATCTGACATTTTTCACAAGATCGTCACATCATGCTCTATGAAGTTTGCACTTTTAGGAATTTGGTTGGGGGTTCAATAGAAACTATGTATAGGGCTTCCCTGGTGGTGCAGTGGGTAAGCATCTGCCTGCCAACGCAGGGGACATGGGTTCAAGGCCTGGCCCAGGAAGATCCCACATGCCACAGAGGAACTTAACTCATGCACCACAGCTACTGAGCCTGCACTCTAGAGCCCGGGGGCGGCAACTACTGGGCCCGCATGCTGCAACGACTGAAGCCGCGTGTCCTGGAGCCTGGGCTCAGCAACAAGAGAAGGTGCGGCGATGAGAAGCCTGAGCTCTGCAGTGAAGAGCAGCCCCAGTTTACCGCAACTGGAGAAAGGCCCGTGCAAAAAACAAAGACTCACTTTGTGCAAACAACAAAGACCCACTGACGCCAGTATAATAATAATTTTTAAAAAAACGATGTGTAACTGCCATTTAAAGGCAGTTTTAAGTCTAGGACCCTTTCATTACCCAATTCTGTGATATAATACAGGACCCATGACAAATGACACTGGATGTCACGGAGAAACAGGTAAGCTGTGCCTCTAAAGCCAACAGCAATCCAAGTCCACATTTGCCACAAGAGCAGAGCCTGAAGGACTCGTGAATGTTCTTTGTGTCAACCACTGCTATCCTGTCCACGAGTTCAGTGGTGAGAGTTGACAGCTTCCAAACAGAGCACAGACTTTCTGAAGTAGAATCTTCTCCTGGCTTCTGGCATCCACCAGAAGCCAGGAGAGAGGCATGAAACAGACTCAGACCCTCCAAAAGCTACAAATTGGACTTGTCATCAAAACAGCCTCCTTGACTTGAGATTATCATGCCTTTCTTGCTTTTCTGTAGGCTGGCAACCCAGGATCCTTTTAAACTCTTCTTTCCTCTGCTCTCTGCACACAGCCCTTCACCAGTGCACCTTCTGAAGGTGTGTTGGCTTCAGCCTTCTTCTCCTTCCCCACCACCAGCAGCCTTACCTCCTGGCCTCTCCCCAGCATGGTACCTGCCGTCTGCTCATCAAACCCTGGGGCTCAGCATCTTCCCTGCTCCAACCTCTCTGGCAAACTGGGGCTCTGAACACTTCCAGCCCAAAATCTGGCTGATTGTGTCATATGAAATCAAGTAGGCTGGGCAGTTTCCCAGGCTGAAGCTTTGAAGTATCATCCAATTCTCATGAGAAAAACATGGCCACATCTGTGGCCAAAAATCAGGGGCTCCTTGGGCCACCTCCTCAAGGGTTGGTCCACTCTCCCTCCATGAATCACTGGAAACTGTGTATGATGAGAATAAAGGATTGTTTCCCAGGGAGGAAGACCCATAATTTTTTCCTACATTCTCAAGGGCATGCTTGACTACATTAAAAAAATAAAAAGTGTAAGAACCACTTGAGCTATTAGAATCTCTTCTGGATTTCAACACTAGTCAGATTCAGACTTAAATTGGTTACTCATTCCTTCACTCATTAGAATAAAGGTGGGGGGACCCAGAGGTGACCTCCAGGATCAGACCTTTATCAGGGTAGATCACACGATGAGCAATGAGGAGGCACCTTATAGCCAAGGCATCTTGAGAAAACAGCTGCTTGATTTCAGAGTGGTTGCACTATGGTTCAAGGTCATGAACTTGGCTTTCTTTGCTCAAGCTGTTTCCAGCACGGCATTGTCGAGGGATACTAAGGAGATGCTTATAGACTTGGGGGAGAACCAGGCAGCACTTGCCTGTGGAACTGTGGGAGAATCCCTGAGTCTTCCTAGGTCATGACTGCTGTCAACACATCGCCTTTCTCCAAAATCCCCCTCCTCCTCCTGAACTTCTGTAGGGGCCAAAGGGTTACCCAGAATGACATCTCCATTTGGAACCTATGAATGTGACTTATTTGAGAAAAGGGTGTTCAGCGATGTGATTAAGAATCTCAAGATGAGACCTTCCTGGACTGGGATGAGCCCTAAATCCAGTGACAAGTATCCCTGCAAGGGAGGAGAGGCAACGTGAGAATGGAACCACAGACTGGAGAGGCAACCTGAAGACCAAGGATTGCCAAGCATCGTTGGTGTCCACCAGAAGCCAGGAGAGGGGCATGAAATAGACTCAGACCCCCCCAGAAGGAACCAACCCCGCCCTCATTGTGATGTCAGACTTTATGGCCTCCAGGGCTGCAGGGCGCACACTGCTGTTCTCATAAGCCACCAGTCTGCGGTCATTTATTTCAGCAGTCCTAGCAAGCGAATACACCACATCCAGTTCCAGTTCAGTTGCTCAGTTGTGTCTGACTCTTTGCGACCCCATGGATTGCAGCACACCAGGCCTCCTCGTCCATCACCAACTCACAGAGTCTACTTAAACTCATGTCCATCGAGTCGGTGATGCCATCCAACCATCTCATCCTCTGTTGACCCCTTCTCCTCCCGTCTTCAATCTTTCCCAGCATCAGGGTCTTTTCCAATGAGTCAGCTCTCTAAATCAGGTGGCCAAAGTATTGGAGTGTCAGCTTCAGCATCAGTCCTTCCAATGAATATTCAGGACTGAGCTCCTTTAGGATGGACTGGTTGGATCTCCCTGGCAATCCGAGGGACTCTCAAGAGTCTTCTCCAACACCACAGTTCAAAAGCATCAATTCTTTGGCGCTCAGCTTTATTTATAGTCCAACTCTCACATCCATACATGACTACTGGAAAAACCATTGCTTTGACTAGACGGACCTTTGTTGGCAAAGCAATGTCTCTGCTTTTTAATATGCTGTCTAGGTTGGTCCGGCCTTCTTCCCTTTCTCTTTCTTGAGTCTATTCCCAACTAAGAGCCACAGTCAGAAGTCGTTCTTCTGCTGGAGACCCCGGGTGGCTTCCTTTCACTCCTGGTCCTCTCCTTACCACTCCCTCCTTTTTAGCAGGGCACACTTTCATCTCCAGGAAACCAGAGGGCTCATTCCCTCACACCCTTCAGATGTTTATTTCAAAACCCCGCCTCTGTGAGAGCATCCCTAACTGTCCTACTGAACACTGCACCTGGGGGCTTCCCTGGTGGTCCAGTGGTTAAGAATCTGCCTTGCAGGGGACACCAGTTTGACCCCTGGTCTGGAAAGATCCCACATGCCTCAGAGCAACGAAGGCCATGTGACACAACTAGAGAGTAGCCCCTGCTCGTTGCAATTAGAGTAAGCCGGCACACAGCAGTGAAGACTCAGTGCGCCCAATAAGTAAATATTTTAAATAAAATATGTGCTGTGCTTAGTCGCTCAGCTGTGTCGACTCTTTGCTACCCCATGGACTGTAGCCTACCAGGCTCCTCTGTCCATGAGATTCTCCAGGCAAAAATACTGGAGTGGGTTGCCATTCCCTCCTCCAGGGGATCTTCCCAACCCAGGGATCAAACCCATGTCTCCCGAATTACAGGCAGATTCTCTACTGTCTGAGCCATCAAAGAAGCCTAAATATATTAAATAATTTTTTTTTAAAAAAACCCTGTGCCTGGGACTTCCTTGGTGGTCCAGTGATTGAGACTCCACATTCCCAAGGCAGTAGGGCCCCAGGTTCGATCCCTGGTCAGGGAACTAGATCCCACATGCCACAACTAAGACCTGGCACAGTCTAATTAATTAATTAATCATTTTTAAAACTGCACCTGCCACACACCCTGGCTGCCCGTTGCTTCATTTTTCCTTGTAAGACCCACTGTCACCTAACATGCTACATCCTGCAGGCACTTATTTTACTTTTCCGTCTGTCCCCTCCACTGTTAGACTGTAAGTTCCATGAGACTGTTAAGTACTTGATACACTTCTGCTGAGTGAATGAGGATTTAATGGAGGTACTTGATATATTTCTGCTCAGCGCATGAATGAACAGAATGAGTAATGTGCATCCAGTGGAACTTTTCGGGCCACCTTTAACTCCTCCCTCTCAAGTCTCACTGCCCACATTTATATTCACCCAGCCATACTGATCACTCACTTCCAGTGGCCTCAAATCCGAGGTGGCGCTAGTGGTAAAGAATCTGCCTGCCGGTGGAGGAGACAGAAGAGATGCAGGTTTGATTCCTGGATTGGCAAGATCCCCCGGAGTAGGAAGGGCTTCCCTGGTGGCTCAGCTGGTAAAGAATCTGCCTGCAATGCGGGAGACGTGGGTTCGATCGCTGGGTCGGGAAGATCCCCTGGAGAAGGGAATGGCTACCCACTCCAGTATTCTGTCCTGGAGAATTCCATGGACTCCATGGGGTTGAAAAGAGTTGGACATGACCGAGTGACTTGCCCTGGAGTAGGAAATAGCAACCCACTCCAGTATTCTTGCCTGGAGAATCCCATGGACACAGGAGCCTGGTGGGCTACAGTCCACGGGGTCGCAAAGACTCGGACTCAGCTGAGCACGACACTCTCCTTTGGTCACTGCTACCACCACCATTTTGCCCAGTGACCCATGAATTGGCTTCCT
The DNA here is from genome assembly GCF_001704415.2 of Capra hircus. Classification (NCBI taxonomy): domain Eukaryota; kingdom Metazoa; phylum Chordata; class Mammalia; order Artiodactyla; family Bovidae; genus Capra; species Capra hircus. The sequence continues at coordinate 8,547,079 of NC_030811.1, read as the reverse complement.
AAATAGCCTCCTTGCTTTAGTTTTCCCCCGTGTACATCCTAAACTTTCTGTCATGTTAATTTTTCTAAAAATAGCACTTTGATAATACTTCTCTCCAACCAAAAAAAAGGAAAACAATTACAATGACTCTGAAAGATGAGATTATAAGTGATGTTTATCTCCTTCTTTATATCTTTTTGGGTTTTTTTCCTGATTTTTCTACATTAAAGGTATATTCTTATTATTGGAGAAGGAAATGGCAACCCACTCTAGTATTCTTGCCTGGAGAATCCCATGGACAGAGGACCCTGACAGTCCATGGGGTCGCAAAGAGTCAGACATGACTGAGTGAAGACTCCCTCCCCCCTTCCAGGGCTTTCCTGTAGGCAAGAGCGAACCATTTGGAAATTTTATTTCAATAAGATTTTATAATAAGAAGGGCAGATTTGTCCAGATGTTTCTTCCCTCTGAATCAGCCCTACCACATTCTGTGCAGACCAAGCCTGAACTCTGACCCACATTTCGGTGAGAAAGTCTCCCCCATCCCACAAAAGGAAACCAGATTGGCCAGGGCAATTTCAAGGCACGAGGGGCTTCAGAGGCAGTCAGATGGAAGACACATGTTAAAGTTGCAAATCAGACTATGAGAGTCCCCAAAGGCAGACACTTGAGTCTCCATTCTGTTAGCCACTCTCACATTCTGAAATTCCTTCTCCTCACTCTGTTATACTTAATTTGCACTTGGAATGTGGCACTGATTTTTCTCATCGCTTACTTCTGTAATGCTAGCGTGGTCATTGCGCTCTCCTATTCAGCAAAGCAGAAGAATTCTGAAATTCAAGTCTTTCTCTGATGATATGAAATTGATTTTTTTTAAAACCATTTGGATTCACCAGAAACAACTGCCTTTTAACACTTGTCTCAACTCCTACCTAATTATTTTTGGGGCTTTGGGCTAGGAAGCAAATTGCATTATGTGCTTCTAAAAGTATATACTTACAGAACCATCTGTAATCCCTTCAAAGCAATCTTCGCAAGTCACTACTGGAATACATAATGTTATAAATTCTATTAGATCACAGAATTACAGGGCTGAACGTGATCTAGAAAACTGACAGATCCCCCCACTGTCTCCAAAAACCACATCCAAACGAGGCCAGAAAATAAATGACCAAATGCATTTGTTCCAGGATGCCTTCCTGAGCTGAAAAAAGATCTTCACAGTGAGCGAGATGAAGCCATAAACATTTGAATTTCAAAAGGGGACTGGGAAGAACTTTCCAGCGCTAGGATCCGTGACTATTTCCCTGACTGTGCACATTCGTAGGGATCACATGTAAATACTCTGAAGCCAGCCACGCCCTTTCCTCTCTTGGTCACTAGGTTATCAGACAGAGTTAGCTGGTTAGCTGCCAGGAGCCAAACCTAGGCAGCTGAGCTGACCCCCCCCCCGCCCCCCCGCCCCCGGAAGTTCCCATGATAGAAGCCAGCAGGAAGAAGGGACAGACTATCTGTCATTTATGTTAAAACAATGGCTTCTTATCACCAAGGCCAGCTCCATTCTAACTTGGGCAGCTGCTAAGAAACATTTTGTATAGATAGGGTGAGAGCAAGTCAGACCGTGTCCTAGATGGAAACGTTTATTAAAACCTCAGTCTCAGACTTCCCTGGTGGCCCAGGTTCAGACTCTGCACGTTCACTGCAGGGAGCAGCGTTCCATCCCTGCTCGGGGAAGTTCCACTTGCTGCACGTGTGCGCATGCTCAGCTGTGTCCAACTCTTTGCGACCCCATGGACTGTAGCCCACCAGGCTCCTCTGTTCATGAATTTTCCAGGTAATAATACCAGAATGAGTTGCCATTTCCTTCTCCAGGGGTTCTTCCCGATCCAGGGATCAACCCTCGTCTCCTGTGTCTCCTGCACTTGGCAGGCAGATACTTTGCCACTGTGCCACCTGGGAAGCCCACTTCCTGCATGGTGTGGCCAAAAATAAAAAAAACCCAGGCTCACTCATCCTTGTTACCACCACTGTCCCCTCCAGCCGGCTGACTTTCGCGCCTCCCTCCTCGGACACACAGACCCACAGAGCCTTCCACCACCCCTCAGTCAGAACAGCAGAGGTTTCCATTCACTCATCACGGGTGTTTTGGAGCGCCTTCCTGCACTAACCGCTTCTCCAGGATGCTCTCTCTAATCATCACAAGGGGGCTCTGATGTGTGTGCTCTGCTGATCCTCATCCAGCGCTGCACAGAGAAGTTAAGTAATTTGCCCAAGGTCACAAAGCTCGTAAGCAGTAAATGCACAGAGACTTGAACCCGGGCGGTCAGACTTTGGTGGCCGTCCTCTGAGGCTGCCTCATTCAGCCTCCTTGCAGGCCTGGTGCCTCTCTGTTGCCAATAGCAGTGGTACTACGTGTTAGGAAGAGGTAGAAGGGGCTGAGAGAGTGTATAAGGAGGTGCCCTGATCTAGTCTGGGGCTTGGGAATAGTTTCTCCCAGGGTGAAGCATTGAAATTAGGGCCTGCAGATAGGAAAAGCAGCTGCAGAAAGAGGTAGGGAGAAGCGTTTCAGCACAGAAAATGAATTCACTCACTCAGTCACTCACTCACCCATTTCTCATTCACTCATTCACTCATCCACTCACTCATTCATGGTGTGATGCTGAAATGCCAGCGAATATTGCTTTCTTGCAGGCACTGCCATCCATGGCCTGTTCCTTGGGCAGGAAGCAGAGCTTGAAGTTCACGTTCTCATTACCCTATAAATATTTAGTGATCCCTCAGCTGCACCACTGTTAACCTAGGGAATCAAGAGCTGCTGGACGCTGTTTGGCAAATGGATAAGAACTTTCCTTTCTTCCTAAGATCTTCACATGAAGGCTACTGGGCAAGTGAGGGCAACTCCAGATGAAGGCCCTTGATGTGACTTCTTGGTCACTAATACTCTTCCCAAGGAAAGAGGCCAGGGTTCCTGACTGGTGGTGCTCAGGGCGCAGAGCAACAGGTGAGCCAACGTCTAGGCCCCTCAATACCCTGCTTTCTGGGGAGGAAGCCATCCAAGAGGACCAAGGGAAGTGATGGTTCAACCAAAAGCCCGCCCCTGCAGTCTGTTTTTGATTCACAAACTCAAAAACTGGACCACACAGGAGGCTTAAGTGATGCGTTTTGTGTTGTTCTAGGCAGTGGTCACGCGGGTGTGCTCATTATCCACAAATGCATCCATTGTGCGCCTTCTATATCCTCATCACACTTGAATTTATGAGTTTATTTAAAACATCAGGCAATGCAGTTTACTTTCTGGTTATAATAAGCATGATGGGGAAGGGATCTCTGAGCGTGGCTAGTCCAGCATTTGTCAGGGTGTGTTCCATGGAACCCTGGCCCCCAGAGATGCTCCACCAAGAAGAAATGGATTACGGGGCAAACGAACTTGACAGCTGCTGCATTTCAGGGAAGAGGCACTTCAGGGAGAGCAGAGCTCACTGGCCTCGATGCCTCGGGACTATTCTCCAGGTCAGCATCACAGGCTCCACATTCCAGGCATGAGCACCAGTATCCGCCCAACGGCATAGGCCAGCAACCGGGGCGTTGCTTCCAACTCCTCTCTTTCCCTGACTTCTTGCAATCACATCTCCAGTTTTTCTCTCCAGTCCATCCATTTTGGCCCCATTTTCTCTATTATCCAACATCACCAGCATCTCTGACCTAAACACTATGACCCCCCTAATGGTTCTGCCTCCATCAACCTAGTCTCTCCAAAGCAGCAGAAGGATCTCTGCAAAATGTAAACATCACACTCCTAATAAAATCTCCAGTAGCTTTTTCCCCGCCCCCCCCACTGTCCCGAGGGATAAAGTCCCAGATCCCCCCAAAGACCTCGAAGCTCCCCAGCGATGCAGCTTCAGACTGAACTCCCAACAGTTCCGTGCCTCTCACTTAGCGCGTGCTTCCACCCTGGGCAGCTCCCACTCCAGCCTCCAGCTTGCAGCACTCTGAGGGCTCCCCCTGCTGTGGGTTCCTGACACCCCGTCACAACTTCCCTGGACCTGACCAGGGTTTGCTCAACGTCTGGCTTCTGCACAGTATGACCTCCACTGCCGAGACCGTGTCTGGGCTTGGGGGCCTTTTCTCTTGCGATGCTTGGCTTAGAGGCACACAATAAATGCTTCTGAATAAATAATAATATTTATCATTCAAATAAAGAAAAGGAAATGCTTTTTACACTTTATATAACACAGAAATTCCCAAAATTGCCCGCAGAATTTCTTTCTCGTTCAGCCCACCAGGCGTGTGGTCCTCGGAAGAAAAGTGGATCCAGCCCAAGTCTCTCATTTTACAGAAGATTCTGTGGCCCAAAGGAAACAGAGTCCCCAAATCATTTAGCATGTTATCTCTTAAAAGAGTGCAGTGTATTCTCAGAAAATAGCCTACAGCACAGTAAAATGTAGCTATTTTAAACACTACCTGCAGGGGTTTTAAAGCCCAGAAATACCGTAGAAATTAGAAATCTTAATTAAGATAAGAGGAAAGAGCCAAGCTAGGAAGATGAGAAGCTGGTTTCTCATTACTCACATTGAAATAAAATTGATTAAATAATTAAATGAAAAATAAGAACAAAACCTAGAAGAAAACATAGGTGAATAGTTACGAATTATCAACAGGAAGGACTTTAAGCTTAAAAGCAATGGAAGAAATCACATAGGAAAAGACGTGACAACTGAAAATTAACGTGGGTTTGGGCCTCCTGGCCAATTCAGGCAGGACTTCTTTCTCTATGTGTAAACATAACTGGCTGTAGCCCCCTAAGTAATTTAAAAAGAAAACAGTGTCATTAGCATAAGTCCAGGAAACTATAAATGCTTTGGATCATAAGAAAGGAAAAAAGGGCACAGATGTAATGTTGGTCAGTTATCAAAATTCAAGCTCTGCAAAATCAAACTCAATCGTCATTAACAAATTAAAGTGAACTTTTGAGTCCACATGATAAGTGCCAGGCATTAGGTTACATGCCTCTGACCCCTGCACTAACATCTTCTAGGGAAAGAAAGCCGCATGGGGTAAGGAGTAGCACTAGGTACCACCTAAAGCATTTGGTACTGCAGAAGTTATTTACTTTCTCTGATTTAACTGAAGCTCAAACTTCAATACTTTGGCCACCTGATGCGAAGAACTGACTCATTGGAAAAGACCCTGATGCTGGGAAAAGTTGAAGGTGGGAGGAGAAGGGGACAACAGAGGATGAGATGGTTGGATGGCATCACAGACTCAGTGGACATGAGTTTGAGTAAGCTCCGGGAGTTGGTGATGGACAGGGAGGCCTGGTGAGCTGCAGTCCATGGGGTCACAAAGAGTCAGACATGACTGAGTGACTGAACTGAGCTGAACTGATTTAACTACCTGATGGAGTTGTTTTGAGGGTGAAATGAGATCATGCTAGTTAAAGCTCTTAGCACAGTGCTTGCCAGGGAGATAAATCTCAATAAAATATTAAAAAGAGCTGACTTAAGTCGGATTCTACAGATCTAGGCCTAAGAACATTTCTATAAAGATCTAAGCTATACTCCTCTCCCCCACACACCCCACTAACCGCTTTGATCAATATTTGTCCTGATATTTCACGGTATTTCCTTTAGGTCAGTAGGGGAGGGAAAAACTTTTTCTCTACCTTCCCATGTTCAGTTTCTGGGGGCCTGTGAATAAGTCCAACCAAAGACAGGATAACAAGGGGAAAAAAGGGAGTATCCTCATGCGTGCAGGACTCATACCTGCAGGAGCAATCAATGAGGAATATAACCCAAAGTAGTTAGAATTTGGAGTTTATACACCTAACTCAATAGAGCAAAGAAAAGGCCAGTAAAGGAAGAACAGAAGGGTTTCTTTAGGGAAGGCCAATGGATTTTCAGGAGAACAAACAGGAGATAAGAAAGTTTGTGATGATGCTTGTCTCTGTGGGTATGAGAAGCCTATATGCCTGCTTCAGGGCCATAAAACTCCCCTAGTCAGGACACTTATGAGTAGCTCTGCCCCAAAGAGGAAATTTGAAGCAGGCTTATTTCCCCAAAGTTGGCGCTTTGGGTCAGAAAAGGGAAACTCCAAAACAGCTTCTTTCTTCATCCGTTGACTCTCAACAGTCCTCAGCTCAAAATAATTTTATACCAAAATAGCATATCTTGATTCCCTTCGAGTCTGATAAGTGTAACAAAGAGGGGGGAAAGCTGACATGTGCAACCAGTTACTTAAGACGTCAATACTATAACATAAATGAGATAATATACAGAAAAGTATAGATTATAATAGAAACTAAAATGATTATTATCATGTAAATTCCCACCTTAGTCAAAAGGCAAAAATCCCCAGATGTATAAGGATGTCACTAGAGCAGTTATCCATGTCTGTAACAGAGCATTTGACAACATTCCTAATATCTTTCTTAATCTATTAGACTCTCCTAGATTATACATATTGTTAAAAACCATGAGTCAGCTAGCTTAGACTGAGGGAATCTCTAAGCTTCTTATACCATCATTTTCTCTAAGACTTTAAAAATTTCTTAAATTTGGTGTTTTCTCCTTTTTCTAAAATTCTCAACCCAGCCCCAATATTCCCAATTTCCCACACTTTTCTCACTAATCATAATAGTCAATTAGAAAGTCAGCTTGGGCCTTTTTCTGAACAGTTTCCTGGTTTTGTCCTTACGGGAAGAAAGAACAGTAAGTTACTTGGAAAACCCAAGAAAATACGTTGAATAAGAGCTTTATTTTGAGTTAAGTGAAGGAAATCTATTAAAGTTTCCCCAAAAGGAGTTTGTTTTTTAAACAGACAACAACCAAAAAAGCAAAACTATCCTTAGAAATTATTCAGATGATGCCAAAATTCCAAAGGGTTTCTTTCTTAAGTCTAGCTCATATTTTAGCTTCTGGGTATAACTCATACCTGACACATAAAACTGAGGTTCAGCCCCACTTCCTCAGCTGAAACCCTTTTCCTTAAAGAAAATAACTTCATGTTTTTGTTGGCAATTTTTTTTTATGTGCAAAATACTCAGGGGTGGGTAATCTCTCAAGTTTGTCCTTAGACTTTCATTATAAATATTTAAAGCTTGGAAAGGTCACCAATGGTTTGCATTTTCCCAATCGGTTTTTGGAAATAAATACCCCAGCCCCTGTGGTAGGCTGAGAAAAGGTGAGTAATTTATGGGTTGATGTAAACCACTGAAGAACTCCCAGAATAAGGTTTGTAGCACACACGGGGTTTCCTGGATGGCAACTTTACCGGAGGGAAAGAGGAAATCTTGCTGGAACCACCTGTTTGACTCCTGCTGACTCACTCTTAATCCCTCACCAGTAGAGACCTGAGCGTAGACACACGCATTTCTGGGAGTAGGGGCTTCTAACGATGAGACGAAGGGGTACCTGCCAGCGCCGGGGAGAGGGACCCGCAGGCCGGCGGCCCCAGCTCGCCGCCCGGCCTCCGCGCGCGCCGGGTTAGCGCGCACGGTCCGGACCGGCCACGTGCTCCTGACACCGACACGACAGTGACGGCGCCGCCGCTGAGCCGCGGCGCGCCGGGAGCCCCAGGCCAGCGCGTGACTTGGTTTCCTTGTCATTTTCCGCGCGGCCCCACCCGCTGGGGCGGGGCCTGGGCTCCCGGCCAGGTGGGCTGTCCGCACCCGGGCGAACCCTCACTCCCGCAGCTCACGTGGCCGGCAGCCACCCGCCTGCCCGGCTTACTTTCATATTTAGCCAGGCCCTACCCACAATGCTTTCGTTAAAAAATGAAATGCAAAAGAGGTTAGTGGTTAACATAATCCTTACAAATACTACTTTTAGAAAGAGGGATTTTTGTTTTTTCACATCATATTTAGTCGAGAAGTTGTTCACATCTTATTTGTCATGGTTGCGACATGGGCCATGAAAAGTCTCCTTACTTAAAAAAGTGTCTGGAAAGGAACTATAAATACTCAGAAACCTATCCATGCCCACAGTTGGTCCGAAAGCTGTGGGTTATCATATTTGTCTCCCCCACAACCCCACAACCATGTTTGACTGACTGTGTTTTGCCTTCATCAAGAAGCAGTAATTGGCAGTTTACACAGATTAACTAAGATGGAAATTTTAAGAAATTTTTAGTTTATTATCTAAAAAATAGACTTAGGCTGGCCTGCCCAAGACTCACAGACATAGAAAACAGACTTGTGGTCGCCAAGGGTAATGGGGTGGGGAGGGAGGCGTTTGGAGTTTGGGATTAGCAGATGCAAGCTGTTATATATAGGCTGGGTAAACAAGGTCCTACTATACAGCGCAGAGAACTATAGTCACTATCCTGCAATGAACCATAACGGAAAAGAAAATGAAAAAAATAAAAGAGCCTGCTTGGTTACATTTTTTTTTTTCTCGGTAAGGTTAACTTTACTGCAGCGTTTATAGATTTACTTTCCAAGTCCCTAGGGGAGAAAGCGAAATGCAATGAAAGCAACTTTGTTTTAAGTCGCTTTAAACTTATCAGAGAGTTTATCCATTTTTAGAAATCTTATATTGAAAACCTTTAATTCATGGTTAAACAGCAATGCATTTCTTATTATAAATCAGGAAAAAGAAGGGGAAAGCCAATTAAAGAAGCTTCCTTTCAAAGCTACACTGGCATGATCTCATATGTCCGTATGTATATATAAATATACATGTGTCTGTAGGTGGATAGAAAAAACCTGGAAGAGACATACCACATTATTAACAGTGATTACATAACTCTGTTTTTGTGTGCATGCTCAGTCATGACAGCCCCATGGACTGTAGCCCGCCAGGCTCCTCTGCCCCTGGGATTCTCCAGGCAAGAATACTGGCGTGGGTTGCCATTTCCTCCTCTAGGGGATCTTCCCGACCCAAGGATCCCACCCGAGTCTCCTGCATTGGTAGGCGGATTCTTTACCACTGAGCCACCTGTGAAGCCCTACCTAACTCTAGGGAGTAGGATTTCAGGTGAGGGCATTTAAAGAAACTTTCAGAATGAAAAAATGTATGCAAACAATGGTTGCCAAAAATTCAGTACATTTATAAGTGTCTGCAGCAGCAGCAGCAGCAGCAGTGAATGAGTAGAAAATGAACTTTGGATTATTTCACAACAAACATAAAGCACATACGTTCACAGACCCAGATGGAGACCCAATTTAAAACCACGTGGGAAAGGAGGTTTCTAAATCTGGCAAGACTTCCTGACTCCTCATGGATCCTTTCCGTCTGCCAGTTGTCAGCCATAGCTTCTTCTCTTTGGTTCAATTGCTATGATTGGTTAGAGTTTACAGTCAAATGCAATCAACAAGTTCCAACACACTGGCTTTCCTTATTAGCAAAGAAACTTGACTGCTTTGTTGAGATATATGCATCCTCTACGATAACTTTGTTTGGGGAAAAAATTTGAAAAAAAAAAAATCAGGGAGAATAGTAGTAGCGTTAGTCACTTAGTCATGTTTGACTTTGCGACCCCATGAACTGTAGCCCAGGAGCCCAGGCTCCTCTGTCCATGGGATTCTCCAGGCAAGAATACTTGAGGGGGTAGCTGTTTCCTTCTCCAGGGCATCTTCCCAAACCAGAGATCGAACCCAGGTCTCCTGCATTGCAGGCAGATTCTTTACCACCTGACCCACCAGGGAAGCAGGTTCTATGTTGACTGAATCTTGATAAATGACAAGGGCATCATTTGTTGGTAAGGATGGTTCTCAGCTAGAGAAAACCCACAGCTCACACTCTCAGGCTGGTTGTAGCTTGTTTAAAATGGATGCTTTGCATCAGCCAGCCTTGTTGAACTTAATACTAACTTCTGAATTTAAAAGCATAAAGATACAAAGTCCCCAAATTCTAGCCAACCAGTAGTCTAGAAATGTTAGAGCACTGGAATCTTGCTCAGTGTTTCTGTCATGATAGGCATTTCCATGTCTATTTCAGATGACTAAAATATCTAGCGAGGTGAGGTCCATTCCAAGGGAAATGGACTAGAATTTGCTGATGCAATTTCAACCTATAACCCAGGCCGAAGATGACAATTATTAAAATGATGTTCTTAGTGTTAGATAATTTTTTCCACAAAAATATCTATATCACGGGGGGGGGGGAAGGTAACATCCCTACAAAACAATGAAATTTAAAAAAACATTTGGAGATTATATATACATAAAAAGAGAGGGAGGGAGACAGGAAGGGAGGGAAGGGGAAGGGAGGGGGAGAAGGGGAGAAAGAGAGAGGTCTTACTGAAATGCATGTTATCTTTCAACCCTGTCGCTTCACTTGAGGGATTTGATTTATGCAATCATCTCCCCTCCGACTAGTCATTGCTGCGTATCTACCTCTCTAGGAGTTCAGGAGACCTGACCTTAGTGACTCATTTCTAAGGAAAAGAACAAGGCAAAAGTAATAGGGTATCACCTCCAATATGAGTTTGAAAAATGACTGGATTCTGCCAGGATTCTCTCTCTGCCCTGCCCCTTTCCCCCTCGTTGCTCTGGGGGAAGCCAGCTGCCCCACACAGAGTCGGCCAATGCAGAGGCAAGGAAGGGTGTTTGCAGCCAACAACCACTCCAGCCTGAAGCCATCTGAGTGAGCCAACAGCCAGGCAGAGGGCCTGCAAGCAAGGAAGTCTCCCCAGGGGAGCCTCACGAGGACCACTGCCTGGGCCAACACCTTCCGTGCAGCTGGGGAGAGCCCCTCGGCCTGAGCGCCAGCCAGCTATGCCCAGATTTCTGCCCCACGGATGTTGTGAGAAAACAAATGTTAGCTGTCTTAAATCGCTGTCTGGGGTAAGTCTGTTAGACAGCCGTAGATAGCTAATACATGCCCTTCACTAAAAGCGCCTCCTCTGCTTAAGCATCCTTGGAAGCCTTGTGTTTTGCAAGTCGCCTTCAGGGTCCAAGTGTGAGCCACACAAGAAGATGGACGGCGTTCCTATAATTACACCTTGTTTTTGCCAAAATCATCCGTCATCCGTCCCAGCTTGTTCTCATCACATTCACCATCCTTGACTCTGACAGACGTGGGGCTGTTTTCAAAAGCAAATCTGCCTTCCAAAGAGAAAGAGTCACTGCCCCAAGGAACACTGAAAACGAAGATGCTGTGGTTTCTACAGACAGTTTCACTTGGTTTCAGATACATTTTAAACAATGGCTCCATCGTTGGAATAATTCTTCCAAGGTGATTATTTTGAAGGTCATTAATACTCACTTCGGATATTTAAGGCACAGATTACTCAATGAATGAGCTGTGCTGCGTTTCCTTACTTCGTGTCTAACAAACATACGCCACATCCTACCAGTAACTATTCTGGGGACTTCCCTGGAGGCCCAGTGGTTGACTTCACCTCCCAATGTAGGGGGTCCAAGTTCGATCCCTGGTGGAGGAGCCAAGATCCCACCTGCTTTGGGGCCAAAAAACAGAAGCAATATTGTAACAAATTCAATAAAGGCTTTAAAAATGGTCCACATTAAAAAAAAAAATCTTTAGGACTTCCCACTGGTCCAGTGGCTGTGACTCTGTACTCTCAATGCAGGGAGTCTGGGTTCAATCCCTGGTCAGGGAACTAGACCCTACGTGCCGTAATGAAGACCTGCATCGCCACGACTAAGACTCAGCACAGCCAAGTAATTTTTTTTTTAATCACTCTGTGCAGTATTACCCCTGTTTTGCAGAGAGGAAACTGAGGCAGAGTGGACTTGCCGAAGGTACGCAGAGCAGGAGTCTAATCTGAGCAGTCTGGTCCAAGTCTTTGCTGTCTTGCTTCCGTTAATTCACTTTCTTTTCTACTTAGATCTCATACCATAACAGGATCAACACAGTAACACAGCAGAGTCAGTTTCTCGTTCATTGTAACAACATTTCACCTCTATTCAGATAATCTTCTAATTTGATGGGTTTAGAAAATGTCCAAAGTACCATTCTCCTGTAAGGGAAGGAAAAAGAGGCCAGAGCATCTGTCTTTGGTCAAATTTAGGAAGGTGTAAGTTCAAAGGACTTTGGTCTTTATGTAAAACCTGATGATTTTTTACATCAGTAATCTATCAGACTTTGAGTAGAACTTTCCACGCATTTTTTGGGTGTGGTATGTCTGACCGAAACACTGACCAAGCTCAAGCTGGATCTGGAGTGTGGCTTCTGAGAAGAGGGCTTTGTGGCAGCCATCATGTCCAAGTCTTGACAACAGCTGACTTACTTTGGAGAGGGTTCCTTCACTGACAAACCTCCCTTTTTACTTTCTTTTTGGTTTGTGAGGGAGTACAAGCAGAGTGTATCTCCTCTGAGTGTAACCTAGGGAAGTGTCCTTTCTGGTTTGGTTTCCTAGGACCCGTGTCTCCCTTCAGTCTGCACCTCCTTCCTCCAAACCAAAGATCCTTGTTGATACATTTATTTTGTGTCACCTCTCAACAGATCCTTTGTATCTTATAATAATGTGTAAATTTGTTCCCAGGTAAAGTAGAACCCCTTTGGTGGTGGTTACGGGGCTTCCCTGATGGCTCAGTGGTAAAGAATCTGCCTGCCAATGGAGGTGAGACAGGAGATGCGGGTTTGATCCCTGGGTCGACAAGATCCCCTGGAGGAGGAAATGGCAATACACTCCAGTATTCTTGCCTGAGAAGTCCCGTGGAGAGAGGAGCCTGGTGGGCTGCAGTCCACGGATCGCAGAGAGTCAGACACGATGAAGCACAGAGGTGGTTATGCAGTTGCATTAGTTCCATCAGCCTCACAATGCCTGGTACAAAAACAAATTGCTTATTTTTTTTAATACTTAATAATTATTTTTTTAATGAATAGTTTCCATATACAAGGAACCATGTTATTAACTACAGACAGGATCCAAGTTGGCTTCCAAAGTTAAGCAAGCACCAGGAGATGCTTCAGTCAGCCTTGTAAAGATTCCAAACTGCTAGGACCATCAGCGAACCTCAGCAGGAAGTGAATCTGACCACTCTAATGAGTTTCCAGACTACTCATTACTGGAAACCACCATTTACAAATGGTTACTTGATTTGTTTGCCTTAGTGTATTATTCTGTTGCTGTTGTTATTCAATCTCTCAGTTGTGTCCAACTCTTTGCAACCCCATGGACTGCAGCACGCCAGGCTCCCCTGTCCTTCACTATCTCCTGGAGTTTGCTCAGACTCACATCCATTAAGTCAGTGACGCCATTCAACTATCTAACTGCGCTCAAGGACTTTCTTTGATTCGAGTGCACATTTTTTAATCTCTAAGAAACCAAATTAAAAAGGATTCTGTGAATATATGAGGTCACCCTTGAGTTCTCCTCTTTTTCCATCCTTTCTATGAAGGCATAAACACCATCACTTTAATAAGGAGATTAGCAACAAGTATTTACTGGGCCCTACCATTAGCAAATGCTTTGGCAAGGAATACACAAGAGAAACAACCTCTGTCCTCACGTAGCCAAGTAAATAATGTATGTGATTCACCTGCAGAAAGTAATACCAAAGCACAACGTAAGGTTCCCAGAACACAGTTTACAAGCAAGGAGCGTGAGCCTGGAGGGGCCAGGCGGCTCACCCAGAGATGCGCAGCTGCTAAGTGACCCAACCAAAACTCCACTCTGGTTTTCTGATGCCAAGTCCAATGCCCCTGTCCCAAATGAGGCTGGATATGCAGAAATATACATCCAGCCTGAGGAATGTCCAAGGAAAGAATGAGACAATGTATGATTTGAATAAAGAGGTTTTATTGCATTTTAAAGAAAATTATAGGGGCTCCCCTGGTGGCTTGGTGGTAAAGAATGCCTGCAGATGCAAGAGACATGGGTTCAATCCCTGTTCCAGGAAGATTCCTCATGACACAGTGCAACTAAGCCCATGAACCACAACTACTGAGCTTGTGTCCTAGAGCCTGGGAGTGACAACTACAGAGCCTGAGGGCTGCAAATACGGACGCCCGAGAGCCCTAGAGCCTGTGCTCCACAACAAGAGAAGCCACCGCAACGAGAAGCCCCCCAACCGCAAACAGAGAGTAGCCCCCCTCTCACCGCAACTAGAAGAAAGCCTGCGACTGGAAGGGAGCAGTGAAGACCCAGCACAGCCAGAAACAAAGATAGATAAACAAAAGTACAAGCACAATCCAGTTTGCAAGTAGGTTATTCAGTCTGTGCAAATGACTAAAGAAAAAAACACATAAAGTTGTAGTCATACATTTAGTAAAGAATGTTAATGGCGAAAATGTATTTCCAAGGAAAGAACATAGGCAACTTTGGGGTGACAATTGCTGATGAGAAGTCCATGCCACCATCCTGTGCTGGTGTCAGACTCGGCAGGACATGCTCAAGGCTATCGGGTTGGCAGGAGGGAGTTGCAGGGGTCAGGGGGGACCCCCTCCAGCAGGGGACAGACATCTCTGAGACCACACACAGTCACTTCAGTACTCAGAACAGATAGCTGGGCCATCTGGCAGTAATTCCCACTTTAGTGTTGCTTTCCTTGAAATAACTTGTCATTCCCGGAAATTTGCTCCTCTGGGAGATAATTAGCAGGAGGACCCAGCAGGGGTGAGGTCACATGCCTGAATCTCCCTGCTTGCGTGTGTCAGTCGGTCAGTCAGTCGGTTCAGTCGCTCAGTCTGTACTCGACGGATATTTTCGACTAAATGAAAACCATGTTCTGCAGCATAGATCCTGTCATGTTCCAGTGACTTAACTGCTGATGTCTTGGTCTAAATGTCACATACAAAGAAAAGTTCTGAGAGCTAGGGATGGTTGATAAGTTAAAACCAAAGACTGCCGCCACTTTGATATGGACTGAATATTTATGTGGGGCTTCCCTGGTGGCTCAGACGGTAAAGCATCTGCCCACAATGTGGGAGACCCGGGTTCAATCCTTGGGTCGGGAAGATCCCCTGGAGAAGGAAATGGCAATCTACTCTAGTATTCTTGCCTGGAAAATCCCATGGACAGAGGAGTCTGGCAGGCTACAGTCCATGGGGTCACAAAGAGTCATCAGTTCAGCTCAGTTCAGTTCAGTCGCTCAGTTGTGTCCGTACTGCCCTCCAAATCTATACATTGTGTCCCCGATCCTGAATATGATGGTATTTGGAGGCAGTAGCTTTGGAACATGGTTAGGTCATGAGGGTGGAGCCCTCATGAATGGGATTAGTGCCCTCTAACACATGAGCATTGACCACTTTCCCCACCACCTGAGGACGCTGGGAAGACAGACATCTGCCAGCCAGGAATGAAATCATGGACTTTCAGCCTCCAGAACTGCGGGAAATAAATGTGGTCTAAGTCATCCAGTCTCTGGCAGTTTGTCACTGTAGCCTGAGACACAGCTCATCACATTCCTTTTCTGCCACTTAACAGGAGTGTGATCATGCACAAGTTAGTATCGTGAGGCTCAATTTTCTCATTATTAAAATGAGTATAATAAAACACAGGCAGCTGGACTTCCCTGGTGGTCCAGTGGTTAAGAATCTGCCTGCCAATGCAAGGGACACAGGTTTGATCCCTGATCCAGGGAGATTCCACATGCCACAGGGGAACTAAGCCTGTGTGCCACAACCACTGAGCTTAAGCTCTGGAGCCCGTGCTCTGCAACAAGAGAAGCCACCGCAACGAGAAGCCTGGCCCCACAGCTGGAGAGTAGCTCCCACTTGCTGCATCTAGAGAAAACTGGTGCAGAGCAATGAAGACCCAGGGCAGCCAAAAAATAAATAAATAAAGCACAGGCAGGGCTTCCCTGGTGGCTCAGTGGTAAAGAATTCGCCTGCCAATGCGGGAGACACGGGTTCGATCCCTGATTCTGGAGGATCCCCTGTGCTGCAGAGCAACTAAGCCAGCGCACCACAACTACCGCGTCTACGCTCTAGAGTCCCGGAGCCGCAACTGTTAACACTGAGTCCACGTGCGGCAGCTACTGAGCCCCAGAGGCTGTGCCTCCCAACAAGAGAAACCACCACAGTGAGAAGTCTGTGCATCCCAACCAGAGAGCAGCACCTGTTCTCTGCAACTAGAGAAAGCCGGTGCAGCTACGAAGACCCATCACAGCCGTAAATAAATAAATATATCTTTTAAAATATACCAGCGATAAGTACTTCAAAATCAAACTTGGTGATGATTTTCCTGGAACTGACACCAAAAGCAAAGGCAATAAAAGCCAAAATAAATAAGTGGGTCTACATCAAATTAAAGGGGAAAAAAAACCTTCTGCACAACAAAGGAAACCATCAGCAAAATCAAAAGGTAAACTACTAAGAGAGAAAGAATATCTGAAATCATACATATGATAAGTGATTAATATCCAAACTATATAAAGAACTCACACAACTCAGTAGCAAAAATACAAACAATCCAGCTGAAAATGGAGCAGAGGACCTGAACAGACATTTTTTCCAAAGAAGATACACAGATGGCCAACAGGCACAAGAACAGGCGCTCAGCATCAGTAACCATCAGGAAAACGTACATCAAAACCAGAGAGAGAGATCACCTCACACCCGTTAGGATGTCCACTACCAAAATGACAAGAATAACAAGTGGTGGGACGGATGCAGGGAAAAGGGAACCCTTGTGCACTGTTGGCGGGAATGCAAATTGGTGCATTCATGTGGAAAACAGTCTGGAGATTCTTGAGAAAATTAAACACTAGAGCTACCACGTGACCCAGAAATCCCACTCTAGGTATTTACCTGAAGAAAATGAAAAACGAATTTAAAAAGATGACCTTCATCCCCATGTTCACTGCAGTGGTATTTATAATAGCCAAAACATAGAAACTGAAGTGTCCATCAATAGGTGAATGGGTAGAGAAAATATTATTCAGCTATAAAAAAGAATGAAATCTTGCCATTTGTGACCCCATAGATGGATCTTGAGGGCACTGTGCTAAGTGAAATAAGTCAGACAGAGAAAGACAAATATCATACGATCCCACATATATATGGAATCTAAGGAGGAAAAAAAAATACAGAACTCAAATTCAGAGAGCAGATAAACGGTTATGGTGGGTGTGGTTGGAGGGTGGGCAAAATGGGGGTCAAGAAGTACAAACTTTCAGTTATAAATTAGTAATGAGGATGTAATAGACAGCATGGTGACTATAGTTAATACTGTATCATATATTTGAAAGTTGCTAAGAGTAAATTCTAAAAGTTCTCATGAGAAAAAAAAATGTGTAACTGTTGGAAGATGTTAACTACACTCAAGAGTGGTGATCATTTGGCAACATATACAAATACTGAATCATATGTTGTACATTTAAAAATAATACAATGCTATGTGTCAATTACACTTCAATTTTTTAAAATATTTTCAGAAGGTTATAATAATAGTACTACTTCATAGAATGACTAGAGGGTAAATGACTGCATTGAGCACAGTCCCAAACAGCAAGAGCTCAATCAATGCTGTTTAACTACTACAATGATAATTATGACTACCTGCTCTTTATTTCACAGGATATTTTTCTATATTGCAGAGATGAGCATTGTTTGGGTGTAAATCAAATGCTTTAAATCATATTATCTGACTTGTTTTGATGGCTCTAGGGACATGGGGCTTCCTGGTGGCTCAGCCATAAAGAATCACCCAACAGTACAGTGGCCCAGTTTGCTCCCTGGGTCGGGAAGATCGCTGGAGAAAGGATAGGCTAAGCACTCCAGTATTCTTGGGCTTCCCTTGTGGCTCAGCCAGTAAAAAATCTGCCTGCAATGCGGGTAGACCTGGGTTGGATCCCTAGGTTGGGAAGATCCCCTGGAGAAGGGAAAGGCTACCCACTCCAGTACTCTGGCCTGGAGAATTCCATGGATTATACAGTCCATGAGGTTGAAAAGAGTCGGACAGGACTGAGCACCTTTCATTTTCACTTTTCACAGTGCAGGAGATGCAGGAGAACCGGCTTCTATCCCTGGGTCAGGAACATCCCCTGGAAAAGGGTGCACACAACCCACTCTAGTATTCTTGCAGGAAAAATCCCACGGACAGAGGAGCCTGGCAGGCACCATGGTGTCACAAAGAGCCTGACACGACTCAGCAACTGAGCACAGCACAGGGACAGATAAGGAACTTGTACCTAATGAGAGCTGGGGCACCAGGTGGGGCCGGCCTTCTACCTCTTACCAGATCCTGCCCCTCTGCTCCTGGTTGTCCCCGGGTTTATTCTCAAGTACGATCCTCCACACCTGGCCAGTCTTGGTCTTTCATCCACCAACTCTTTCCTCTGCCCAGCTCTGGGGCTGTGAGCAACCTCATCACCTGGTCTCACCACCCAGTCCTCTGCCTGGTGAGTGCCCTGGGTGAGCAAAGGCACACCTCCGCCCAGCCCACCCGACTCTGGACCAGAGGGCTGTAGTCAGGGAGAATCCTTGGAATGCAGTGTCCACATAAATGCCACCCCCCAGCCAAAGGCAGTAAAACTTTCAGCAGTGACCCTTAATAATACAGGGCTCACAGCCTTTAAGCAAGGCCATTTTCCAGCTGGGTTTGTGGCTCAGCAGGTAAAGAATCCACCTACCATGTGAAAGATCTGGGTTCGATCTCTCGGTTCGGAAGATCTCTGGAGAAGGGAAAGGCTACCCAGTCCAGTTTTTTGGCCTGGAGAATTCCATGGACTGTATAGTCCATGGCGTCGCAAACAGTCAGACACGGCTGAGTGACTTTCACTTGAGGACAAAGATAAGGATGGACTGATGGTCCGGCGAGTACTCCCTGGCTTCCCCGTCCAACCTTCAGGCCAGGAGGTACTTCCATCCCATTGCACAGAGAAGGCAGGCAAGACCCAAGAGAGGACGCTTGCCAGGTCAGGAAGGTAGGGTGGGGACAAGGCCACATCCAGAAACCTGACCGCGGCTGCCTGAAAGCGGCAACTTTCCAGGGGAGAGGTGTGTCCCAGGACACAGGTTTGGGCAGAAAGAAAGAAACTAGCACAGCGGAGAAACATTTTTTTTTTTTTTTTTGGAAACGGAAAAAAGTTCCAGCCGGGGTCCACCTGCCAAACCAGAAACAGACAAAGAGCTCCTGTCTGGGTCTGCGGCGGCCCAGCTGTCTCACCTGACTCCAGATGGACTGACTCCGGGACAAGACACCGAGGCCCCAGCTCCAGAACCAGTCGTTCCCAACTGCCCGCGGCTCCGCAACCCCCCCGCCGGCCCCAGGCCGCCTCCCCGCCAACCCCGAGGTCCAGATGGGGCCTGCTGGAGGGGAAGCTTCTCGATGCTGGGACCCACGAACTTCCCGAGGAGGCCGATTCTGACCCATCCCACCTGGCCTTCCCTGGAGTGGCACAGGCCACCGCAACCACAGGTGGGCTTCTGGGGATTCCGCCACACCCCAGCTGATGCCCCCTGCCCCCCGCCCCAGCCTTCATCCTACATCATCCTTGCCCGCGAGTAGTAACCAGCACCTTCTTCAAAAACCATGTCTCCCCAAGAGTCTTGAAAGAAACGCTGGGAAAATATTTCCATGTGATCTTTAGCTTTTTCAACTTGGAAAGAAATGTTAAGAAGCATTCAGCCTCTTCGCAGAAGGCCAGGATGCGCTGGTGGCTTAGCTAAGTCCCTTTCCAGGGTCATTTCGGGTTGGGGATCCCATTTGCATCAGACCTAGGGGTTTATATGATGGTATTTACACCATGTGGAACTTTGTTTACTCCGTTTTTCTTTCTTTTTTTAATTGTTTACTCAGTTTTTCTTTTTTTTTTTAAATTGAATGAAAGATTCTTTAAATCCTGTGTTTTATAATTTTCAAAAGTTTCACACACACATGACTTCATATAATCACCTAACGACCCATTTTCAATCCCCTACCCCTCTTTGTCCCTCCTTCCTTCCCCTCTCCCCCCCGGTAACCCCTAGTTGGCTCTCTGTATCTGTGAATCTGCTTTTTTTTTGTTTCATTCACTAGTTTGTAGATTCCACACATGTGACATCATACGGTGTCTTTACCTGACAGTCAGTCTCTTTTATTCTAACTGGCTGAGCTGGCTGCAAGAAAGGAATGCGATTCCTTATTTTTACATCAACAGCACTATAATAATACAGTGAAAGAAAAACAGACACGTCCCAATATGTCACACTTTTGATTTTTCAGGAGTTTTGCTTATTCCCATATAATTCTCCCATAGGTGTGAGCACAGTATGATTGCTCTCCCACTGAACCTTACATGGAAGAGTTTTCCTTTGTACTATCCAGTCTTAATAACTCTCTATTTTAAATCTGCACAATTTTCCATCTCTCAAATACATGCATAAAAACATACTTCATACATTTCCTGTTGTTGGGTGTATTCTGGGGGAACAGGGTTTTTATGACTGGGAGGAAAGGTTAGTTTTGGGCACTGCTTCCAAAGGCAGCTCTGGGTGGATAAGGAGGTTCAGAAGAGAGTGGAGATAAGGCTTGAGGAAGTAGACAAATGTGTCATAGTTTTGCAGTTAGCTGTTAGTATTCCTAAGGTTTAGATCAGATTTTCTTAACCTCTTGATTGGCCTTGGAGACTCATAACACTCTGACACTGTACACAGAATGTTTGGACACATGCCAACGTGTGCAACTTTGTGGACACAGACACATAACTTTCATCAGAGTCCCAAAGAGTGTAATGATTTTTGAGAGATTTTAAGAACTACTGTTTCAAAAGAATAGCTTGAAAGAGACAAGTCCCTATGGACGCTAAGCCTCTGCCAACCCCAAAGAGACATCTGAAGGAGAGCATTTGGGGATGACACACTGGTGTGTGTCTTGGGGGCTGGACATCACAGGGGACCTATAATAACTCACCTCCATAAATATGGCACACTCAAGAAACTGAAAAGTGCTGTGACAGGGGTATGTGAATAAAATTATATTGGCATTCAGAGAAGAAAAGAGCCCTTATGATTGAGGGGAAAGGAGAGACAAGAGAGGCAGTCTTGCTGAAAAAGATGAAGCCTCAAAAACACTTTTAGGGAAGCATGTGAGGTGTGGTCTGCATGGCGAGGATGTGGAAGGCAGACCAAGTAAATGGTGGAGTGTGGAATAAAGAGGGGAGGTAGGTCAGGGCCAGAGGGTTTTAGATGTACACTTAAAAACAAAACCTGGGGGCTTTGGTCTGGTGGGTAAGAATCCACTTCCCAATGCAGGGGACATGGCTTTGATCCCTGGTCCAGGAGCTATGATCCCACATGCTGCAACCAAGCCCATGCACCACAATTACTGAAGCCAGAGGGCTCTGGAGCCGGTGCATCGCTACAAGGGAAGCCACGATAATGAGAAGCCCACGCACGCCGCTAGAGAATTGCCCCCATCTTGCCACAACTAGAGAAAGCCCCATGCACAGCAATAAAGACTCAGCGCAGCCAGAATTAATTCATTCATTTAAAACCAAAGCCAGGGGCTGCCCAGCAGTCCTGAGGTTTAGACTCTGGACTCCTGATGCAGGGGGCACATGTTTGATCCCTGGTGAGGGAACTAAGATTCCACATGCCCCGGGACGCCACCAAATGAAAGAACCAGTGAGCAAAACGGCTACCTCTGTGGCTTCGTCACATCCTGGGGGACTCATGACGGAACGCCAGGTGACTCTTCTCATTTTCCCAGTTCAGTTGATGTTCTGAGGGCCTCAGAGGAGCCTGCCCCTGTTCCCAAGATGGATGCTGCTTGGGTCTCCTTCAGCCGCTGGGGATGTGGTGCTGAACCCCTCTGGCTGGCCTCCTACCGGGGTTCGTCCTCTCCTTCTAACAGTATTCACCTGCCTGATAACCAAAATACAGGATTCAAGTGATGAAATTTAAACCAATCTAGCCCTGACTACAGAGCCCATGAATTAGGCCTTCAGTTTAACTCTTAGATGACCAGGCTTTCTTCATCACCTTGGCATCTTCCAAGCGCATAACACCAAGTACCTGGCAGGGCCTCAGTGAATGCTTGTACAATGACTAAAACAGCAAAGCAGGAGAATCATATTACAGGTTTGTAAAATCTTCTAATTGCTTACCCATTGCTAAGCTTCTCAGGAGGCTCAGCGGTAAAGATTCTGCCGGTTATGCAGGAGCCACAGGAGATGCGGGTTCGATCCCTGGGGTGGGATGATCCCCTGGAGAAGGAAATGGCAACCCAGTCCAGTAGTCTTGCCTGGAAAATCCCATGGACAGAGGATCTTGGCAGACTACAGTCCATGGGGTCGCAAAAAGTCAGACATGACTGAAGCAACTTGAGCACCCATTGCTAAAAGCATAAAAGAGCACTTTAAAGAAGTTTATAAAGAACTTTATGGACACATAATCTGCGTGCCATAAAATTCAGTAATTTTTAGTAAATTTATGGAGTTACACAACCATCACCACAATCTGGGGCTTCCGCAATGGGTCAGTGGTAAAGAATCTGCCAGCAATACGGGAAACACAGGAGATGTGGGTTTGATCCCTGGGTTGGGAAGATGCCCGGGAGGAGGAAATAGCTACCCACTCCAGTATTCTCGCCTGGAAAATCTCATGGACAGAAGAGCCTAGTGGGCTATAGTCCATGGGGTTGCAAAGAGTCAGACGCAACTGACTAAGCACACACACACGCTACAACCTGGTCCTAAGACATTTTTATTCTCTTCAAAAGGCCTCATGCAATAAGCAACAAGGGACTACTGTTCAGTTCAGTTCAGTTCAGTCGCTCAGTTGTGTCCGACTCTTTGTGACCCCACAGACTGCAGCACGCCAGGCCTCCCTGTCCATCATCAACTCCCGGAGCTTGTTCAAACTCATGTCCATGGAGCTGGTGATGCCATCCAACCACCCCATCCTCTGTCGTCCCCTTCTCCTCCTGCCCTCAATCTTTCCCAACATCTGGGTCTCTTTCAATGAGTCAGCTCTTCACAAATAAGCAACGAGTTCCTACTGCAGAGCACACAAAAGTATAATCAATGCCTGTGATTAACCATAATGGAAAAGAATATGAAAAAGAATGCAAATACATTTACATTCTACACTTCACTGTATAGCAGAAATTACCACAACCGTGTAACTCAACTACAGTTCCATACAATTTTATAAAGGCTGCACAAGAGTAAATTTTTAAATGAAAGAGACCTACCTGGTGTTCTATCACTGTAGCATAATTATTGCCTCTTTTTCTTCATATTCCTTCATGGTCTTTGCCCAAAGGCAGCATTTGTTGCTGCTGTGGTTTGCATAGTCATGTTCTCCTCCTGCGTTTTAGAAGAGGCATTGGTTTCTGTCCTGACACAGAGAGTTTTAAAAGGAGAAATCATATCAGAGACCCGCTTAGACAGAGCTGGCTAAAATTGCTTTTGGCCACAGAAAGATTCCCCCTTAAATAACAGTCCCCTTCCCGTCCCAGCCTTAGACAGCTGCCTACTGTCATTATAAATCAGGCTGAACGGGAGAGCGGACAGCCTGGAGCTACGAGCAGCTCTAGGGGCTGGCTGCAGGCAGCCTGCACAGACGAGCCTGTGGAAGACAGGCCCAGAGAAATTAGAGAATTTAAACTTCATCAAAGGGTGTCATGGAATGATTTCCACCAGATTCTGAAGAAAAGCACAGGTAGGGTTTTTCCTGTCGTCACGTATGGATGAGAGAGCTGGACCATAAAGAAGGCTGAGCGCCGAAGAATTGATGCTTTTGAACTGTGGTGTTGGAGAAGACTCTTGAGAGTCCCTTGGACTGCAAGGAGATCCAACCAGTCCATCCTAAAGGAGATCAGTCCTGAATATTCATTGGAAGGACTGATGCTGAGGCTGAAGCTCCAATACTTAGGCCACCTGATGCGAAGAGCCGACTCACTGGAAAAGACCCTGATGCCGGGAAAGATTGAAGGCAGGAGGAGAAGGGGACGACAGAGGATGAGATGGTTGGATGGCATCACTGACTCAATGGATGTGAGTCTGAGCAAACTCGGGGAGATGGTGATGGACAGGGAAGCCTGGTGTGCCACAGTCCATGGGGTTGCAAAGAGTCGGACACGACTGAGCAACTGAACTGAACTGAACTGATACACACGTGAAGTCACAACCAAGATGGAGAATGGTCTCATCACAGCATAAAGTTCCTCCGTGGCCCTTCGCACAGTCCCCCGTCCTCAGCCTCCATTGTAGGCAGCGGCAAGTCTGCTTCTAGTATCGTAGACTAGGTTTCTCTTTTCTAGAATTCCATATAAGTGAAATCCTGCTTTTTGTACACTGCTGTCTGGATTCTGCTACTCATTATTGTTCTTGAGATTCATTCATATTATTGCATATATTAGTAGCTTTCCTCGTTTATTTACAAGTAACTTTACAAAAGTATTTCTTTCTTTTTAAAAAAGGTGTTTATCTATTTGGCTGTGCCGGGTCTTAGTGGCAGCACGTGGGATCGTCAGTCTTCGTCGCACCATGCATATCTTTTAGCTGTAGCATGCAGGGAACTTTTCAGCTGTGGCATGTGAGCTCCTAGATGAAGCATGCAAACTCTTCACTGAGGCATAGGGACTCTTAATTTCAACATGTGGAATACAGTTCCCTGACCAGGAATCAAACCCAGGCTCCCTGCTTTGGGAGGGCGGAGTCTTAGCCACCAGTCCACCAAGGAAGTACCAAAAATATATTCTTTAAGAAAACTTTATATCTCCAGTGAAATTAGAAAAATCAATATCAATTACCATAAATGAAAGGAACCATAAATAGGAATATTTTGGAAACAAAGTAATGTTAAAATTCTAATGAGATACTATTACAGCAAGAGATACTTCCCCTTCGCTTAAAAAAGAAGCTGAGCAAATGGGAGGGGTTAGTGACATATCACATTAAGATTTTTCCTCCTTGACGTAATCAGAAAGACTGAACGAAAGCTGGAAAGAAAGAACACTCGCATTATAGGTGCCTACGTGTGCTCAGTCACGTCTGACTCTTTGCGACCCCATAAACTGTAGCCCGCCAGACTGTTCTGTCCGTGGGATTTTCCAGGCAAGAATACTGGAGTGGGTTGCCATTTCCTTTTCCAGGGGATCTTCCCGATCCAGGGATCAAACCCTCATCTCTGCATCTCCTCTGTTGGCAGGTGGATTCTTTAGCAGTAGTGCCACCTGGAAGCCCTATTAGAGGGTCAGTGTTATTTAAGTCTGTGTACAGTCTTACCTATAATCCACACCTCATAATGGTCTAGTGATATGTGCCCCATGCCTCAGGCACCATCTTTCTCCAATTAGGAATACACTAATTGGCACGTAATGGGAAAGCCAGATCGCAGTGGTTTTAACTCAGTGCAGAATAACTGTCCTCAGATGACAAGAAGTGTGGAGCTAGCCAGTGTCCAGGGCTGGAGCAATGCCCCCACCAGGTCATCAATACCGCAAGACCCTTTCTCTTCATCTCATGCCATCCTAAGGGAGGGTGTCTGTACTCAAGGTTTCAGGATTTTTTTTCCCACTCCAGGCACCAATCCCCATTCCAGGCAAGAGGAAGGAGAGAAGTGCGCCTCCTCTCTCTTCTCTTCTTTTTTAATCTCTTCACCCCTTTTTTCATCAGTTCACTCTGGTTTTAGTTGGATTAGAAAAGGAATTCAGACAAATGCATGCATTCAGGCTGGCCTGTTAAACAGGAGTTGAATGCTTACATTTTGCTAAGAGAGGTCCAAGACCAGAAAAGCCTTCCACCCACATGAACTGGAGAAGCTTTCAAATGGGGGAGAGATGGAAGTAATCTTGGACTGGCCAGCCTTCCGGGAAACCCCAGCCAGCCTACTTTGGCAAGTGGTCCCTAATCACTGCCTGAGAGACGATAAGGATGAGGGTAGATGGTCAGAATAGTCATCATCAAAAAATCCACAAACAAGAAATGCTGGAGAGGGTGTGGAGAGATGGAAACCCTCCTACACTGTTGGTGGGAATGTAGATTGGCACAGCCACTGTGGAGGTTCCTTAAAAAACTAAATCAGAGCTATCATGTGACCCTGCAATCCCACTCCTGGGCGTATACCTGGAGAAAACCATGACCTGAAAGGATACACGCACCCCAGTGCTCATTGCAGCCCTATTTACGATAGCCAAGACTTGGAAACAGCCTAAACGCGCGTCGACAGAGGACTGAACAAAGGAGATGTGGTGCGTATGGAGAGTAACTCAACCACTAAAGAGAGTGAAAGAATGCCACTTGTAGCAACGTGGGTGGGCCTAGAGAGCGTCATACCGAGTGAAGCCGGACAGAGAAGGAGCGGTATCCTTAAGACATCCTGTACACGTGGCATCTAAGAGAAGTGATACAAATTAACTTAGTTACAAAACAGAAAGGGACTCACAGACTCAGAAAATGAAGGTATGCTTGCCGAGGGGGGAGGGGTAGTGAGAGACTCTGGGAAGGTCACGCACACACTGCTCTATCTAAAACAGATGACCAGCAGCGACCCACTGCATAGCGCGGGGAACTCCGCTCAAGGTTCTGCGCCAGCCTGGGTGGGAGGGGAGCTCCGGCGAGAATGAATATGTGCGTGTGCGCGGTTGAGCCCCTTTGCTGTTCACCTGGAACTGCCGCAGCGCTGTGAACTGACTACACTTCAGCACGAAATAAAGAGACAGAAGCTCTGCTTCATCTCCAGAAGGCCCAGCCCTTCTTCTCTCAGCCCCTGGTCCCCAGGAACTATCGTAATTCTTATTCCGATTTCTAAAAACAAAAATCTTCTGTTACTGGCTAAGCTCAGGGCAGCTCATTACTGCTCAGTCAGCAAATGTGATGCTTACAAAGTGGGCCTTTCTTAGCACTCACATTAATCATAATCTTGAACACATATTTCCCTCCATCCTAGAAACCTTCAGTACATGTTAACGTGTACTATTTTAAAGTACGGATAATTTAAAGCGAGAAAATTAAGAGTTGACAGGCAAAGATAAGAACTAAGACTTAGTGATCATTCTTGAGCCCTTTTCATTTCTTTCCTTCTGGTGAATGTGGAATTTCTTACCTGGATTTTAGGGAGGGTGCTTATATCCAATTATTGAGTGGGGTTTGATCCCTATGATTAAATCATCGGCAAAAGACTATTTCCACCATTTCATGGCAACTTCCACATCACAGCAGCAGTCTTCCTTAAAGGTAAAGGATATGACCATATAGTATGACCATAGTACACTTGACATAATTATTTGACTTATTATAACTATCAGGTATTATCAAGAAAAGAAGAAAAATCTAGATTGTAACTAGTGTGAGAGCACAATGTATTCTTGCCTGAGAAGTTCTCTAGTCCAGACTCAACACAGAAGGTGGATGGAAAGTGAATTTTCTGTGTATTACTGCCATCTGCTGCTGCCTGAGTTCAGAAGGCGTTTTGCAGATTGCAGACAGAAAGACGAGCTTAAAAAAAAAAATGTCAAAGCTCATTTCGTTCACATTAATTTTTTTTTTTTTGCTAAACCTTTGGCATAAGTATGTTCATTAATTTTTTTCCTGTGATCCCTGGACGTCATAAAATATTCGTGAAGGACAAGAAGCTTCCATCTGGTCATTTGTCTTTCTATTTCCCATCATGCAACGTAATTCATTTTGAATATCAGTTCGTGTTAAGCGTTTAAAATCCAGGAAAATAATAAGGCAATGTGTTGTTTTTTGTAACACTCTGCTGTATAGCTCACATAACGATACAACTCTTTGAAAATTATGAAAACAACTCAACCTAAGTTTTTTGGGGTAGCTACTTAAGGGATTTATATAATGAAAGTGAAAGTAGTTCCCTCGGCTGGTCCGATGGTAGTGGGTTACCAGAACTTATTAACGTTAGTGTCACTAAAGTTGGTATACAACCCCCCACTGCTAAATTTGACTGGCTTTTTACTATCTGAGTTTGTATCCAACTAAAAAAAAATGACTTTGTAAAATATTCCCTTTGGAGGAAAAACATCCTTAAATAAGTGCACTTATAACAACTAGGAACAATACCATTCTTTTTCTAAGTTTCATAACAAGTGTATAATTTTTTTTTAAAACCAGAAATGCTCTTTTGCAGGTATGATCCTTTCATTTGTACTTAGTCTGAATGGCAATTTCCTACAGCTTTGGGGATTGGGGCCCACCTCTTACATAGTAGCCATTGGAGATGGTATCAGTACAGCGTTACTGCCAAGGGTTAAACCTTCCTGGCAGTGTGTCCAGGGCTCTTTTTTGCTCAGAAGGGAGGAGCAGTTTTTGAGGGACCCAGTACAGTCTGGCCTGATCATCTGCTTCAAGGTTCTCCTTGCTGTCATGGTTAACTGTTGTTTGAGCTGCAGACTCATGTCAATGATCTATCTCTGTAAGCATCTCTTACTAGGGTTTAGGGATGAGAGATAAGGTGAAGGGCAAAATGAGAAATCCACAAGTCTTTCCTTAACCCTGTTCTATTATATTTTGTGGTTATTATTGTTTAGTCGATAAGTTGTGCCCAACTCTTTGAGACCCCATGGACTGTAGCCTGCCAGGCTCCTCTGTCCATGGGATTCTATGGAGAATAGACTCCCCTCCTCCAGGGGATCTTCCTGACCTAGGGATCAAACCTTTATCTCCTGCATTGCAGGCGATTCTTAGCCCTAGAGCCGAGGAAGCCCTCTATTACACCTGCTTTAGTTCAAAGTAGTGATGAACATTTTTTAAAATAATAAAACCAGCATAATCTTTCCTTTCTAAAGAATGAGGTTGGCCATTGGAGCAAAGCAAAGAAAATAACAGGGAAATTATTACTTCCCAAAACTCCTGATAATGGAGGGAATAGTACATACATCTTTTTCTTTTTTCCACAGTGGAGGGAAGGGCAATGGTTGGTGGTTGAGTGTCTGGAATAGAAACAGCTTGAGTCTCCAGAAACAACCCTTTAGATCACCTGGTCCAAACCCAACATGATCTCAACTGAAGGACAAAGTGACAGGAAACAAAGAATTAAAGCAAATATTTGGATTATTGAGGCAGCATTCCCATCGATCCCCAAATCCTTTACCTCTTATATCTGAATAGTGTTTTCTTAGTTGCCTGGATCATGGCCTCTGCTCCTGAGTGTGTATGGGTGTGTGTGCATGCACATGTGTGTGTGTGTGCACGTGTATAGGATGAGAGTTCCCAAAGCCAGCACAGCAAGAGCAGTGCGCACACCTCAGGGGCCTGCGGTGGAGTGTGACAATGGCCCCCGAGCTGCTTCCTCTCTCCAGGGTCCGCTGAGGACTAATAAGTGTGTTGATCTGAGTATCAAATGTCTGGCTCTCCAGGGACAGGATGGAAATTGATCCCTTGGAGATCCTTCTAGGGCCCACCTCTCTGACTCCCCTGCCCCATCTCTGAACCCCCCAACCACTGCCTGTGGCAAAAATCACCCTACCTTCCCCTCTGGGCAGAATCCCCCGCGCTATCTTCATCCAGCTGCCTATTGCCTCATATTCTCCTTCTCCATCCCCATTTCTGGCTCCCCAGCTAGACAGGGAGTGTTTCCCAAGTACTTTCATCCATGCAGCCCCAGCACCCAACCAACCCCCATGTCACAGATCCATAGCAAGTGTTTGGGGGAATGAATGAACAACAAAGTGATTAACATTGATTTAAAATTACTGAGGGTAATACGCAAAATTTTCCAGCTTCGGTCTCGAAGTCAGTTTTTCCCTCATGGGTGGGTGAAGGAGGCTTAGGGCCCCTCCGGGAGCTGGAGCAGGCATTGGTGAATAATGGGATTCCGGGGCGGGGGGCCGGGGCGGTGAGGAAAGGACAGAAGGGAAATTGCCAGAAACTGATGCTGCCGAAGACACTGGCTCCTAAGACCAGATGTGTGCGCACAAAGCCCTCCTGACCCCACTCTCTCATCAGCAGCCCACAGAAGCACCTTCGCCAGTTCCTCCTGCCTTCTGGAAGTGGGGGCAGGCCTCGACACTGCTTCCTATCAGCCCGGAGCCTCAGTCGGGGGCCCCTGTTCGCTCTGTGAGCTGCACTTGTCCCCAGAAGGGTTCACTCAAAAGCCCTGCATCCATGCTCTTGTCTTCACCCACAGTCCTCGCTGCCCTTTATCTCCAGAATAAAGCCACTCAGAAAGTATGTGTGTGCTTTAGTTTTCAGCTCTCCTGCTCCATGGAAGTTCTGCAGGACACGTCTCAGTGAAGCGCTCATGGGCCTTCTCTCAGAAGCAGTGTGTTTCCCTTTCCTTCTGAGCTTCTACAGAATGCAGTTGTTTGCTCCCCCATGCACCAAGGAGCTAACAGCAGAGGTTGCACAGGGAAGAGACAGAGGTGGCTCCGGAAGGCTGGGTTCCTCTGGAGTAGCCCACGACATAATGGCAGTATCTCCTCGCTGCGGGTGAGTGATGCTTCAGAAAGAAGTCTGCGGGGATTCTGAGCATCGCAGCCTACGTGTCAATTCTTAGCAGTCCCCGGCTGCAGGGGACAGAGGGCACCTCCCCAGGAGCTGGGAGCAGGCCCATCGTGGTCACCACTGTGCCTTGCAAAAAGATCCTGAGACAGAAGCCTGAAGAACATCTGATGGATGTTGGGTAGCAGCTACCAGCCCCTAGCTGCGCCCCACAGCAGAGCAGCCCTGTTTCATCCATTTGTCCATCCCAGGAGTTCACCCAGACCTGTCTCATCCACTCCCTCCTCAGATTATTCTGAAGCAAATCCCAGACATCATATTTTCTTCAACTGCAAATATTTCAACATAAATTTACAAGGGAAGATCACTCTCTTGAAAAACATGACCACAATACTATGCCCTACCTATTTAACACAGGCTTCACTGGTTGCTCTGTGGTAAAGAATCTGCCTGGGTGGACTCGATCCCTCGTTCGGGAACTTCCCCTGGAGAAGGAGATGACAACCCACTCCAGTATTCTTGCCTGGAGAATCCCACAGACAGAGAAGCCTGTGGCAGGCTACAGTCCATGGGATTGCAAAAGAGTCGCACACACCTTAGCGAATAAAAGAAACAAAAAGTTAACAACAGTTCCTTAATGTCACCCAATACACACAGCCTTGGCATTTCCCTGGCCATCTCATAATTTTTGTCCAGCTTGTATTTTGAATTTGGATCCAAGAGTACTTTGGCCACCTCATGCGAAGAGTTGACTCATTGGAAAAGACTCTGATGCTGGGAGGGATTGGGGGCAGGAGGAGAAGGGGACGACAGAGGATGAGATGGCTGGATGGTATCACTGACTTGATGGACGTGAGTGTGAGTGAACTCCGAGAGTTGGTGATGGACAGGGAGGCCTGGCGTGCTACAATTCACGGGGTCGCCAAGAGTCGGACACGACTGAGCGGCTGAACTGAACTGAACTGAAGATCCATACACCGTAATTGGTTAGCATGTCCCTTAATTCTTCATTAAAAAAAAAATGTAAGATTCAACTTCCTAAAGTATACAATTGAGTTCATTTTCATATAGTCACAAAGTTATGCAACCATCACCACTATCAAACCCCAGAACATTTTCTTCACCCACATCCATCAGCAAACACTCCCCTTTTTCCCTCCCACCCAGCAACCACTAATCTACCTTCTGTCTCTTAATTCTGTTTTAATCTGTAGGCGTCTCCTCTTTCTCTGTCTTATGCAGTTTTCCTTGTTGAGGAAACTGGGTCATTTGACTGCAGAGTTTGCCCAGGCTGACCTTCCCAGGTTGCTTCCCTGGGGTGTGGTTTACAATGTTCCTTTGTTGTGTGTCTGCTGTAAATGGATAATGAGATCTGGAGTCTTGAGCAGATTCAAGTCGGATTGGGGGGCAGGTATTGTAACCGTCTCTAAAGAAGCACATGATGTCAGTATCAACAGTTGTTTATAATTGTTGCCCAAATCCATTAATTCATCAGGGGTCGCACAACGGTGAGGTTTTAATTCTATCTTCCCTTCTCATCTGTGAGTTGGCATGTCTCTACAGAGAGGAACTTTGGTTCAGCAACTAGGAGATTACTCTGAGGTGCAGTGTGTTGCATAAAAGCAGGGTAAGTGTTGACTCTTTCCCTCTCTTATGGTTGTGAAAATTATGGGTTGGCTCCCAAGTGTTCGCCAAAGCTGATCAGTGAGAGTGGGCTGTCTGGGTTTATTTTCGGTAGTATCATTAATAATTGTGCATTTTAAAACCCATTATAGGGATTTCCCTGGTGGTCCAATGGTTGAGACTCCACACTCCCAATGCAAGGGGCCTGGGTTGGATCCTGGGTCAGGGAACCAGATCCCACGTGCCACTATTAAGAGTTTGCATGCTGCAACTAAAGATCCTACAAGCCATAGTGAAGGTTGGAGATCACACCTACCGCAATTAAGATCCAGCAAAACCAAATAAATAAACATTTTTAAAAATCCATTATAAATATGTGAAAAGCAGAATGGGGCCAGATTCTGGAGAACCTTAAAATCTGGCAGAAGAGCATAAATTACGGCATTTGGGGAGCACTGTTAATTTCTGACTGAGGTAAACATGGTGTTGAAGGAATGAGATTAGAACAGGAAGCAAAAAGAGAGGATGTGGAGCAAAGGAATCCTTCCCACACTGTCGGTAGGAAGACAGGTTGCTATAGCCATGATGAAAACCAGTACGGAGGTTCCCCAGAAAACTAAAAATAATATTACCACATGGTCCAGCAATCTCACTCCTGGGCATATATTCAGACAAAACTCTAATTTTAAAAGCTACATGCACCCCTGTGCTCCCAGCAGCACCATTCACAATAGCCAAGTCATGGGAACAAACTAAATGTCCCTCAACAGATGAGTGAAGGAAGATGCAGTGCATGTACACAGTGGAATATCACTCAGCCATAAAAAAGAACGAAATGCTGCCATCTGCAGTGACATAGATGCAACCGGAGATTATCATCCTAAGTGCAGTAAGTCAGAAAGAGAACCACAAATACCGTGTGATGTCGCTGGCATGTGGAATCTAAAATATGACACAAATAAACCTATCTGCAAAAGAGAAACCGACTCACGGGCATAGAAAACAGACTTATGGTTGCCAAGAGGGAGGGGGCTGGAGAAATGATGGAGTGGGAGGTTGGGGTTAGCAGGTGTGCACCATTATATAGAAAATGGATAAATAATAAGATCCTATGGTATAGAGTGAGAAACTATATTCTATATCCTGTGAATATTGGATATTGGGTATTTAAATCTGTCTCTCCCTCGACAAATCTCTTCACACTGTTGGCTTCAGCCCTACCCATCTATGAGATCTGGTTTTCCCACATGAACAACTCACTCTAACCTCAAGCTTTCCAGTCCAATCTCATCATCCTGACCATCTCCAGAGCTGTCTCCCTCATCCAGAATCTGGATAGCCATCCAGAGTCAGGCTGGACGAGGAGGGAGTCCCAGCTAAAGGTGCCACCGCGGTGGGGTTGGGTTAAGGACAGGGAGAATTGAGATGCCACTGGATTTATCAAGACGAGGAAGTAGTGACCCCGGAGAGAGGTCGGGGATTTGGAGAAAGCCAAGCTCGTACATGCAGAATTCCATATTCACAGGATAATGAATACAGATTCCAATGCTATACCAAAATGGAAGAGAATATTTTTTTTTAAATGTGTATATATGGACAGCTGCAAAAATTAACACAACATGGGAAACCAATTTTACTTCACTTTAATAAAAGATATTGAAAAGGCAGGAGAGGGGCAGGACAGACTCGGGGTGAGGGTAGGAGATGAATGAGCAAGTCACAGGGATCAGAAAGGATCTGCTGCCGTAGCTTAATGAGAGAATCACTGAACAAGATCAGCAATGAGGAATAAAGGGCACGCCTTTTGAAGAACAATTCAGACACTGCAAGGGATTGACAGGGTGTTGGGGGACACGGACGCTCAAGGTCAGGCCAGGGGCAGATAGAAAGCCTCATTCCTTGGCTGAAAACAGGGAACTTGGATGAGGGAGACAGTTCTGGAGACGACCAGGGCGACGAGATTGGAACCGGAAAGGTTGAAGTTAGAGTGAGATGTCCGTGTGGGAACACCAGATCTCATAGGTGGGTAGGGCTGAAGCCGCCAGTGTGATGGAGAAGGAAACACGGCCTGCCCAGACTTAGATAGGACGAGGAGGGAGTCCCAGCTAAAGGTGCCACCACGGTGGGGTTGGGTTAAGGAGGGTGAGAATTGAGATGGCCGCTGGATTTATCAAGACGAGTAAGTAGTGACCCCGGACAGAGGACGGGGGGCTGGAGAAAGCCATGCTCGTAGGTGCAGAATTCCATCAACTGCGGGAACTCCATCCATCGCTTGGACCAGAATGCCAGCAAGTATCACAGCAACAAAGAAAGGATAGGCTGAGTGCTGAGTCCACCGGTCTCCCAGGCAAAGAGCCACATGGGGCAGAGGGCGGCTAAAACAGAAAGTGACCGCCTCAAAGCTCTGGAGGCCGGAGGTCTGGGAGAGGTCAGCAGGGCCAGGTTCCCATTGACTCCCGAGAGGAGGGTGCTTGCTCGCTGCTGCCCGGCTTCAGGTGCTGGTTGCTCGGCTGACCTTGGCTTCTCTGCCTGCAGCTGCGCCTCCCCTGTCTCCGCCTCTCACCGCGTGGTGACACGTGGTGGCTGCCCCATGTGAGTCTGGTGTTCTCACGACATTGTCCCCCCTTCTTATCAAGACATCAGTCATATGGGATTAAGGGCCAACCCGACTCCTGTAGGACCTCATCTTAAGTTGACTAATTGCATCTGCAATGACCCTATTCGCAAATCAGGTCACAGTCACGGATGCCGGGCTTAGGACTTCAACATGGTTTGGGAGACATCTTTCAACCCATAAGGGGGAACCAGGGGCAAAGCAAGGGGAAGTTGCTGAATGACCAATAGGGAGGTCTGGTGGCCGGGCGCCCTCTGCTGGACAACTCTTGGACATGCGCTGTTCACTCTGGGGCCGGGTGGGCGGGGCACCGTTTGGCTCCAATACAATCAGTCTTTCCCCAAACAAGAAAGAAGATAGACGCGCAAGATTCCACTCAGCTCGTTGTAACCACAGCCCGGTTCTGCTGCCCCAAGCTGACACTCAAATTTCCATCGTATTACAAGACAGTTGGGCTTCCCTGTGGCTCAGTGGTAAAGAATCCGCCTGCCAATATAGGAGACTCTGGTTCAATCCCTGGGTCAGGAAGATCCCCCTGGAGAAGGAAACGGCAACCCACTCCGGTATTCTTGCCTGGACAATCCCATGGACAGAGGAGCTTGGTGGGCTACGGTCTATCGGGTTGTAAAGAGTAGAACATGACTGAACGACTAAACTACAACTTAAGAAAGTTCCTTTTTAAAAAAGAATTTTTTTTATATTGGAGTATAGCCAATTAACAATGTTGTGATAGTTTCAGGTGAATAGCAAAGCGACTCAGACATACATATACATGTATCCATTCTCCCTCAAACTCCCCACCCACCCAGGCAGCTATATAACATTGAGCAAAGTTCCCTGTGCTATACAGTAGGTCCTTGTTGGGTATCCATTTTAAATACAGCAATGTTACAAAATAGTTCCTTAGTTTATGGTCATTGATAGGTTGATTTCTAACAGGGGAATTTTTTTTTCTAATTTCCCTCCTTCCAAGAGTTTAGAAGACACCTCACTGTTACCCCCAGGTACCACTGACATTCATAACTCAAGAGTACAATTGAGAGATGGAAAATTAATGTCAATGTGCCCAGCAAGGCAAACAGCTGGCTTTTAGAGAAAAACCAGCTTCATGGCCAGAACCCTGCAGACAGTGAGCTTTATAGTCTTGGCTCTGGTTGAAACTCAGTGAATCTCTTACTCAAAGTGCTTTGGCTTCTTTCTCTATTTGATATTAATTTTTTTAATTGAAGGATAATTGCTTTACAGAATTTTGTTGGTTTCTGCCAAACATCAACATGAATCAGCCATAGGTGCACATATGTCCCCTGCCTTGGTTTCTTAACTGCAAGAGGATGACTTCTGTGATATCCACTCACAAAGCGTCTTACACCAAAGTAGCTAAGAATCCGACACAACTGAGCAACTTCACTTTTACTTTTCACTTTCATGCATTGGAGAAGGAAATGGCAACCCACTCCAGTGTTCTTGCCTGGAGAATCCCAGGGACGGGGGAGCCTGACGGGCTGCTGTCTATGGGGTTGCACAGAGTCGGACACGACTGAAGGACTTAGCAGCAGCGGCTAAACAGTGGTTAACCTTGAGTGGGCCTGTTTTTTTTTTTAAATATTAATATAAAGACAAACTTTATAGAACAGTTTGAGACTTACAGACTGTTGTGAAAACCGTACAGAGAATTTCCATAAACCCCACACCCAGGGCCCCTATTATTAACATATGACATTAGTAGGCTATACGTGTCACAATTAGTGAACCAATATTGATACGTTCTTGTTAACTAAAGCTCCTACATTCTTACTGGCTAAAGTTCCTACCCCTTCATGGATCACACCCTTGTCCTGGCCAAGGGGCTTGCATAACTCAATAAAGCTATGAGTCATGCCCTGCAGGGACAACCAAGATGGACGGGTCATAGTAGAGAGTTCTGGCAAAACGTGGTCCACTGGAGCAGGAAATGGCAAGCTACTCCAATAGTCTTACTGCAAGAACCCCATGAACAGTATGAAACGGCAAAAAGGTATGACGCTGAAGATGAGCCCCCTGGGGTCAAAAGTTGTTCAGTATGTTACTGGGGAAGAGTGGAGGGCAATCACTGATAGCTCCAAAAAGAATGAAGCAGCTTGGCCAAAGTGGAAACAACGCCCAGTTGTGGATGTGTCTGGTGGTGAAAGTAAGGTCTGATGCTGTAAAGAGCAATATTGCACAGGAACCTGGAATGTTAGGTCCATGAATCAAAGTAACCTGGAAGTGGCCAAACAGGAGACAGCAAGAGTGAACATCAACATTTTAGGAATCGGTGAACTAAAATGGATGGGAATGGGTGAATTTCATTCGGATGACCATTACGTCTATTACTGTGGGCAAAAATCCCTTAGACGAAATGGTGCAGCCCTCATAGTCAACAAAAGAGTCCAAAATGCAATACTTGGGTGCAATCTCAAAAATGACAGAATGACCTCAATTCATTTCCAAGGAAAACCATTCAACATCACAGTAACACAAGTCTATCCCCCAACCAGTAATACCAAAGAAGCTGAAGCTGACTAGTTCTATGAAGACTTACAAGACCTTCTAGAACTAACACCAAAGAAGATGTCCTTTTCATCATAGGGAATCACAGTGCAAAAGTAGGAAGTCAAGCGATACCTGGAGTAACAGGCAAATATGGCCTTGGAGTACAGTATGAAGCAGGGCAAAGGCTAACAGTGTCTTGCCAAGAGAAAGTACTGGTGATAGCAAACACTCTTTTCTGACAACTCGTGAGACAGCTCTACACATGGACATTGCCAGATGGTCAATAACAAAGTCAAACTGATTATGTTCTTTGCAGCCAAAGATGGAGAAGCTCTCTACTGTCAATCCACTTCATTGACTATGTTAAAGCCTTTGACTGTGTGGATCACAACAAACTGTGAACTATTCTTAAAGAGATGGGAATACCAGACCACCTTATCTGTCTCCTGAGAAACTTGTATGTGGGTCAAGAAACAACAGCTAGAACCAGACATTGAACAACTGACTGGTTCAAAATTGGGAAAGGAGGACGACAAGGCTATATATTGTCATCCTGTTTATTTAGCTTATATCCAGAGTACATCATGTGAAATGCTAGGCTGGATGAATCACAAACTGGAATCAAGATTGCTGAGAGAAATATCAACAGTATTAGATATGCAGGTGATAGCACTCTAAAGGCAGAAAGTGAAGAGGAACTAAAGAGCCTCTTGATGAGGGTGAAAGAGGAGAGTGAAAAATCTGGCCTGAAACTCAACATTCAAAAAACTAAGGTCATGCCATCTGGTCCCATCACTTCATGACAAGTAGAAGGGGAAAAAGTGGAAGCAGTGACAGATTTTTCTTGGGCTCGAAAATCACTGCGGACAGTGACTGCAGCCATGAAATTAAGTGACACTTGCTCCTTGGAAGGAAAACTATAACAAACCTAGACAGCCTATGAGAAAGCAGAGACATCACTTTGCCGACAAAGGTCCATATAGTCAAAGCTATGGTTTTTCCAGTAGTCATGTGTGGATGTGAGAATTAGACCATAAAGAAGGCTGAGTGGTAGAGAACTGATGCTTTCAGATTGTGGTGTTGGAGAAGACTCTTGAGAGTCCCTTGAACAGCAAGGAGATCAAAGCAGTCAGTCCTAAAGGAAATCAACCATGAATATTTGCTGGAAAAACGGATCCTGAAGCTGAAGCTCCAGTACTTTGGCTGCCTGATGCCAAGAGCCGATTCATTGGAGAAGATCCTGATGCTGGAAAAGAATGAGGGTAGGAGCAGAGGGGATGACAGAGGATGAGATGGTTGGCTGGCATCACTGATTCAATGGACATGAGTTTGAGCAGGCTCCAGGAGCTGGTGGGGAACAGGGAAGCCCAGCATGTTGCAGTCCATGGGGCCGCAAAGAGTCAGACATGACTTAGCGACCGAACGACAGCAGAGCTCCTGCGTTATTCAGTTTTCCCCTAACGTCATTTTTCTAGCCCCGAACCCCCTCCAGGACGCCCCATTGCGGGTAGTCATCATGTCCCCTGAGGCTCCCCTTGGTTCTAACAGTTTCTCAGAGTGTCCCTGTTTTTGGTGACCTCGACAGATCTGAGGATTGCTGAGTAAATATCTTGCAGAACATCCCTTCACTGGGGTTTCTCGGATGTTTTTCTCATGATTAGATCAGCGGTACGAGTTTTGTGGGAAAGACCCCAGAAATGATGTGCTGGCATCATCCTGTATCATGGTCACTTACCGTCACTGTGACTTCTTACTGTTGATTCAAACTTGAACATTTGGTGGAGCTTGGCCTTGCTGAGTTTCTCTCCTTTTTCTCTTTCCATACTCTCTAGCAGGTGGCTTACTGGTAAAGAATCCGCCTGCCAATGCAGGAGACAGAGGTTCAATGCCTGGGTCAGGAAGATCCCCTGGAGGAAGAAATAGCTACCCACTCCAGTCTTCTTGCCTGGAGAATCCCATGGACAGAGGAGCCTGGCAGGCTACAGTCCATGGGGTTGCAAAGAGTCAGAAATGACGGAGCACGCATACACTGTTCCCTTTGATGGAATGTCGAGTGGGCATGTCTTTGTGGGCTTTTTTCTTTTTTTAATTGTTTCATTGGAGTTTATAGTTGCTTTACCATGTTGTACTCATTTCTACTGTACAGGAAAGTGAATCAGCAATTCATATACACACAGATCTTCTCTTTTTTTGGATTTCCTTCCCATTTAGGTCGCCACAGAGCACTGAGTAGAGTTCCCTGTGCTGCACAATAGGTTCTCAATAGTCATCTGTTTCCTGCATAGTATCAATCGTGTATGGGCTCCCAGTGGTAAAGAATCCGCCTGCCAATGCAGAAGATGCAAGAGACGCAGGTTCGATCCCGGGGTCGGGAAGATCCCCTGGAGGAGGAAGTGGCAACCCACTCCAGTATTCGTGCCTGGAGAATCCCATGGACAGAGGAGCCTGGCGGGCTACAGTTCATGGGGTCCCAAAGAGTCGACACGACTGAGCGTGCGCACACGGCGTGGCATATCAGTAGCGTGTATGCGTCAATCCCAATCTCTCAGTTCATCCCATCTGCTCCTTTCCCCCTTGGTACCCTCAGTTCAGTTCAGTTCAGTCGCTCAGTCGTGTCCGACTCTTTTTTAAAATGCCGTTTACATTTTAATCCCTGTATCCCTCTGGCGGCTGACTTCCCTTGGTGACAACAACCCGCGTGTGCACACACACAGCATCCCCACGACACACACTCCCCCTCCGTTCGCGGCGGCAGACACCTCCGCAATACAGTTTCTCCCTTCCTGGGCACAGCTCGCTCTTGCGTCTTGCAGTCGGTCTGCACTGCCCTTTGAAGAAATACCCTCAGGAGGCAAGATCGCGGCAAGTTTCTGTGACCTGGGTGATGAGGCTGTGAGTTGCTGCGGAGGGTTTGTTTGGTTGCTTTAGTGCCATCAGCTGTGACACGTGCAGCAGCTAATCACCACATCAATCGTCTATCGCGTAATTATCACCTTGGCTAAAACATCAGAGCCTGCTAGCAAGTATCATTAAGCTTAAATTGGATCCCTGGGCAATGCTCTAATTACGATATTTGAATTTTTTAAATGAACTCATAGAAAGATGAGTTTCACGCTGTAATTACTGATTTCCTCCTATTGGACAGGAATACGTACAATGCACCCTTGGAATAAATGATCATTCTCTCCTTGAGGCACTAAGGTGGGCTTATGTGTATGATTAAAGTAATTACATCTTGCTTCTTACTAGAATATATTTGATTCTAATTATTATATATTACGTACAATATATTCATAAATATGTTTATATATTTAAGTAAGTAGAACATATTACAGGGTTTCTCAGGTAGCATGGCAGGTAAAGAATCCACTTTGCCAAGCTCGATTCCTGGGTGGGGAAGATAGCATTCTTGCCTGGAAAATCCCATGGACAGAGGAGCCTGGCGGGTACAGTCCAAAGGGTCAAAAAGAGTCAGACACGATTGAGCATGAGCAATGTCTTCAGAAATGCCGCGATGAGCATTTCCCTGCCTCTGTGCACCTCCCCTGACCTTACCCTGACACTATGTCCTCACCCCGACACTGTGGGCACCGTGCACATGGAGCTGTCTTCCAGTCTCCATCTGAAGCTTCCAGGGGTCTGGGCCCGTCTCCTGTGATTCTCCCAGAGTCTCTGAGAGAGGCAGGTGTTGGCACAACCAAGGCGGGCCCAGAGCTTGTCTTGGCTGAACTGACTCCTGTGTAGACTTTCCATCTGAGAGCCAAAGCTTTTTACTTTACTTCCAACAGATGGCGCTAGAGCTCAAGCGGTCATCCCATCTCCTTCTAGTCCACCGACTGCTGCCCTTGCCCTAAGGAATTTTAGGAAGACCTTTAACTTCGCCCTGTCTGATTTATGCAAAAGCGGTGAGAAGGCTGAAAAAGCCAGTAAGAAAAGGGCTGTGGCTAAGAAGAATCAGGAAGACATGATTTAAAATAGTTGATCAACCTGAGAAGTAGAGAAATGCAGGACTTTGCAGTTTTTAGGGAAATGCTTGGATTGGACACCAGGTAGGAAACTAGATAAAGGACCCCAGGAGCAGACACTGGAGGAAAGAAGGGGCTTCATCACCTCGTCAGGGACCAGGTGGCTGTGAGCAGAATCATTCAGACCCAACAGCCAGACTGAAAAAGACCCAAGAAACAACTCTACCCAGGACCTGGGACTCGCAGGAGAGAAGCACCAGCAGGGCAATGTGCTGGGGTGGTGGCTCGGGCTACAGGGCGCTGTCTGAGGGGACCCAAAACAATCAGAGAACCAACTAGAAGGTGGCCTGCTTCTTCTCAGCACCATGCACTGGCAATTTTAAACAATGCCAGCCACAAAATGCTTCTCTCCCGAAATCTGCTGTTGACTCAAGTTCTAAAACACTGCTGGCAGTTACTCTTGAATTTAACAAGATAACCTACAGGTGTGGAAACAGCACTTTTTAAAATATTATTTGTATTTCTTTGTTTTGGCTGTGATGGGTCTCGATTGCTGGCCCAGGCTTTTCTCTCGCCGCTGCGAGGAGGGATGACTCTCCGGTTGCAGCTCGCAGCCTTCTCACTGGGGTGGCCGCTCCTGTTGCGGGGCACAGGCTCTAGGCAGGAGGGCTTCAGTACCTGCGGGCTCAGCAGCTGTGGTTCCCGAGCTCCCGAGCACAGGCTCAACAGTTGTGAACGGGCTTAGTTGCTCCGCAGCATGTGGAATCTTCCCGGACCAGGGATGGAACCCATGTCTTCTTCATTGGCAGGCAGATTCTCTACCCCTGCGCCACCAGGAAAGTCCCTGGAATTAGCACATTTAAAATGTTTTCTTTAACACATATTATGTGCTACATGGGAGTTAATTTGGAGAACTCTCAGGCATACAGTCAACCAATACATGTGGACTCAGCCCAAGCATCTGTCAGACCAAATTCTTCTGATTCCCCAGGACTCACTTTATTACAAATAAATCACTGACTGACATCCACTGGCTACTTCATTCAGAGGGCGAATTAACATTCTTCGCAAGCTCACAGGAGACATTCACCAAGACTGGCTACATCTTGGGTTATAAAGTACACCTTAGTGAATTTCAAAGAATAGAAATCATAGAAGGGCTGCTCTCAGACCACAACAGAATTAAGCTAGGAATCAGTAACAGAATGATGGCTGGGAAATCCCAGACTACTTAGAGATTAAACAGCACATTTATAAATAAAGCATGGGTCAAGGAAGAAATCTCAAGAGAAAATTTAAATATTTGAACTAAATGAAAATACAATATTAAAATATGTGAGATGCTGGGACTTCCGTCGTGTTCCAGCGTTAGGGATTTGGTGCTTCCAATGCAGGGGACACAGGTTCAATCCCTGGCATTAGGGAAATTAAACAGATAGTCTTATTTAGGCTGCAAAGACAAAGCAGAGAGGGCCTCTGACCTTGCTTCTAACTTGCCTGGACACTGCCCTGACTGGGAGTGACTGCCTGCTGCGAATGCAAGCCTTGCAGCACCTTAGGTAAGATGGAGGAGAAATCTTGAGATTCTTGAGCCCCTGGAGGGGGTCTGGCCAACCATTTTGTTTGTTCAGTCGCTCAGTCCTGTCTGACTCTGAGACCCCATGAACTGCAACACACCAGGCTTCCCTGTCCATCACCAACTCCCAGAGTCTGCTCAAACTCATGTTCGTTGAGTTGGTGATGCCATCCAACCATCTCATCCTCTGTCTCCCTCTTCTCCTCCTGCCTTCAATCTTTCCCAGCATCAGGGTCTTTCCCAATAAGTCGGCTCTTCTCATCAGGTGGCCAAAGTATTGGAACTTCAGCTTCAGCATCAGTCCTTCCAATGAATATTCAGAACTGATTTCCTTTAGGATTGACTGGTTTGATTTCCTTTC
Source organism: Capra hircus (assembly GCF_001704415.2). NCBI lineage: Eukaryota > Metazoa > Chordata > Mammalia > Artiodactyla > Bovidae > Capra > Capra hircus. The sequence goes on along the minus strand of NC_030811.1, from coordinate 8,504,218 downwards.
TGTCCAAGAGACTTTCAAGCACCACAGTTCAAAAGCATCAATTCTTTGGCAGCGCTCAGCCTTGCTTTTGATCCAACTCTCGCATCTCTACATGACTACTGGAAAAACTATAGTTTTGACTATCCAGACCTTTGTCGGCAAAGTGATATCTCTGCTTTTTAATATGCTGTCTAGGTTTGTCATAGCTTTTCTTTCAAGGAACAAGCATCTTTTAATGCCCCAGGCTTAACAACATTCCATGTTTTACAAGACACAACAAACAGCATTAACATGAAACCAGAGCTGCAATTTGCTCAGACTGGTGACAATATCAGTTTGCACCCTGGGATTATAAGCAGGAAGCCCGAACTGCAACTTTTGAAGCCTCACTCACAGAGCAGACTTGCTACCTGGCACTTTTTCCCATCTGGGACTTCAGATGTGCTGTGACAGAGGACTTCCCAGGGCTATTTAAGTCTGCATGTTGGTCAAACTCCAGGTTGGTTATGTATCCTCTGCTGTTTCTACTTCTTTATTCTTTTAATGTTATTATACTGAAAGTAAGCTAAATAATTATCTAATAAATATTGGTATTATTTATTTGTATATAACAAATGGCTTATTTTGTTAATAAATCCTTTGAACCTGAGATGAAAGTGAAAGCTTTCTGCAACACACCTGGTCAGGGAACTAAGATCCCACATGCAATGTGGTAAAGCCAAAAAAAAAGAAAACTTAAAAAGATGATATGCAGAGAAGCAGTGATTAGAGGGAAATTTATAGCATTGAATGCATATATTAGAAAAGAAGAAAGACCTAAAATCAATCAACTAAACATCCACTTTAAGAAACTAAAAAAAAGGACAGTAAATCAAATCCAAAGTAAGCAAAAGAAAAGAAATAATACATACTAAAGCAGAAATCACTGAAACTGAAAATAGGAAAGGAATAGAGAACACCAACCAAACCAAAAGCTGGTCCTTTGACATCAATAGATCAATAGGCCTTAGCCAGGCTGATTAAGGGGGGGAAAAGAGAGAATACACAAATTACTTTATCAAAATGAAACAAAGGACATCACTACAGAGCCCATGGATATTAAAAGGAATATTGTAAGGACTTTCCTGGTAGTCCAGTGGTTAAGACTTTCCCAATGTAGGGCACCTAGGTTTGACCCCCTAGTTGGGGCATGCCACAATAAACAGCCTGTGTGGCCAAATTAGTAAATATTTTTAAAGTAATATTGTAAACAACTCTATGTCTACAATCTGATAACCTAGATGAAATGGACCAATTCCTTCAAAGACACAATCTGCCAAAATTTATACAAGAAGTAGACAATCTGAATAAGCCTATATCTTTTTAAAGAAATTGAATCAGTAATTAGTAACCTTTCAAAACAGAAAGCACCAGGCAGAAATGGGTTCACTGGTGAGCTCTACTAAACATTTAAGGAAGAAACTATACCAATTCTCTATAATCTCTTCCAAAATATAGATGTGGAGGAGACTAGCATTGCCCTAGTACCAAGACCAGAAAAAGACATCATAAGAAAACTACAAACCAGCGTCTCTTATGAACACAGATACAAGATTCCTCAACAAAATACCAGCAAATTGAATCCAACAATGTATAGAAATAAGTATACACCATGACCAAATGGGATTTATTCTAGGTATGTGATGATAGTTCAACATTTGAAAATCAAATAACATCACCATGAGCTAAAGAAGAAAAGTCACATGATCATATCAATAAATGTAGAAAAAGCATTTATGAAAGTGCTTTGCAAAAGACATTTTTCTGACAAAGGACTGCTATTTAGAGTTTACAAAGAACTCCTGAAGTCCAACAATAAGAAAGAAAAAAATTCCATTTTTAAGTGGGCAAAAGACTTGAATATATACCTCACCAAAGGAGATATCCACATGGCAAATAAGCATATGAAAAGATATTCAACATCATACATCATTAAATAATTCACATTAAACAATAAGACACTAATGCACACCTCAGAGACTGGTCCAAAGCTAAAACACTGACAACACCAAATGTTGGTAAGGACGTGAGCAACGGGAATTCTCCTTTGCTGCTGATGGGAAGGCAAAATGGTACATCAACTTTGGAAGTGTTTGGCAACTTCTTACAAAAACAAACATACTCTAACTATATGATCCAACATCACGTTCCTTGGTATTTACCATAAAGGCCGAAAACATGTACGCACTGAAACGTGCATACAGATGTTTATAGCAGCTTTATCCACAACGGCCAAAACTTGGGAAATGTTCTTCTATAGATAAATGGGATAAATGAGCTGTGGCATATTCAAACAATGAAATATTAACACTAAAAGAAGAGCCAGTCCACTGGGAAAGACCCTGATGCTGGGGAAGATTAAAGGCAAGAGGAGAAGGGGATGACAGAGGATGAGATGGTCAGATGACATCACCGACTCGATGGACTTGAGTCTGAGCAAACTGCAGGAGTTGGTGATGGACAGGCAAGCCTGGCGTGCTGCAGTCCATGGGGTCGCAAAGAGTCAGACACGACTGAGCAACTGAACAACAACAACAAAAAGAAATGAGCTATCAAGCCATTAAAAGCCATGGAAGAAATTTAAAGGCATATTACTAGGTGGAAAAAGGCTATATGCTGGGTAATTCCAACTATATATCATTCTAGAGAGGCAAAATGATGGAGACAGCAAAAGGATCACTGGTTGCCAGGAATTAGGTGGGAGAGAGGGATGAATACTGGAGCAGAGAGGATTTTTAGGGCAGTGAAACTACTCTGGATGATATTATAATGATTGATACATATCATTAAACATTTACCCCAACTCATAAAATACATGACACCCTAATACAAACTATGGACTTTGAGTGATAAAGTGTGAATTTGTTGTTGTTCAGTTGCTCAGTCGTGTCCGACTCTTTGTGACCCCAAGGACTGTGGCACACCAGACTTCCCTGTCCTTCACTATCTCCCAGAGTTTCCTCAAACTCATGTCCATTGAGTCAGTGATGCCATCCAACCTCCTCATCCTCTGTTGTCCCCTTCTCCTCCTGCCTTCAGTCTTTCCCAGCATCAGGGTCTTTCCCAACATCTCGCCTGAAGTTTCAGCTTCAGCATCAGTCCTTCCAATGAATATTCAGGGTTGATTTCCTTTAGGATGGACTGGTTTGATCTCCTTGCAGTCCTCCCCACCGAACCTGAAAGCGACCTGTCCCAAAGCCGCGCTTCGCGCCCAGCTCTCACTGTTCGCTTCTGGCCGTGGGGACCCCGGGCTACGCAAAGCCACGGGAAATGGCCTTGCTGCGGGGCTGGAGGTCCGCGACCCCGGGACCCCATCTGGCGGAGAAGAGCCAGGCGACTTCTCAGCTCCGGTTATCACCCGCCTCATTTCTTCCAGGCGTCATTTTTTAAAACCTCACTGCTAATCATACAGATTAATCATACATTACTTTGCCAACAAAGGTCCGTCTAGTCAAGGCTATGGTTTTTCCAGTAGTCATGTATGGCTGTGAGAGTTGGACTGTAAAGAAAGCTGAGCGGATGCTTTTGAACTGTGGTGTTGGGGAAGACTCTTGAGAGTTCCTTGGGCTGCAAGGAGATCCAACCAGTCCATTCTGAAGGAGATCAGTCCTGGGTGTTCATTGGAAAGACTGATGTTGAAGCTGAAGCTCCAATACTTTGGCCATCTGACGCGAAGAACTGACTCACTTGAAAAGACCCTGATGCTGGGAAAGATTGAGGGCAGGAGGAGAAGGGGACGACAGAGGATGAGATGGTTGGATGGCATCACTGACTCAATGGACATGAGTTTGGGTAAACTCCGGGAGTTGGTGATGGACAGGGAGGCCTAGCGTGCTGCAGTCCATGGGGTCGCAAAGAGTCTGATACGACTGAGCGACTGAACTGAACTGAATCATATAGAATTTTAATTTTAGCCTTTAGAGACCAAAGTCACTGTTTCCCTTTCTGCGTAAACAAGGGGGCGGGGATCTCCCTCCAGGAGAGCTGACCGTCCCGGGTTCTCCTAAAACCACAAGCGCTCGCGGAGGGCAGGAGGGGGCGGCCGCGGAGACGGCGAGGAGCTCCCCGCCACCTGCAGGCGCTCGGGCGCCCCGGGCGGCTGGGCTCCGCGTCCCAGGACGCCGGGTTCCGGACGGCGACGCCCCCGCGCGACCCGGGCGAGCTCCCCGCGTCCCAGCCCGACATGCGGGGCCTGGGGCCCCGGGAAGCCGAACCCGCCGGCGCGCGGCCGCCCCCACGCACACGCCGCGGCCCTCGGAGACTTCAGACAAACCCCGGGGGCTCCGCGCGCTTCACAGACCCTCCGGGACCCACCTTCTGGGACTCCGGGAGCCCCGGGCCCGCGCCTCATTTTGCATGCAGATCCCCCACAATGCTCTAGCAGGGCCGCCCGCAGCTCCTGCAATTCCACTGAAAAGGAAAAGGCTCTTTTTTTGACAAAGTTCATCTGCTTAATGGTTTTCTTTTCTAAAAGTCAGGGTCGATGAACGAGGCAGACGTTACATGGTGTCAAAAGCGACCTCTCCCTCTGTGGATAATCACCGTAACTCTAGAGGAGATGGAGCGCTGGAGGCTTATATAAGTAGCTGTGTGCACGAGTTTTTCGGTTGGTCCGAGTGCAGTGGTGTTTACAATTAATTGATCACAGCCAGTTACAGATTTCTTTGTTCCTTATCCACTCCCACTGCTTCACTTGACTAGCCTTTTACTGCATGTGGGAAAAGGGAAATTCGTGTTTTTAAAAAATTTTTTCTTTGTTGTCTTTTTTTCTCCCCGCCCTACCCGCCCCCCTAACAGGACAGCCAAGTACCAACTCCTGCCTGACTTTTTTTAAACAGGAAAATGCACAGGCATGACTGCCTGCCAGGATGACCAGTGGACCGCAGCAGGTGCAGCCTTCAGGAGCCTGCAGCACACGAGGCTTCCCTTCTTCACCAACTCCTGGAGCTTGCTCAAACTCATGTCCACTGAGTCGGTGATGCCATCCAACCATCTCATCCTCTGTCGTCCCTTTCTTCTCCTGAAGATTCCTAACCGGGTGATAAGAACTTCAAACCAGTAGTGAATGGCCAACTAAACAATGAGGCCAGCCTACAGTCATGTAATAAGTCCAGAAAGAAAAGGGTTTGACGTTAGTTCTTTTGTAAGACTTGTGTGAGGAAGTCAGGGTTGCCAGGTACATACAAGCTGTCTCTCAAGTTTGAATCTCAGATTACAAGTCTTAGTAAAAATGTATCCCCAATCCTGCTATCATTGCAGACACCACATTTGAAGCCAAAATATTCTTACTTTGCAGAAGCTTGTATTTGAGAAGAGAAGGGTTGTGGGGGGTTTTTCATTTTGCTTCCCAGCCCCATACTCAAACCTTTACCTTTAGCTGGAAAAGCAAAACTTAATGGACCCTGGGTTTAAGCCAATACGATAAACCTGTCCTCCTCCTTCACACCTGGGACACCCAAACCTTTTTCTCAGTGAACAATCCGGAGACCAGAGGACCTTCTTTTTCAGCATCATCCGTTGCAGGTCTTTGCTAATAAGTCAGTTCTTTGCATCAGGTGACTGAAGTATTGGAGTTTCAGCTTCAGCATCAGTCCTTCCAATGAATATTCAGGACTGATCTCCTTTAGGATGTACTGGTTGGATGTTGCAGTCCAAGGGACTCTCAAGAGTCTTCTCCGACACCATAGTTGAAAAGCATCAGTGCTTCGGCGCTCAGCTTTCTTTATAGTCCAACTCTCATGATGGTACATGACTACTGGAAAAACCATTGCTTTGACTATATGGACCTTTGGAGGCAAAGTGATGTCTCTGCTTTTTAACATGCTGCCTAGGTTCGCTGTAATTAAGGTGGTTCATTCCTAAGTATATGTCCCTTTCAAGGAAGCAGTCAGGTGCACAAGAAAGGGCACGGGACCTAGAACACCCACAGGCTTCCTGAAGGTGGTACTCCTAACACTGCCTTACCTCTCTGCCGGGTCGACTAAACAAGATGGTATTTGTGGAAGCACCGAGGAAATCCTCAAGGTACCCTGGATTGCTTGCACTTGTAAGGACAAACCAAACAGTTTCCTTTATTATATACCCATCTATGACAGCTACACAGTACTATGTCTCACTTCTGATGCTGTTAGGAATTTACATTTCCATCTAGCTAAGAGGTAGGAAGATACAGTTTTGCACGCCCCCCCCCCCCATCCCACGTCAGATGGAAGAGGCTGCTTAATGATTTTCTTAAGGTTATGCAAGAAAGTTAGGACAGACCAGGATGAGAAAGTGGCTCCAAGGTCCCACCCGGGAGTCCTGCAAGGCACTCTGCCCTTCTTTCACTTTCTTCTCTATTTCCAGACTCTTGGACTTGGGTTTTCTTTCTGCAAAACCCTTTCTTTCTGAGAATGTTCACATCTCTATCTTCAAAACTTAACAGGATTGTCAACTTTGAAATGTCTCCTAATTTTATCAATTAAGTATTGTATTATCAAATATTAATCATTCATCCTATTGATATTCAAAGTATTTTAAAATCCTTACATATCTTTAAAGACTTTCCCCCTTTTTTGGCAAGTGATTTAAAGAATGCAGAAATTAAATTAAAAAACCCACACCATGAAAAAGTGAGAAAAATAAAATCCTCATTCACCCTCACCCATTGTCTGATTTTCTTTCCTTGACCTCTTAGAATATATACTATCTTTCTCAAATCTATTGGAGTGGGGGTAAAGGAGCTTCCCTGAGGGGTGGGGGAGCTTCTGTGATGGCTTTCCTCAAATTCATTGTTGGCTTCTGGAGGGAAAGAACTATTTTTTTAAAAATTGCATTACCAGTTCTTGTCTCAATGATAAGATTGTGTTGACTTCCAAATTTTTTAAATTAAAATCAAGACAAGAACAATGTATTTAATAACTAGAAAGGGCGGCAGGTCTGCAAAAGACTAGTCAAGTGCAGTAGTGAGAAGGGGGGAAGAGTAGAACGAGGAGTTCGATCTGTAACTGACTGTGAACAATCAATTGAGATAACTCACTACCTTCGGACCAGCCAATGTTCATGGCAGCTGCCTGAAGTACTTAAAGCTCAAAAGTTCATTCACTTTTACCTTACAGTGATATTTCAGTTGGCATCCATAAAGTAAAACATTTGCAATATGCATCCCTTAACACACACACACCCGCCCGCGAGCGCCTATTTATCCAGAAATAACAGAAATGTGTTTAAAGACGAGAATCAGAAGCACTGCTGAGCATCCTGGGAAAGAGACATGCAAAATTAGCATCTCGTCACTAGGGCGTGTCTCAGTCCCTGGTCGGGGGAGGCTCAGCTGTCCAATCAGCGCTGACCTTCTTTGTCTGTTTACCACACGTGACCCTAGAGATGGCTCAGCGAGGTCTGCAGAAAGCTGTGAGCTGGAGCAGATAAAGTCTTGTGCCTCCCCACGTCTGTAAATCTAGGCGGAGCCCCCACACCCTGGAAGCAGCGCTCTCGCATCTTGGAGTCGGCTCCCTCCAGAAGGGCAGAGGTGTCTCCGGATGACTCAAGATCTGCTCCTCCTCCTTAAATCCCAAGTGATTAAACAAACAAACAAATCAGAGACCCCCGCAGGGACGGGAAGACAAGCGTCTGAAACACCCAAACATATTGGGTGCTTCTGAGGATTTCAGAATTTGAAAAGGTCAAAAGACAGAAGCCAAAGGTCAGAAGTGAAGATGACGAAGTGAAGGCAAGAGGGAGAGATTTCTGTAAAAGCCTCAGAGAGGCAAAACTCAGAAGGACCTGAAAGTTCACCCCAGTGCAAAGAATAGCGCAAAGACTGCAGAAACGCGTCTGGGACGGCAAGGTCAGGAATATTCCGGGGCGGGAGGAGGAAGGCAGGAGCCGGAGGGCAAGCAGCTGCCCCTTTGGGAGTTCAAATCTCCAGACCCAGACCAAACACACCCCTTACCCCCTTGTGAGATCAGAATTGCTGGCTGCCTCCCTGACTCCCCTTGTTGCCTGGTGTATGGCAAGTGCTCAATAAATGTGGTGAGTGAGGGAGTGAATGAGATTAAGGAGAATGGAGGATCCCAGAAAACCAGATTCAGGCAAATGTCCCAATTTTCAAGATGGGAAAAAGAAGAGTAAGACTTTCATAAATCACAATCTCTAAATTGATATTGGTCTGGGGCAAAACTCCGGAATGGATTATTTAGGACCTCCTAAATAATTGGGAGCCAATTTGAAAGTAGTTAAAAAAAAAAAAGTCAAGCATCAAAATAACTGAATTTCTTTTTGTTTATAAAGGTACTGCTTGATTTGGCTGAATTGTTCCCATCTCTTCTGCTTTTTTGTGGGCTGGAAAGTCCATTCAACAGCCAGACTCAGAGGCTGCGAATGGGGATTGAGGCCATCCCGGGGGTGGGGGAAAGTCACTAGTGATGCGCCAAGGGGCTGTCCCTTGGCCGGACCTTGTCTAACCTGTTTTTATCATTCACGTGAATGAGATACCTTGTTCAGATTTATTGAGGACACAGTAGGTAAGATGCTGTGAGAATCAGGAAGGCAGGAGAGATTAACACCAGGGACTTATTTCACATTATCTGGGCTTGAGTCCTAGTTTTCATCAACTACTGGCTCCGTTTCTTTGGACAAGTTGCTTGCCTTGCTTGTGTCTCAGCCTCTCCACCTTTAAAATGGGCATAATCAGAATATCTATCTTGTAGGAGGTGTGGAGGATTGAGCCAGAAGCCTTGGAGAGAGTTTACTTTTGCACATAAAAAAGTTTGGTAAGAATGTTAGGTCTCAATGTTCAGAAATATTTCCCCTGGGTGAACAGATACAATCTAATGAGAAACTAAGAGATACAAACTAACAAGATAACAGACACAAATTAAATTTCTCTTTTCAGTTATAAAGGAAAGGAAATCTGAGCAGGTGCCAGATAAGAGAATCTCACAAAAATGCAAGACCAAGTGGAGTTACACAGAGGCTGTCCCCAGGAAGTATGCTCTGCTCAGGATGAGCCCAGAGCTCTTTTTTTTTTTTTAATTCAATTTTTATTTTCAAATTGAAGTATATTTGATGTACAAATTATATTACAGGTTATATTATGCAATACTATATATAATATTATCTTATAGGTTATTATGTTACAGGTGTACAGTATAGTGATGCAGAATTTTTAAAGGTTATACTCTACTGTACAATATATCCTTGTAGCTAATCATTTGTATCTCTTAATCCCAGGGCTCAGTTTTTTAAAAGACACTGGCAAACTGGAATACCCAGGGGAAAGTGACCGAGGTGGTAACTTACACGTCCTCACACTTTCTTGTCTTTGCAAACATGCTTTCAACTAAGTATTCCATTAGATTTGGTCCTCGTGACAATCCTGAGAACGGAGTAGGATTGATAATATTTTTGCTGGTTTTATGGCCGAGAAAAATGGGCTGGAAGTGGTTCTGGGGTTTGCCCTGTTAGTAAGCTCAGTGGTGGCAGACAGGTTTTTTGGGGGGGAGTACCTGATTCCAGGGACAGCTCAGTTCCCGATGTCCTCCCTTCTTCCCGTCAGCCAAGGGTCAAGGTGAGCCAGGCTTCCCTGGCCCTGCTGGCTCAGAACCCTCCCCCTGGGGCTCGGGCCGCCCTGGCGGACAGCCCTGCAGAAGGTGGAGAGGGCTATCTGCCAAGGTCTGTGCTCCCTGGACACTTGGATTTGTGGGCCTGGTCAGCCCCCCAGGTTATCCGCCCCCCAGATGGGCGCAGTGCAGCCTGTAGTCCTTTCCCCAGGAGGCCATGTCCGTGCGCTGGACCAAGAAGGACCCACCGGCCGGGGCTGGTCTACGTGGGGGACACAGGGTTATTTTGAATGTTATCTTAAGGAGACAGTGAAAGTACTTCATTGAAAACCTTTTGACTATGTCTGCCCTGAAGTTCTAATCTGTTAACTTATGGCAAAGAGAAGAGAGATCGCCCTGATGTTATTAAAGATTCCTCTCCAAATGGCCCCAAAGTGCTGTATGAGGGCAGGATTTTCCCTGTTTCCATCTCTATGCTCTCCCAGGCCAGGGGAATTCTCTCAACCTTCCCACCTTCCCTTCATTCCGAATCTCTCTGGGAAAGGTCCCCTTTAGCCATGTCTCCTCCCCACACCTTTCCAAGATTGGGCCCAACGGCCAGCACGATTATTTGTCCCCAAGGTCCAAGAGTCAGGAGCCCATGGTTACCACCACACACTTCCCCAGGTTCCTATTTTTTCAAAGCCCCAAATTTAGGCAGTCTGGGGCCAAGCAGGTGGGTGAGCAAGGCCCCTTAGGCACTGAGGTCAGGCGGCCACCCTCAATGGGTCTCAGAATTCGAGGTGGGGGCGGGCGCACACCATCCACCCTCCTGTCTGAGCATCCTTAGCTCCTCACGTGTTCCAGCCCTGGGTCACAGGGAAACTGACAGGGAACCAGAACAAACAATCAAAACCTGGGGAAATGACACGTAAAACTGTATGAACACCAAAGAGTTGGGCGGAGAGAAGTCATGTCTTTTTCTTATAACTCACTGATACCCACCTGGGGAATTGGCTGAAAATCAAACGTCTGCCTTCTTTAGCCCTTCATGCCTTTGAATTGTGAAAATAAAGCTAACAATATTTTTAAAATGGAATAGAAACATTCCTATTCATGGTTAAGAATGATTAAGAAATGCCGTTCCTTAACTGCTGGTCCAGTGTTTAAGACTCCACACTTCCACTGCAGGGGACTCAGGTTTGATCCCTGGTTAGGGAGTTAAGATCTTGTACGCAGGGTGCAGGGTGCGTGGGAGCGGGTCTGAGCTTGGCAACCAGCAGATGCGAGCCCTGGGTCTGAGTGGACCACTGGGTGGATTGTGTGTGGTCAGACCAATAATACCAGTTGTCATAGTTGACTTGGGAGCTATAATGAAACAACAAATTGGGCTGGAGGTCCAAGTCCCAGCTGATTTGGATCTTGGTGAGGACTCCATTCCTGGCTTGTAGACAGCCAACTTCTCACTATGTCCTTACGTGGCCTTTCCTTGTTGAAGTGCCCGTGTAGAGAGAGGAGACGCTGGTTGTCTTTCTCTTATGAGGACATTAATACCACCATGGAGGCCCCACCCTCAGAACCACACCTAAACCTAATGACCCCCAAAGGCCTCACCCCCAAATGCCACCACACCGGGGGACAGGGTTCTAACCTACGGATGTTGTGGGGGGCGGGGGGAGGACACAAACATTCGATCCATAACACTGGTACCCACTTGGATGCTTTTTCTGTCCAGATGGTTGCAGAGCTGGAGTGGTCCCAGGAGTAAAGACAGACCCACTTAGGTGCTCCCTGCTCAGCCCTCTCCCTTTCACCCGTGCCCCTGAGATCACAGCTCTCAGTTCCTTCAGTTCAGTCATATCTGACTCTTTGTGACCCCATGAATCGCAGCACACCAGGCCTCCCTGACCATCACCAGCTCCCGGAGTTCACTCAGGCTCACGTCCATCAAGTCAGTGATGCCATCCAGCCATCTCATCCTCTGTCGTCCCCTTCTCCTCCTGCCCCCAATCCCTCCCAGCATCAGAGTCTTTTCCAATGAGTCAACTCTTCCCATGAGGCGGCCAAAGTACTGGAATTTCAGCTTCAGCATCATTCCCTCCAAAGAAATCCCAGGGCTGATCTCCTTCAGAATGGACTGGTTGGATCTCCTTGCAGTCCAAGGGACTCTCAAGTCTTCTCCAACACCACAGTTCAAAAGCATCAATTCTTTGGCGCTCAGTCTTCTTCACAGTCCAACTCTCACATCCATACATGACCACTAGAAAACCCATAGCCTTGACTAGACGGACCTTAGTCGGCAAAGAAATGTCTCTGCTTTTCAATATGCTGTCTAGGTTGGTCATAACTTTCCTTCCAAGGAGTAAGTGTCTTTTAATTTCATGGCTGCAGTCACCATCGGGTGCATGTAAATCCCAGGCTTGGGCATCTGGAGCCCTGGGTCCCAACCAGAGGGCTTCTTCCCCAAGAATCTGTGTCTGTGACTTGACTTGTTCACTCAGTCGTGTCTGACTCTTTGGGACCCCATGGACTGCAGCACGCCAGGCTTCCCTGTCCTTCCCCATCCCCCAGAGCTTGCTCAAACTCGTGTCCATTGAGTCGGTGATGCCATCCAGTCATCTCATCCTCTGTTATCCCCTTCTTCTCCTGCCTTCAATCTTTCCCAGCATCAGGGTCTTTTCCAATGAGTCAGCTCTTCACATCAGGTGGCCAAATTATTGCAGCTTCAACTTCAGCATCAGTCCTTCCAGTGAACATTCAAGACTGATTCCCTTTAGGATTGCCTGGTTTGATCTCCTTTCTGTCCAAGGGACTCTCGAGAGTCTTCTCCAGCACCACAATTAGAATCAATTCTTCGGCGCTCAGCCTTCTTTATGGTCCAACTCTCACATCTGTAACTTGACTACTGGCTGCTTTCGCATAATCTCTCAAAACACGAAGGGCCTGCCTTTCCCCACAGTCCTGTGCCAACCCGGTGACACCGGTGGGTGCGGGGATAGGAAGCTGCAGTGACTCCAGGTGACTCCCTGGGGGTCTCTGAGGTCCTGCACCCCCACTTCACCCCAGGCAGCACTTCCACACTTACCCAGGAGGATGAAGATCCCAAGTAGCCCTCTGTAGGCATCTCTGGACTTTGGGTGGACGCGGTCTGGGCTTTTCATGACCTCAGCTGCTCGGTGTTCTCTCCCTCCCAGATTTCATCCTTTCCCCAGGGAGGGCCCAGTCCCCGCATCCTTCTTATAAACGGACCTCCTTGGGCCAGAGGGAAGGGCCACGGGTGCCTGCCTGGATGAACAGCGGGCCCTGGAGAGGTCTTGGGAGGACACTACCCTCCTTCCAGCCTGGCCCTGCCCCTGCCATCGTGCCTCCCTCAGGAGAGTTTCCTCAAAGCCCTTCTGAAGAGTCAGGCCCACCTTTCTCTGACCGCCTATGGGAGGAGCAGGATTGTCAAAGCCCCTTTTTGAGAGCAACAGCTCCTTCTCCATGCCCTTGGTCTCCAGACTCGGAAGAGGGGAACCAGAAGGGAAGGGATGAGAGGGAGACAGAGACCTTTCAGTCTGATCAGACTCTTCAGTTGGGGAGAGAGGGGCATGAGGGGGCGGAGCCTGGACACGAGGGGTGGGGCCTGGGGCATGAGGTGGCGGGGTCTGGCAGCCCCGAGATCAGAGCACCAGGAACCTGGGCTGGTGGTAGCAGCCTGTCTTCACCTGTGATAATCCTGCAGTGACAGCCGAAGGCTTTGAAACAGAACCACGGATGGGAGGTCCGAACTCCTCGCAGGTCTGAACAGTTGGAAGTGCCCTGGGCCAGGCCCGCCTCATCTCTGGGCCTCAGTTTCCTAAAAAGGCAAAAGTTAGAAGTGCTAAAGCTCTGGCAGGAGCAGCAGATGTTGATGGGGGTGGGGGGTTGCCTCCAGCTAGTCCCACCCCCAGGGACTTTCCCTGACCCCAGTTAGCCTTGGGGTGACCAAAAGGCAAAGGGGTGTGCTCCCGGGGTGGGGCCATCAGAGAAATAACAGGAAGGACTCTGACAAGCACAGCCAGCTGCTCCCGGCACCTATCGAAGTGACCCATGAAAGGCAGTGCTTCTGCCCGGCCACGTGGCCATTCTCATGTTCAAATGCGGCCGAAGCACAGACCATGCTGTGCCCCCAGCAATCCACCTGAGCAACCCTGAGAACTCAGCCCAGATTCCAGCACCAGACTCAACTCTTCAGCTTTCCTAAAAGAACTCCATTTTTAAGCTTTCGTTACACTCAGGGCATCCTCGGTGCTAGTTTCCTTCTTGTGATTATAAAACAATCAGGAAAAAAAAAAAAGTGTTGGTTGCTCAGTTGTGTCCAGTTCTTTGAGACCCCATGGCCTGTGGCCCACCAGGCTCCTCTGTTCATGGGATTCTCCAGGCAAGAATACTGGAGTGGGTTGCCATTCCCTGCTCTCAACTCAGGGAATCAAACGCTGCTTTCCTTCATTGCAGGCAGATTCTTTACTATCTGAGCCACCAGGGAAGCCCCAAACTCAGGGCCAGTTTCTAACCAAACCCAGCTCTCAGATGTCTTTTTTTTGGCCTGCACACAGCATTGATACAATAATGTGAATTAGATCCAACACTTAAAAATTAGGGTATTTCCCCTTATATATGGACTCTAGAAAGAAATGATACAAATGAACTTACTGACAAAACAGAAACAGACTCATAGACTTTGAGAAGGGATAGTTAGGGAGTCTGGGATGTACACACTGCTGTATTTAAAATGGATAACCAAGGATCTACTGTATAGCGCATGGAGCTCTGCTCAACGGCATGTGGCAGCCTGGATGGGAGGGGGGTTTGGGGGGAAGGGATACATGTATCTGTACGGCTGAGTCCCTTCACTGTTCATCTGAAACTATCACAACATTGTTAATCGCCTATCTCTCAATACCAACTAATACATTTGTTAAAAATTTAGGGGATTTCACATTACAAGGTCGGACTTCTCTGGAAAAATCAGAATAGCAACAGTCGGACCTGAGTCCTACGGGCAGCAAGCGCCCCCTGCAGGTGGGACACAGAATCGCAAGTGTGCCCTGCCACCACCACTCCCTATCACACACCCACCTCCAGCCTGAGGTCCTCTGAATGCTGGAGTTTTCAACCTCAGAACTTGAAGGCCTTTTAAGTCTCCAAAGGCATCAGTTTTCAATCCAGCCTGAGCTAAGCTCACACTTCTTTACACGAGAAAAGCCAGAAAGAATAGACAAGAGCTCCTTCTCTTGCTAAAAGGCCCCCAATCACAGTCTTTACCAACAAGTGGCCCTTTGTCCTCTCTCTGCCCGAATATCTCTGTAATCTAAGGCAGGAACACCATGAATCAGAGAACTGTGCTCTTTCTGTCTGGTGGGGCTGAGCCGAGTGAAGAGCAAGGAGAGGCAGCCGCTGAGGGGGGACCATGTTGGATGAGGGGAGGGCAGCAGGCCCCTTTCTGCCTGACCCTCAGGCCTGTGGACCCAAGGATCTGAGGTTCTCCACTGGTTCATTCAAATGGGATTTTGGTCTGCGCTTGGTCCTGGGAGTCTCCTGGATCTCACTTCAGCTTCCCCGAGTCCTGCGCTTTGTGCAGCTGGCCACATGCCACATGGGTAACCGGACAGACACACAGTAGGACAGATGCTTTGCCTTGGGAAAGACACCAGAGAATGTCCTTTCAACATCTCTGATTCATCCTAACAGGAAGCAAGAAAGCACAGTAATGTGCCTTCTCAGGTTTCATACCTTTGCTCCAGCTGATGGGATCTTGAAAAGATGGGATAAATACACCTGACATTGCTGCCGAAGTGCACGGAGATGGGTCAGGGGTCAGGCTTGTCCTCGGGCTCCTGGAGCCCTTCCTGGCCCGCATCTGTGAAGCGGGTGGAGATGGAAGAAAGGGAAGGCACCAGTACTTGCTTGTGGCCTGGGGAAGGAGCCAAGGGCTTGTGTTTTGTCACAAAATGCAACTTTGATCACAAGGCTCAGCACCAGGAGCATGTGTCATTGTGGAGCCCCGAGGATCCGTGCAGAGGACAAGCCAAGGCAAGTCTCACCTGCCCCAGAGACTCCAGCACATGGGTGCCTTCCAGGCTCCGACAGCTTCAGCAAGAACCCCACAGTCCGGTTCAGTTGCTCAGTCATGTCTGACTCTTTGCGACCCCATGGACACTTAGAAAGGGTGTGACTTCTTTAACCAGAACATCTGTTCATCACCACTCCTGGAGTTTACTCAAATTCATGTCCATTGAGTTGGTGATGCCATCCAACCATCTCATCCTCTGTCATCCCCTTCTCCTCCCACCTTCAATCTTTCTCGGCATTAGGGTCTTTTCAAAGGAGTCAGTTCTTCACATCAGGTGGCCAAAGTATTGGAGTTTCAGCTTCAGCATCAGTCCTTCCAATGAATATTCAGGACTGATCTCCTTTAGGATGGACTGGTTGGATCTCCTTGCAGTCCAAGGGACTCTCAAGAGTTTTCTCCAACACCACAGTTCAAAAGCATCAGTTCTTTGGCACTCAGCTTTCTTTATGGTCCAACTTTCACATCCATACATGGCCACTGGAAAAACCGTAGCCTTGACTAGATGGACCTTTGTTGACAAAGCAGTGTCTCTGCTTTTCAATATGCTGTCTAGGTTGGTCATAAATTTTCTTCCAAGGAGTGAGTGTCTTTTAATTTCATGGCTGCAGTCACCATCTGCAGTGATTTTAGGAGCCCCCCAAATAAAGTCTATCACTGTTTCCACTGTTTCCCCATCTATTTGCCATGAAGGGATGGGACCAGATGCCATGACTTTAGTTTTCTGAATGTTGAACTTTAACCAACTTTTTCACTCTCCTCTTTTACTCTCATCAAGAGGCTCTTTAGTTCTTCACTTTCTGCCATAAGGGTGGTGTCATATGCATATCTGAGGTTAAGAACCCCACAGAAGCATTTATTTTCATTCCAGTATTTCCAAAGCCAAATCACCAACAGGATCTGACGTTAACAGAGCCTGTGTCAGTCTCCTTCATGAGCATTCTGCCAACACATCTTGGGAGGTGCTGGTGGAAAGAACACTGGGTCCAAGTTCCTGTTCTGGTTTCTCAGTTTACTGTGTAGCTCTGGGCAAATTATTTAGTCCTCTGATCTCTCTCCACTTCCTTTATTTCGTGACAGAGGTCATAAGACCTGTTCTGCCTACATTTCACATGAAACGTGCGTATTTGGAAGCTTCTAAAATCAGATCCAGTAACCCTGCCGATCTGATTCCCCAAGCCAGAATTGGGGTCCAGACATCTGTGTATTATACAAACTCAGGCACACGCCCTCCATCTAGGGTTTATCAGTGTCTGAACAATTGCCAGGTCAATGGCTCCATCCTGGCCCATCAGAACAGGTAGAAAAGGGACTTCTCTGGCAATCCAGTGGTTAAGACTCTGCACCTGCAAGGCAGTGGACACAGGTTTGATCCCTGCTTGGGGAACTAAGATCCAGCATGCCATGAAGCATGGCCACACACACACAGAGAACAGGCAGGAGAGACAAAAAGATAAGCGGTTCCCAAAAAGCGGGGAGAGCAGAGGCCTTGGGTTCAGCATTTCAGGGGCTGACGTTCTTTCTGGGTACCAATTTCCTCTTTCCGACCCAGGGAATCACACAGCAGGTCAGATGACAAACACTTAGAAGGGCTGTGACTTCTCCAACCAGAACACCCACCTTCCCCGGAATTCCCACACTCCAGAAACAAAGCTAAACCCCAGGGAACATGTCATCGCATTGGAACCTTATGCTGCTGCTGCTAATTCGCTTCAGTCGTGTCCAACTCTGTGCGACCCCATAGATGGCAGCCCACCAGGCTCCCCTGTCCCTGGGATTCTCCAGGCAAGAGCACTGGAGTGGGTTGCCATTTCCCTCTCCAGTGCATGAAAGTGAAAAGTGAAAGTGAAGTCGCTCAGTCATGTCCGACTCTTAGCGACACCATGGACTGCAGCCCACCAGGCTCCTCCATCCATGGGATTTTCCAGGCAAGAGTAGTGGAGTGGGGTGCCACCGCCCTCTGAATACTCTGCAAAGGAGGCTGTGTCTTTACCTTACAGATGGGAAAACAAACTCTGAGAAGAGATAAGTAACTTGCTCTAAATCGCACAGCCCAAGAGCAGAGTCAGCTTGGATTGCTGTTTTAATAACTCGGAATGGAGGCTAGTTCCGGGCACCTGTCATCAGTCTTATACAATCTGGTCCTATTGATTCCCTCTGTCTGGATCTCTTCAATTTACACATCTCCTAGGTATACCACCGAGACAGTGACCATTGAACGTTCATTCCTCAAAACTCGTGCAAAACACAACTTACCCAAGTCATTGTGCCATTTTCTTCTGAAACTGGAGCAGTTGTGGGGAAAAAGAAGAGCTGACAGAGCTGCTCTAGCTGAGATGTGATGGCTGATGAACCAAACAGGCTAACTGTAAAAAGACATTGTTTGAAAGTGGGGAAATCCGGACAGGTACTGGATGAAGTACTGTTTATTTTCGTGACTGTGATAAGGCACTGAGGTTCTGTAGGAAAATGCTTTTTCAAGTGTGTCGGGATGAAATGACATGTCCTGGCTGTGTCATTAAAAGAGGGGATATGAAAATGTAGTCCGTGGAGTTGCAAAGAGTCGGACAGGACTTAGTGACTGAACAATGAAAATGTAGCAAGATTAATTGTTTTAGGTGGATGATGAGTAAAGGGCATTGATTATATAATGCCCTTCCTTTCTGGTGTATGCTTGAGAGGTTTCCTAATAACAAAAAGTCGATTCAGACCCTGGATGTGATACCCGTCTTCTCAGGTCCGCTCACCCACCACTCCAGCTCCTGCTGGTCCCCGACTGCTAGAGCCACGTGGTCCCAGAGCAGCCTCGCTCCTTGCAGCGGCCCTGGCTCCCCGGCTACTGCTGCACTGGCTTTGCTATAAGGGAGACGCACCACCTGGGTGGGGCACAAACCCCAGGTCTACCTTTGCAGACATGTACCCTCTTCCCTTCTTCAGCTGTAAAGTGAGCACAAGGGAGTCTCCCTCACAGATCACTGAAGTGGGATAACCCAGCAAACTGCTAGACACAGGGCTTGGCTTTTGCTAAATGTCCAATAAATATTACCTATTACTCCCATGATTACCTCGATCCAATCACACCACTTACCTACTTAAAATCATCAGTGCGTGCATGCTCGGTCATGTCCGACTCTTTGGGGCCCCATGGACTGTAGCCCACCAGGCTCCTCTGTCCATGAGATTTCCCAGGCAAGAATACTGGAGTGGGTTGCCATTCCTTTTTCCAGGGGAATCTTCCCGACCCAGGGATGGAACCCGAGTTTCTCCTTTGTCTCCTGCATTGGCAGGCGGATTCTTTACCGACTCACTGAGAAAACCCCAAACTATCAGTTCAGTTCAGTTGCTCAGTCACTCTTTGCGACCCCATGGACTGCAGTACACCAAGCCTCCCTATCCATCGCCAACTCCCAGAGTTTACTCAAACTCATGTCCATTGAGTTGGTGATGCCATCCAGCCATCTCATCCTCTGTTGTCCCCAACTCCTCCCGCCTTCAATCTTTCCCAGCATCAGGGTCTTTTCTAATGAGTCAGTTCTTCACAGCAGGTGGCCAAAGTATTGGAGTTTCAGCTTCAGCATCAGTCCTTCCAGTGAACACCCAGGACTGATCTCCTTTAGGATGGACTGGTTTGACCTCCTTGCAGTCCAAGTGACTCTCAAGACTTCTCCAACACCACAGTTCAAAAGCATCAATTCTTCAGTGCTCAGCTTTCTTTATAGTCCAACCCTCACATCCATACATGACCACTGGAAAAACCATAGCTCTGACTATAGCGACCTTTGATTCCCTACAAATTCCTGACAAGGTCAGAGTCCTAACTTCCTGCAAGAGGACCCCACCACAGGGCCCCGTGTCTTCCAGCCTCAGCTCCTCTCGCATCCCTGCTTCCCTTGTTTCCCATGCGGCTCAGTGCCTCTGCACCTGCTGTATCAACCCAGAAAGGTCTTACCCTCCCCTGGGCTCTCGGGGCAGCCTCTCTGAAGGGCTGGTACAGGTTCCCAGCTTGGGCTCTCCGGGCCAGTTTGTCTTCACCCCGGCTCTGATCACACTGGACTGTCATCAATTGCCTTGCCAGTCCCCTTCACCAGCCTATCAGCTTCCTCACCAGCCTGGGGTAAGCTCTTTCCCAGGGGCCTGTTCTCTACAATCAGTACAAGATGACCTCACCCAATCCTCCATCGGGCCACTTGGCTTCCAGACTGAATTTCAGAAGCAGATAGATACTTTGACTTCTGCCTCAGGGCCTTTGTATTCGTTGTGTGGAAGTTTCCTGGGCTCCTCTTAAAAGGGCAGATTCCAACCTGGCAGGTCCAAGGCCCAGCCCGAGACCATGTGTTTCTGACACACGTCCAGCAAATGCTCCCAGTCCCAGGACAGGCTGAACTGACTCCCTCCCATCCTCTGCTGGGCTCCAGCCAACCCATCCTCAGGTCTCAGCTCAAACTCCACTTTAGAGGCCATCTCACCCCTC
The DNA here is from genome assembly GCF_001704415.2 of Capra hircus. Classification (NCBI taxonomy): domain Eukaryota; kingdom Metazoa; phylum Chordata; class Mammalia; order Artiodactyla; family Bovidae; genus Capra; species Capra hircus. The sequence goes on along the minus strand of NC_030811.1, from coordinate 8,484,117 downwards.
CCAGCGCCCAGGCCTCCTCTGCAGTCCCACGTGCGCCGTGTGAGGTCTCCCCGACCAGCACAGAGGCCTAGGTGAGCTGCCTGAGTGCCTCTGGGGTGAAGGACAAGGTTCAAGCCCCACATCCACACTGCCTCGCATGAGCTTGTGGCCCAAAGTGGGGGGTGGGGTGGGGTGGGTGGGAGGAGCCCTACTCATCCACCTGTCACACTGGGGGACTCACCAGATACCCCCACCCGCCCAGTCCCCAGTCCACCTTGGCCAGACTCAACTAGCAAGCGGATCATTTGGGAAGGCTCATTGGGGCTGCCCCTTCCCATGAGGGCTGCCCCCTGCTCTGCTGCACCCAGCTCCTGCAGCGAACACACCGGCCTCTGCTCAGAGCAGCCACCAGCTCACCTGTTCTTCTCTCAGCAAAATTAGGAGCAGGTGAGCAAGACAGCACACCCGGGCAATGAACTCCCGAGTGAAGCTCTCATCACACAAATCGTGCAGAGCTCTGAGGGCCGGTCCAGCTTCCCATCCTGGCGGGTCCCCTCTGCCAGGCTCCCAGGCACACCAGAGCCTTGTTCTCCACCACTGCCCACCCGCACACAGGAGCAGGGCCCACCGATGGCCTCGCCCAGGTCAGGACCCCCCACCCCCAGATGTTCACGATTGGGGTGAAACCACCAGCATGTTGCAGGGTGGGTGGGCGGGGAGCCTCCCCTCCAGGCCCAGACCGGGTTTCTCCGCGTCCACGGCGCCAAGACTCTGGGACAAGATCGTGTTCTCTAAGACAGCGACGGAGGCTCATTTTCAATCATTTTTTTATTCCACCACGTCAGCCTACCTACCCTATCCTTCCTGCCATCCTGAAGTCTTCACTTGGGCCCTGGCTCATCTCGCCTCGGACACGGTGGTTCTGAAGGGGAGCGGCACTGACGGCCTTAGTGGCGCGACCATTCTGAGGCTGAGCCTTGGAACCTGGCTCCAAGGGCCTGGGGGCACCTGCGACAGGCTCCAGCCCGCGGTCCTCAGTCTGGGAGGAGAAGGCACGGAGATGTCCAGGCCTGCAGAGATGCTGCTTCTCCTGGGTCAGGCGGCGGCTCAGAGTCAGGCCGAAATCACATCCTTGGCAGGGTGCCTGTTGACCACTCTCACTTTGTGCATGCCCCGATGGGAAAAAACAAAACAAAACAACAGTCCCATCTTCAGCTAACAATTCCTCAGAAGACGATTAAATAAAAGGCAAAAAGCAACACAATTTGGCAAAGGTTTCTTAAATTTTAAATTAAAAAAGGAAAAAAATGCACACAGAAGAGATTCAACTTGCCTGCTTTGAAGAAATATATTAAAGAAGGTGAAAAGTTAAAAAAAAAATCAAACCCCAAATAACAATAAAAATAGATGTCTCCTCTGTAAAATTCTGGACTAATCTACTGAGTCATTCATATCTATTCAGTATTCAGAGCATGAAGGCAAAAGACCGGAGTATAAAAAAATTAAAACACAAACCTAACCAACATTTTGAGATACTGCCTGTGAGCAAGCCTGCCAGACTCGCAGCTGGCGTGGGCCCCGCCAGTGACCGCTAGAAGCTTCGCTGGGTCTGGTCCCTCCTGCACTCGCCCTCTGCAGACCCTCAGGGCCTTCAAAGCTCTTCCTTGGTTCTGCTCAGTTTTGTGGCATGTTCTTCTATAAACTTGCTCAAATGCTCCAGGTCTCTGTTTCCATCCTCAAATTTAATTGGGTTCTTTTTGTCCCCACTGGGGGCGAAGTAGATGGTGGGGAAGCCCTCGACTTTGTAGCGGTCACTGCTGACGTCGTTGGCCGTGGCGTCCATCTTGGCGATGACCAGGTTCTTGTGGCCCTTGTACTTCTTGCCCAGGGAGGTGTACACCGGCTCCAGCTGCTTGCAGTGCCCGCACCAGGGTGCGTAGAACTCGATGAGGACATCCTTCTTAGGGTCCATCACGATGGAGTCAAAGGTCTTCCCCACCACGACCTTGACCGGCCCCTTGTTGTTCTTGGGCACAGGCTGGGACTTGATGACTGGCTTCAGTTTTCCTGTGGGGAAAGCAAGCGAGGGCGGGTGTGAGAGCGGACAGGCCGGCCCCTGGTGGCCGCAACTGGACCAGGTAGGGAGGCTGGCCCGACGTGTAGGAGGCTGGGGCAGATAGACATTGCCAAGGCCAGGCTGGGCCATCTCCAGAGCCCAGCCCCTGGTTCTCTGATTCCCCCAAATCCTGTACTTTCCAGTCCCGGCAAAGGCCAGAGGCAGATGACCAGTCATGCCAGAGGCCTAGCAGATACGATCCTCTTTCAGAGGGGCGGTTACAAGAGAGGCTGCCAGTACAGAGGGGTCACTAAGAGGGCGGTGGGCAGGCTGGAAGCCTGGGGTGGTGGTGGGGGCAACAGACTGAGCAGACAGGATGGGCAGGGAGGTCTGCCCACCCAGCGGGGGCAATGGGGACCCTGAGCCACGTGCTCAATCAGATCAGGAGGACGCTGCATTCGAGGCCAAAGCAAGTTTCCCACATACAAGAAACTTATCTGTTGCACTTTAATTTTTAAAATAAGGTTTTCTGAGATTCTAAGACACCTGTTTCTATTACAAAAAGAGAGAGAAAAGGGAGCAAACGAACAGGGATTCTCCCCTTCCCCTGCTGTGCACCCTTGGGTCCCAGGGGAAGCACAGGCCTCGGTCCCAAAGGCAAGCTGGCAGGGGCTGCAGAAGCTGGGTGCGGGTGTGGGTGGGTGGGGTGCGGGCCCACCTTTCTTGAAGGCAGTGACGAAGTCGCGCAGGGCGTCGGCGTCGAAGTCATCGGGCTCCATGGCAAACCTGCGGCCGCCCTCGTCCAGGATGGCTGCATTCACCTCCTCCCCGCTCTCGCTCAGCCCCAGGTCCTTCAACTCCGTGGCGAAGTCCTCCTCGTCGGCCACGGCGAAGGTGTACTCAGGGAAGTCCTTGGCCACCTCCAGGACCTTGTTCCGCCAGAACTGAGTAGCTGAGAGGGGACCGAGGGCTCGGGCATCTGGTCCGGCCCAATCGTCCCCGCGGCTCAAGGAGGGCCAACGGGACTCCTAGCCGTCCCCCTGCTCAAGTGGGTAGGGAAGGGGGTGGCGACTCCCCCCGGAGGAGGAGGAGGAGGACCCCCGAGGCTGTCATTACCCGCACCCCCCAGCCCGGGGCTCACCCGCGCGGTAGTCGAAGCTAAAGTCCACGCCATAGTAGACGACCACCAGGGGGCGCCGCGCGTAGCGCTTGGTGTCGGCGGCCTTGCGGAGGCCGACCAGGGGCAGCGTGTGCTTCACCACGTGCTCCGCGATGGCCGCGGCCTCCGTGGAGTCCTGCGAGAGAGGGGCAGGTGAGGCGCAGCTGTCTGCCACCGGCTCGGGGAAAAGTCTGCCCCTAAGGAAGTCACGGGGCTTCCCTGGTGGCTCAGAGGGTACAGCATCTGCCTGCACTGCTGGAGACCCAGGTTCGACCCCTGGGCGGGGAAGAACCCCTGGAGGAGGGCATGGCAGCCCACTCCAGTACTCTTGCCTGGAAAATCTCATGGACAGAGAAGCCTGGCAGGCTACAGCCTATGGGGTCACAAGAGGCGGACATGACTGAGCAACTTCACTAGGGACATCACAGGGGCCCTACTCCCCCAGTGAACCCCAAGTGAGCCTCTCGGGTAGCCAGGGCACCCTTCCCTCTGGGTCAGGGCTGGCTGACCAGGTCAGTCGGGGTCTGCTGGGGGGAGGCCTGGCTCCCAGATGACAAAGGCACAAAGGTGAGCTGAACTGCGCACAAGGTCTCACGTTCCTCCAGCTGATCCCCACAGTAGCCTGTCGAGGACACTACAGGATGAGATGATCAAAGTGGCCACTGGGGCTCTGGGCTCTGCCTGCAGAAAGCCCACCCCTGACCACTGGCGACAGAAAGCCCGGGGGGTCTGGGGAAGAGTTTGGGGCCAGACACGTGCACCACAGATGTGGAACCTGAGGCCTAGCAGGGTGAGGCCATCTGCCCGGCAGAAGTGGTGGATGACCACCTCTTTCCCCTAGAGCCTGAGTCCCATCTGGATGGACGGTCAGGGAGGCAGCAGGGACGAGACACAGCAGGCAGCGGGGCCCTCTTTCATCAGGACGGCCCTGGACCGCCCGTCGCGGAGAAGGCGAACTCCGGGGGCACCCAGGATGTATGTGCTCCACAGTGGAGCACTCAGCACCCACAGGCCCAAATGGGAACTCAATGCCTGAGCCCTCCTCACTCACGTCTGCAGCAGACTGTCTCCTCACCTCCAGGCTGTGTGTGCTGACTTTACAACTGGCTTCATCTTATCCGTCCTGCCCTTGTCTTCCCTTTGTCCTAATGCCTAGATCCATTTTTTAAAATTGCATGTTATCTTTTATGTACATTTTTTACAAAGCAGCCCTTAAATAATTCTGGGGACAAAATTGGTATATAAATGATACCAATCCATTAATTAAAAAAATGTTGAATGTAAGATCAGGCAGAAGCAAAAAGAGCAAAGTAGCAGTGATGTGTTTAACAGACTGTGGATCTCAACCTTTCAGGGTCAAGGGCTCCTTCAAGAATCTACTGAAAGTTACAGACAGACCCCTTCCCTGGGAGCAGGCACACCACACAGAACTGTGTCTGGTTCCCATGGCCCCCAGATCCCAAGTTCATCAGGCTCCTCTATGGACCCAGAGTCAGTATCTCTAGATAACAGACAAGAAGCCAGAGGGGCAGGGGGTGATGAGACCACTCCCGTATGTCTTGCTTGGGGTCGGAGCACACCTGCCTGTCACCTTAGTCTCCTAACCGGCTGTGGGACCCTCTAGGTGTTAGTTCACTTCTCTGCATCCCAGTCTCTTTCTGTCAAATAAAACATCTGGATTCAAGATGTAAAGTCAAAGTTGCTTGGTCGTGTCCTTGCAACCCCATGGACTCTGGGAATTCTCCAGGCCAGAATACTGGAGTGGGTAGCCTTTCCCTTCTCCAGGGGATCTTCCCAACTCAGGGACCGAACCCAGGTCTCCTGCATTGCTGGCAGATTCTTTACCACTGGAGCCACAAGGGAAGCCCAAGAATACTGGAGGGGTAGCCTATCTCTTCTCCAGGGAATCTTCCGGACCCAGGAATTGAACTGGAGTCTCCTGCATTGCAGGCAGATTCTTTACCAACTGAGCTATCAGGGTAAGGTTTCCTCCGAATGACAGTATCTGTTCCTTGGAGCTCAGGGCCCCTGGGAAGCACTTGGAACATGAAGTGGGACCGAAGCTCACCCACCCTTCTTGAAATGAGTGTGTCACCTCTTTAGGAAGACAGGGCAGGGGCCCCAAGGAGGAAGGAAAGGCCAGGTCCACAGGCCACACCCCACAGCTCCACCCAGTGAACAGAGAGGCCTGTCAGTGCTTTGTAGCCCTCAGCACCCAAGCCGCCTGCCGGTGAGTGAGGCTTCTCTCTGACGGAGCAGCACGGCCTGGCCAGGAGCTGGCCCATCACGAGGTATGGAGAGAGGGCCACCCTCCTGCAGAAGCAGGTGGAGCTGCGCCAGGGCCTCAGCCCCACGACCCACTGGGCATGTGAGCACCCCGCCCCTCCCCGCCCCCCATGAACCCTGACCTGACCAAGAGAACTTCAGGACGATCGGACGCCCCGGGGCTGGTACCCCTCACCCACCTTGATGTCCATCACGTAGCTCTTGGGCTCATATTTGGACTGGAATTTCTCAGGCTGCATGACAACCAACTTCCCCAGGGAGACTTTCAAGAACTTTGCTATTTCAGTGCTAAAAGTGTGGTGGAATTTGTAATCCTCTCTCAGGTTGTTAGCTGAGGAATTGACAGAATGATAAATAATACAGTTTATTAAATCGCTTAAATGATTTAGATTCAACTCTACCCACATCACCCAAAACAAATGCCCAGAAAACGGTGTAATTAACCATGAACGCTGTGTGGATAATATGCAGAGCTTAGACATTTAAAGGAGTTTGGATTTAAAAACCTGGTATAGATGTAATACCTTAAAATCTATGTATCTCTGAATTTATTTTTAAAATAAATCTGAAAAAAAAAGAAAAAAATGAATAAAAATAAACAATTGGAACCTTCACAGAAAAACTTCATCTCTCGGACTGACTGTGGTCGCCGCTGCTGAGAAGCACATTAACCCAGGCCGCCAGCCTGACCCTCCTGTGTCTGGCTCGAGAACCCTCCATCTGCTCAAGGGCTCACTTCTCAAGTGGCCTGTTCAGGCTGCAGTTTTTTTGCTCTATGGATATGTTGTGCTGAACTCAGTTGTGTCTGGCTATCTGTGACCCCATGGACTGTAGCCCGTCAGCCTCCTCGGTCCATGGAACTTTTGTGGCAAGAATACTGGAGTGGGTGGCCACTTCCTCCTCCAGGGGATCTTCTCGACTCAAGGATCGAACCTGCATCTCTTGAGTTTCCTGTATTGGCAGGCACATTCCCTACCACTGCGCCACCTGGGAAGCCCTACATATTTTTATTTACGTCTCGGGAAACTCCCAAAGGCAACCCCGTGGAGATAACTTTAGAATGGGGGCTGGCAAACTTTCCTAAGGACCGGACAGGAACTGTTTCAGCTTCGTGGACCCCACGGTCTTGACAACTCAGGTCTGTGCTAACAAAGCTGTGTCCCCAGGGAACTTACAGAACCACGTGAGGACCGGGTTCGGCCTGTGGGCCAGCCTATTAACCCCTTCCCTGGACCCCGCAGGGGCATCACCTTGGGCCCCCTGCTCTGTCCTCACCAAGGCCTCTGGATCCACCCTGAGCAGAGTCTGCGGTCCCAGGAGGGCAGGCCTGTGACTGGGTTACAGAACAGGCAGCTGAGGGCACGGCACATCTCAGGAGAAGCAGGGAGCAGCCTGGACAAGCTCATAGACAGACTTGGACTCAAATCACAATTTCCAAGCCACTAGCTGACTTGAGCCCCAGTCCCTCCTGTAGAAACAGGTCAGGGAGCTCTCAGACCACCATTAAGAACGAAATAGCCACCCAGAGGAGTCTGGCAGGTCAGTCTCCCACCTGTTCTAAGCCGCCAGGCACGTGGCTATCTGTGACCAAGTGGCTGTGGAGGAGACAGCATCACCTCAAGAGCTTCCTGCCCAGCCCCTCGCTCACAAATTCCATCCTCCTGCCAGGACCCCCTCTGCTCTTGCCCCGTCAGCCCTGCATCCCTGGGGCTGTCTCTAGTTCCTTCCCCGAAGTCCACGCACCAGGCCCTGTGACTGTCACCCTTGCCTGAGCCTAACCCGCCTGGCCACAAGGGGCCACAGGCGTCAGACTGGACGTGCAGCGGCTGGACAGGCAGCACCGGAGACCCCCAGCCCTGAGCACCAGCACCTGCGTTTTGACAAGATCCCTGGGCATCTACAGGCACCCAGATGTGAGGGCTGGGGGCTCCGTGGCTGCCTGTGGCCCTGGGTGGACGAGGAGACCCCCTCTGCGAGTTTTTAGCACAGCTTGGTGACACGGTTCCTGAATCAGTAAAGACTGGGGAAGCACAAACGGGCTTCTTCTCCACTGTAACTTTCACGTCACTCTGCAACTGACACGCGCAGCGAGGACCGTGCGGCACAGACATTAACACTGAGCGGCAAGCAGGGCATTTAACAGACCATGATTATGACTTCCAAGTAGAAAACCAAGCCGTTGTGGCGTGTATGATGGGGTGAGGGGCCCAGGGGACTCAGGAGCTGCTGGGGAAGACCAGGAGGAGCCTGACTGTCCCCCAAAGGCCGTCTTTGGTTCATCACCCAGGGGCCATCCAGGGTGGCGAGGACCCGGCACCATGGGACATTGCTGAGACGTGTTGGTGGTTAACTTCGCCTCCCAGACCAGCCTCACTGGGCATTTGGCATCACCGGGCACTTGGCTGAGCACTTCTGCCACTTTATCTCCACTAATGTAGCAACCTTCCACATAAGACAGGACTCCCTATTGGCTATGAGATCTCCAGGTTGACCGAGTCACTGATTGCCCACTCGGGGCGGTTAACCACCGACAGAACCGGGACTCCAACCCAGGTCTGACGCAGAAACCCTCCCTTTCTGGTCAAGACCCTCTCCTAGCAGCAGGGCTGGCTCTGAGAAGGGGCCCCGGCAGAGCAGGGAGGGAGGTAATGACTTTGGATGAACTTGACTGGGCCCCTGCCCTCCCCTTAGACCCAGGAAGGAGAGAGCACAGCCCTCTCGTCAGCTTCCTGAGAGATTGCATCACTCACATGCAGTTAAGGCAACCAAGAACCAATCCCCAACCTCAGAAAGGAAAGCCCGTTCCCACACATGCAATCTCTACCCTTCCTCAGGCCTAAATCGACGCCCAGGGGTCTTATACAACAGCAGCAGCCCCAGAAGGCCTGGGCGTGATCGCACTGGCCTGAGGCCCCTCCTCACCTGCATCCTGGTACAGCTGGTAGGCAGGGTCACTCTCCGACTTAAAGACCCCGATGATGATGACATCGTCCCCGTCCTTCAGGAGCTCCTGGACCTCCTTGAGGGCCAGGATCTGCTCGGAGGGCGGCCCAGACTGCTCCATCATGTAGTCGACGATCCCTGGAAGCAGAGCACATGCCTGAGCGGGGCTGGGGGCTCAGGGCTCCGGGGCGCCTGAAGGCACTGGGAGCTCCCCACACCGGGCCCAGAGGCGGTGGTGGACCTACCATATTTTTCCCGCGGGCCGTTGTAATCGAAAGCCTTCCCCTTGCGGAAGATCTTCAGGGTGGGGTAGCTGGAGACGTTGAACCTCTTGGCGAGGTCTGTCTCCGCTGTGGCGTCAACCTTCGCCAGAGGGATTGGCGGAGAGCTCTTACTCAGCTCCTTGGCAGCCTTTTCGTACTCGGGGGCCAGTTTCTTGCAGTGTCCACACCTGTGAGAGTGAGCAGCTCTGTCAGGAACCTGTTCCAGAGTGGAGGCAGCCTCCTAGCTACGGGATGCACAGACACCCAGCCTCAGTTCCTGGGTGACTTGGAGAGATCTGCCAAGCCAGAGAAGCCCCCAGGCAGACGGTGTGGAAGCCTGACATGGGCTAAGAGATGGGAGAGGCCACGATAGTTCTGTTGGTTGGACAGCTGGAGAGGGGAGTTTCAACCTATCTTATCCCCCAGCAAAGACTCTAAAACCACCCCTCCCAGCCGCACCCACTTCACCCAGTGCATGGTGGGCACTTGGCACCTGCCAGCTCCTCGGCTGGCTCTGCCTCACATGCAGGGGTCTGTCTCCTGCCCCGAGCTGCAGTGGGTACAGGATGGGCCCAACGAGTATCTGGTCACGGGAAACCGACACCATCTTACCAGGGAGCATAAAACTCTACCAGCATGATGTCGGCATCATTCACCACTTCATCGAAGTTGTCCTTGGTCAGCACGAGCGTGACTTCTGGTGGAGGCGTCCAGTTGGGCTGGGAGACCTCTTTGACCTTGGCCACAATTTCTGGAAGAAATCCCACAAGACTGAGCACGTGAAGGCCCCTGGCTCCAGGGGCAGGTGGGGAGGGTGGGGAAGAGAGAACATAAGGCCACAGAACAGGACACGCTTGATTTCCTGAAACCCAAGCCCATCTACTGCAAGGAGATCAAACCAGTCAATCCTAAAGGAAATCAACCCTGAAAAGTCACTGGAAGGATTGATACTGAAGCTCCAATACTTTGGCCACCTGATGTGAAGAGCTGACTCATTGGGAAAGACCCTGACACTTGGAAGGATTGAAGGTGGGCGGGGAAGGGGGCCATAGAGGATGAGATGGTTGGATGGCATCACCGACTGAATGGACATAAGTTTGAGTAAGCTCCGGGAGATGGTGAAGGAGAGGGAAGCCTGGCGTGCTACAGTCCATGGGGATGCAAAGAGTCGGACACAAGTGAGCTACTGAACAACAAAGCCCATCTATAGCCAGGGCCCCTCCGCAGTTTGGGAGCCATAGTGAAGAGCCCAAAGGTCCAAGGTTTCCAACAACCACCCATCACATGTCCACGCACACTGCTCAAGGCAGTCTAGCCCAGCCTGATGAATGAGACTGTTAAGCGCACCCCGAGAGGTCACCTCCCAGTGTTCAACAGCATATGCCTAGTAACAGTTTGGGGAGCATTCCTTTTAAGGCGTACAAATACATCTGTGTTTAGACACACACACGGAGCACTGGCACGTTACACACAGCACAAAATTTAACTGCAGTTGAGAGAAACGGGAGGAGCAGCAGCTCCAACACCGCCCAGGCTGCACCAGCATCGCCTGCCAAGTGGTTGTGAAAAGGCCCGCTTGTGGCCTAGGTGCCCGGAGATGCCAGGCAGGGGACACTAAATATATGCTCACAAAGCACTTCCCAAGCGGTTCTCAGGAGCAGTGGCTGCCCACTGTTTCTCTGCTTTTGTGGCCCTAGAATCTGCCAAACCCAGGTCCAAGAAGCACTGCGGCAAAGCACCAGCTTTCAGACTGGAGCACGAACAGCAGTGCCTCCTGGCGCAGGCAGACCGAGGCCTGGGAGAGGGGGGGCCTCAACTCGGGGGAGCCCCCCTTCTGAAGACACATGGGAGGTCTGGCACCCAGGGAGCCCGCTGCGGCAAACACTGCCCTCAAGATGCCAAACTGGGCCACGTTCCTAGCTGTGAGGTGGCGAGGGCGGACCAACCCCAAAACACACACACATGCCTGCCCTGGTCAGACTCCTGAATGGCTGGAAGGGAACCTTGAGATCAAGTCCATGTGACTCACGCTCGGATGAGGAGCCCAAGGCCCAGCCAGGGGGCCCCTTGTGGGGGACACAGGGCTGTGTGATGGCAAGAAAGACCCCAAGCCTACTTGGTGCAATGCCCACTGTGCCACACTGGGAGTGGAAAATGCAGCAGAGAGCAATCTATTTTTTTAAGCCTTCAAAATGCTGAAGGCTACCACGGTGTTATCTGTCTATTCATTTAATGAAACCGATGTAGTGCCTGATGCGAGCCAGGTAGAGCTCCAACAGGCCTGGTTTTAGAAATGCCACTTGGCTCCACCCACCTGGTTTTAGAAACACCAGTGGTTCTGTGAGCTCTGGACCCGCGGGCTTGGCCAGCCCTGGGGCTCACAAGAAACAAAGACTGTTGAGACGGACCTGACGCTCACTGAGTAAGAAGCTCTGGGCGAGGATTGGCAGTCTGTCTCAGCACGTCCCCCACCCTGTGCCCTGGGTGTCGGGCCCAGCTAGACACTGGTCCATGAACACTAGCGAGACCCATGGCCTTTAACACAGTGGCTCCGGATCTTGAATTTCACAGCTGTTAAGTGTACCCCTTTCTTGTCCAGGACAAGCTTATTCTGATCAGAGTCACCGCGGACGTTCCAGCAGGTACTGCTGCCAGTCCACTGGGCTGGGCTTCCTCTCTGTTATCCAAGTTGCCCTCCCCTCAGCCTCTCCCTTCCTGGGGAAGGGAGCCCCGGCCCCCACTTCTTCTGGCAGCTCAGGGCCCTCACCTTCCTGGGTCCTGGAGCCCTCGTAGTCAACCGCCTGCCCCTTCTTCAGGATCTTGATGGTGGGGTAGCCAGTCACGTCAAACCTGCTGGCCAGCGCCGACTCTGAGATCGCGTCGATCTTGGCCACAGGGATGGGAGGGTCATTCTCCTTCAAGGTGGTGGCGATTTTTTCGTATTCTGGAGCAAACTTTTTGCAGTGCCCGCACCTGAGAATGAGATTTCAGGACGGAGAAGCAGGTTAACCGGAGGCTTAAATCCAGCTGGATGCACAAAAACTGGGGCACTGGAGCCAGAAATGTTTGCGGTTAGTGAGAGACACGAAACGGGGGAGGCTGAGATAGCCCGAAGTCAAACAATCCCAGGGTGAATCCCAGCTCCACCAAGGGCAAGGTACTCTCAAGAGCTCCACACCCCCATGTGAAGAGAAAACTCTCCCTGAAAGATGCCATCTTTTCCCCTCGTCTCAGATGTGGATGGCGGGGTTTTCTAGAGGCTATGGGACCAACAGTGATGTCAGCATTCTGATGCTGATGAATAAAGGTGTTACTGCCATTTAGAAATGAATTATTTCCATTTTTTGGTTTTAATTTCCAATGTGGTAACTACTGATAAACGTGACCCACATAACAAGCTAGCTGCTACTGCTGCTGCTAAGTCGCTTCAGTCGTGTCCGACTCTGTGCGACCCCATAGACGGCAGCCCACCAGGCTCCCCCGTCCCTGGGATTCTCCAGGCAAGAATACTGGAGTGGGTTGCCATTTCCTTCTCCAGTGCATGAAAGTGAAAGATGAAAGTGAAGTTGCTCGGTCGTGTCCAACTCTTAGCGACCCCATGGACTGCAGCCTACCCGGCTCCTCCATCCATAGGATTTTCCAGGCAAGAGTACTGGAGTGGGGTGCCATTGCCTTCTCTGAGCAAGCTAGCTGAGGTCCTCAATATTTAAGGGGTTAAGGTGTTCTGAGACCAAAATGCTTGAGAACAGCTGATCTATAAACCAGGAATGATGTGACCTCACAGGTTTGCCCTAAGGACTGTTTAGATACTTTATATGAAGCATCTCATACTATGCTGATCAGACAACATTATGTATATCTTGACTATTTTTCTCTCCCAAATGGACTGAGGAGGGCAGGAGAAAGCGAAGACAGGATTATGAGATGGAAAAATAGCAGAAGAGAGGTGGGAGAAGGAGCCCAATAGTCACCACGAGCTGCCCCACGAGGGTGAAAGATGGGAAAGCGGGCTGGTCCCCACAGGGTCCAGTCTGCATGCAGCTGGGGGGACGCATCTGTCACCCCCGCAGGTCTGTGTCATCACAGCTCGTGAGCCACCCGCAGCTGTAACTAGCAGAGGACGTGTTCACGTTTTTAACCAACTGGACCTGAAACGAGGCGGGGCACGGGTCCTCACCACGGAGCGTAGAACTCCAGCAGCACCACGTCTTTGTCCGCCACAAAGTTATCGAAGTTCGAATCCTTTAGGATCAAGACGCCGTTTTCCTCCTTAACTTCCAAGTCGTCATCGTCGTCATCATCATCGTCCTCGTCCTCTTCCTCGTCCTCCTCGACGGCATCCTCTTTGTCAGAAGAATCTGTGCAGAAAATGCCCAGGCAGGTTAGAAAACTGATGACCTTCCTCCTTTAAAGTCTTCCCAGGACCCCACACCCTCAAAATGGTCACAAGTCCTGAGTGGTCCCTGAGGGTCACCACCATGAGAAGAGGCGGTGACTGCGGGCCTCCTGGAGCCCAGACATCTGCATGTGGGGTGGGCACTTCAGATTTCAGTTAAAGGGAGGTGATGGCTAAAAGATGGTGAAAACTAACTACAGGTCTAGGATTTAGTCTAAACACTGCAGCAGGACTTGGCGGGGGTGGGACCAGCCCCCTCTCAGATGGGGGAACCCTCCTTCCCGGCACACAGGTCTGATCCGCCCTGCAACAAGGCCCCTCACCCACATCCAAGCTGTGTGTTAGGGCTCCTCCCTTTGTGGGTCCCCCCGCGTCCGTGCTCAAGGTCCAGGCTAACTTCCACAGACATGTTCCCCTTCCTCACCCTCTCTGCTTTCCACAGAAGGAAGGACTTGCCTCCAAGCTCCCATCCTCGCCCCCACGGATGACTGCCTAGCCCCCCAAATCAGTACAAACAGGAAACAAATCTTGGTTCTCAACTCTTTCCCCCTGGAGGTTACTTGGGCTGACTTCTTAAGTAAAACATGACTCCCCACCTCCTTCCTCCACACATCAACCTTCCCCTGAAGGATTAGAACACCCATGGGATATTTTTTATATGTATCTCCTAATCCGAGATGGATTAGCAGTCCATCGTTCATAATGAAAAGCTGAGAACCGCACTTGTTTCCTGTTCATACTTTTGTGGGACGCCTGCAAAGTTCTCTTTCCCAGAACACAAGAATATAAGCACATCTTATCACCAACAAGGCTTGACTGGATTTGCTGCTGAACTACAGGTACGGAACCCTGAACTGCAGCTCTCGTTACCCAGGTTCCCAGGTGCTTCCACGTCAGCAAACAGAAATGCAGGCAGCATGATTTCATCAACTCCAAAGGCAGAACGTTTCAAGGGGCGCATTATTTCTTTTTGGAGATGCTTCCCAGGAGAGAAACCAACACTGACAGCAGGGCTGACATTAGGGCTTGAGAACCCGCCTGGGGACCTGGGAGCTCCCTGGGACTTGCCCTATTTCAGCACCCACCCCCCACCCCCCCCAAACCAGACCCACTGCTGCCTCTGCAGCTGCTCAGACATGCCAGGGGCTGCTCTGGGCAGGGCGGCAGCTTTGCTTGTTATCATCAAGATCTACCGACCTGTACACTTATTACCAAAACAAGCTGAAAACCCACCCCATCCCCGAGCCCCACTTCCCTCCACACTTGCCCCTTCGAACACCCACAGCTTTTTCCTTTCACAAGCCCCTGTCCTCCACTGTGGGGGCTGGAGAAAACAGCTCTAAAATCCAAACAGAAATGCCACCAACTTGAGAAGGCGCCTGTGTATCCTGGGCCAGGCTGCTTCCCCGGGCCCCAGTTTTCTTCCCGCCCTCCCCGAGCCTGTCAGCACACCCACTTCTCCAGCCACCTTGCCACCTCCCTCCTCCACAGCGGTGGCCCTGCAGGCTGGACAGGCCTACAGAAGCCCCAGACCCCCAGCACTGTCAGCAGGAGGCTTGGGGAGAGCGATGAGAACCAGGCTCCCTGGATGCAGAAGGGGCAGGACCCAGAGGAAGACAATTGGGCTCAACCCCATCCCCACCTCTCAAGCTGGTGGCCTAAGCTCATTTCTTTTCTTTTTTCCTTCAAATTTATATACATGTATCTTTTGGCCATGTGGTGAGCATTTGGGATCTTAGTTCCCCCGCCAGGGACAGAACCTGCAGCCTCTGCATCAGAAGCTCAGAATCTTAACAACTGGACCACCAGTGAAGTCCCAGGGAGATCTAAGGACCTGATGCTCTTGAGAACCTCCAGGTTTACACCAGCTGGCTCCGGGCTCCTGGTACTTCTAGGAACACTGCCCACAGCAACTGGGCAGGGCAAGTACTAGCTGACCTCTGTTGGCCTGTGGAACCCTAATAGCGGCTTTCCAAAAGGCTGGGCTGACGGCCCCTCACTTGAAAGTCCCACCCAAAACGACCTGCATGGGGACCGCAAACCCAGGGGCTCAATGCGGGGGTGCTGTGCAAGGTTCTCTGCTCCGGCCAGGGGCCCAGGAGACAATATACACCTTGCCCCAGATCTGGGAGCTGCTGCGGGCAGTGAGGCAGGCCCCAGGGCAGCGCAGCTGCCACGGTGCTCAGCTCAGGCTGAGAATCAAGCTTCTTTGCAGGCAGATGGAAAGACTGGAGGAAGGCTGGAAAGAAAGCTCAGAACTTAATCCTCTCTTCAAGCGAGGAAACAGCTTGAGGAGGAAGAGGGACTCGGCTGCCAGTTCAGTGCACAGAGAAAAGGCGAATTTTACAAAAAGGAAAAGCAAAGAGGTTTCCAAACCAGCCCCAGGCTGCAGAGGTCTGCAAGCACTACAGCGATGGGGCGCTCGCGATTAAATGGGACCATGAGTTATGCTGTGACAGAGCTCCTGATAGGGAACTCCTTTATCGAAACTTTTTTAAGAATAGATTTTCATTCTGCGTTTTTAAGGACAAACAAAATGACAGAATGTTCCCTACGTAACGAAGGATCCTCAAGCACATTAAGGCATGGCCCCCACCTTCCGCTGCTCCCCAAATTGCCGACAACTCCCAGGGTTGACTCCTCTGCATCTGGAGAGGTTGCTGGCTCCGTATTCCCCTGGACTGAACCCCCCCACCCCCCGCATCCCAACAAGGAAGATATCTCACAGTTTAATGGGGAAACCACCTCTTACAGGGCTCCACTTTTAAAGCTGGACACTCTAGGACAGAAGGGGCTGGAAGGGTGCCATCCTCCTCCGAGCGCCCCTCTTCAAAGGGCTTCCGGCATCATCTCTGCATGCTGCTGGGCCCATCCGCCAAGGCCACTCCTAAAATGCGGGCCCCTCCTAACCAGGTCACTGCAACCCCAGTCCACTCCCAGCAGGGCACCTGACCAGGCCGGATCCCACCCAGCGTGGACACATGCCACTCCTTCCAGCATCTCCTCACCTGCATCCTCAGTCGGCATAACAACAGACTCAGGAATAACATCATCTAACTGATCGTGTTTCATGGGCCACGCACTGTGCTGAGCTCTTATGCAACTCTCTGAGTCCCCCTGGGAAAACATACTACATGCACTTCACCAATGAAGAAACAGAACTTCAGTCACCTGCCCAGGAGCACAAGGCTACTGAGGGGAGGGTCCTGACCACTCAGCTGCTATGCCTTGCTGGCCCATCAGACTTTCTTCCCAGAATGCCCTAAGTTTTTTTAACCTCCTTTGATAATTACTTCCCAGAAGTAAAAAGCAGGCAACGACCCACATCAAAATATCTCCTTTATAATCTTCTGGTTGGCAAGATGTGAGAACAAGTGAGAGGCCTGACAACTGGAGGCTCACCCATCAGGGCTTAAGTTCTACTTAGTAACCGTTCTTGGGGGCAATGACGGGCCCATACACCACTGTGCTGTTTGAGTCTGACATGCACAAGAGGCGGGGAATTCCCTGGTGGTCCAGTGGGTAGGACTCCAAGCTTCCACTGCAGGGGGCACTGGCTGGATTCCTGGCTGGAGAACTAAGATCCTGCAAGGGGTGCAGTGCAGCAAAAATAAATAAAATGCACAGGAAGCAAAAGAGGGGGGGGAACCCCTCAAGACTGGGACCATCTGGGGTAAAGGGAAATGTGGTCCCAAAATAAAATCCAGAAGCTAAATGTGAAGGGCGAGGGATGGGAAAGAGTCAGGTAACCACTAGAAGCCCCACTCCAACCAACTGACCACAATGATCTATAGGCTCACCCTAGAGGCAACTGCCTCCCAGGGTCTCCAGTGCATTAGCGGCCTGTGGCAAATGACAGACTCACTCATCCTAATACCCATGGTGTCCATCCACGCCTGCCACTCTTCCAGGCCCCTTGAGGCTCCCCGAAAGACAGAATCATCTGATCAGAACCAAGACAAGGCTACTCTGCTATGCTCCGAAACTACCATCCACCTCCACTGGTCCTCAAATATTAACGTGCCTCCCCAAAGGTTACTTTGGCCACGAATCAATGAAATGTGTTTAAAATGCTGACCTGAGGGCCCACCCTTGTGTTCTTCCGGTTGGGTGTATTTTGGGACTCCGTATTTAAATAAGCACCAGGCGATTTGGATAAAGGTCCCAAGACACACTTGTAGGTGACAATGCTCTCTGGTCCCTGTGGGCAGGTGTTCTTTTCACCAAGAGTTGGTTTTCAACTTCCTTCTCTGTGTGGGTCAAGACTCTTGAATAAAACTTATCTAAAAGTTACTCAATCTGAAAGAGTATAAAGTTCGCACTTCCCTTACACACTATCAGAAAAGAGGGGTTATTTATATTGGAACAAACTCAAGAGGAAAAAAACTCTAGTTATCCAGAGAAAGGCAGAGGAAGAAGTTAAGGCCAGTAATGTGTAGTCCTGTTCTCTAGCAATGTAAGTCTTTAAGTTTTCTAATTCTCAAAGTTCTTACACATCACTTATTTTTAGCTAGCCTATTCCAAAGAAAAATGCAGGACCGATGGCTGGTAGTAGCGAATGTTCCTCCCAGAGCCGGCGCTTTATGGGCAGAGGCCACACTGAGCCCTAACTCCCGGACCAGGCGCAGTGACTAGCACATACAGTCGGTGCCGAATACATGCTTGCCGAAGGAATGCTACCTCCGGTTTCCAAAAGACGCAAACCAAGCCATCCCTCTCCCCCTCAAACCAGAACCCTCGAATTACTTCTATCCAAACCTACAGACCACATTTTTCAGACGTAAAACGCTTGCTGCCCGCAGCTGTCCCCAGGGCTCCCATTCGGGACGTCACACCCTCGCCCTGTTTTGAAACCTGCGGCCCCTCTCCCTTCCCACTCCTTGGGCAAGTGAGCCTCAAATGCTTAACCAGTTCCCAAGCTCCCCTTCCCAGGAGTGGGCAGTCAGCTTGGACTCGAGGAAAATCGGCGCAGAATCAGGGCGAAGAAGCCAGTGTGCAAAGAAGGCACTTCACACCCTCTCCGCGTCCAAGCCTCGGTGGCAGCCCCGGTCTCCTCGCCGCCCTCCTCTCCCGGGTCTCCCAGGCGATCCTGTCGCCCCGCTACAACCTTCCAACTCCAGCAAGTCGCTGGTCCGCGCGGCGCCCCCACCCCGGAGCGCGCGGCCCGCAGGCCCGGCCAGACGCCGCCGCCGCCGCTCACCTTCGTCCGGGCCCCCGGCGCTCGCCAGGGCCAGCAGCTGCGTCAGGGCCAGGAGCAGGACGAGCATCCAGGCTTTCCGGGGCCTCATCGCGGTGGTGCTGAGCGTGGCCTCCTTGCACCGGGGGCGACTGGTCGCTCCCGAACCTCGAGTTCGGGTCTCGCGGAGCCAAGCGAGAGGGAAAAAACCGCCCCCCGAAGACCTCCCTGGCAATTAACTGGGGGGCGGGGAAAGACGCGGGCCGGCCAATCCCAGTCCGATCTGGGGCGCGGGGCGCGAGCGCCTCGGCACCACCCTCCGCGTGGACCCTCCTCCCCGGCCTCCTCCGCGCACCCCGCGGCTCGCGAGTTTAAAGCTCAGAGCGCTAACGTGAGGTGCCCCCTTCTGATTGGCTGCTCCTCGGTCTCCAATCAGCGGCTGCCACTCGGTTTACCGGGAGCGCACAGGCTGAGAGAGGGAGCTGGGGAGAACAAAGGCGGAGGGCCGGGACCCGAGGGGCGGGGCCTGGCTACGCCGCAGGCAGCGATTGGCTGGCGACGCGGCGGGCGGGGCCTGGGAAGCGCTAGGCGGGCGGGGCTCCAGGCGGCGGAACTGGGCTGGAAGAACACGTGTCCTTAGCGCAGCTAGGGGCAGAGGGGACATCTGAGCTTACCTAGAGGACCCCGCGAGGCTCAAGGGCTAAGCTGAGGAGGGGCCTGAACTAGTCAGCTGGTGGGAGAGAGAACGGGACTCCCCACTCGGCTCCCTGTTCGTGATCTTTTTGATTTCTGCTTGAGCGACTGAAAGTTTGCGTTTCCTTCCTGGATGAAAACACAGATTGGCTTTGAGGGCGGAGTAGCTTGCAGTAAAAGTGAATCCAGAACTAGGATTTGGAAGAAACCTTCTTTCTAGGGTTTTATCTAGGAAAAGGCCATCGGGTGCGTGTCTAAACTTTGCTTCATGTTATCAATTTCTCTCCTGATTTTCTGCAAAAGTGACATATCGGATAGTCAGTATAGCGGTTTATAGAATTCTAACTATAGACTTCAGGTTTTCCCTCCTGACAATTTAAGAGGAAACAAACTAGGTTAAGATAATGACTTTTGTATGTAGAGCCGTGATGTGTCTCGGGGTTTGAGGTTTCTTTAACACCTGGAAATTCATATACCTAAAGAGTTACAGAAGACAGGTCAAAAAACAAAACTGGAGAATCTAGAAGTATTTTTCTGTGTATACAGATTGTCAGGAAGAAAGAAAGCTAACTACTCAACAGACTTTAGCAGTTAGAAAGTTTTATTAAATTTAGTGAATTTCTATCCAACTACTGAATCTGATAGTACCCCTCTCACTTTTTGTAAGGCAGGAAGACATTACTTAATTAATTTCAAGGACAGGGTGAGTATGCACTAAGTGATTTGTCAGAATGCTATGCATGTAGAATGTCAAACAGTTCAATATCATTTTAAGAAACTCTTCAAAAAGATAGTGTCCCAAGCCAGAATTTTTATCTTTCTTGGTAGTTTCCTCTGAATCCTTATGAAACTGAGGATTTAGAATCCCGTTTGTCCAGATGTGGCACAAATACTACCAATTTCACTAAGACCCTTTGTTGATGCAAGGTATGAGACGAAACCTATTAATATGCCATACATACATATATATACACACACACACACATGAAATCAGTATCACATTAGTTGTGACATTAAAGTAATATTTACTTTTTAAAAAAACGTTTAGTGTATGACAGAAGCTTACTCAACAGCAAAACATTAGTTTATCAAGTTGAAAAGCTCCTTGGTTTTTTCTTTATCCCCAAATGTCACCCAGTTTGGTTATGGGAACAAGTAAGCTGGGAGAATCTGTGTTCAGGGAGAGAGATTTTCCTGATTATCTCCAAGATCTTCATAGCTAGTTGTGAATAGAGGAAGGCTTCCACAAAGAGCTGGCTCCTGGCTTGTCCCTAGGGCTGCCATTTAACACTTAGATTATGCTTACAGTTCAACTTCAACATGTGCTTCAAATGCACGCTCTAGAGAAGCGGCCTCTCTAGATAGTCTCCAGGTGGATCTGTGACAGTGTCATTACCAAGCTTGGCACTTGTGTCAGTTTTCACAGGTCAAGAATATACAGTCAGAAACCTGTAAACTGAACCCGGGCAGCTGCACATCTGCATGCTCTGGAGGCACGAGGCTGATGATCCATCTCTTGGGGACTTAACCCCTGTCGGATGAATCTGTTTCTTCTCTGTGCTGGAGAACTCAGGTATGGTCCTGACTACCCTCCCGTGGTTCTGATACAGTTCTCTTTCAGGAAAGGGGAAAAGCTGAAGTTTTCGAAAATAAACGGATTCATTTTTCAGAAAACTCTGCCTCTTCAGGCAAACACCACTGTAGCCAGAGATACAATTAGCATGGACTTTTCTACTTTTTTAACTTAATATCACATCATACTCATTTCCCTCTTGTTCTTACTTTTTTTTTTTTTTAAGGAAATGAGCTCTTTCTAGAAGGGTCCGCCTTGACTCATGAAGAGGAGAGACTGAAATGAGGTCATGCCCACACTCAGACCTCCTTTAGCTGCTCAGGCAGTTACCTGAGCATGCTTACCATATTCCTTAACTCCATTCCTTGCATAGCTGAGACTTGGTACCAGACTGTCATTCTCTTTTAGGGTGTAATGTTATTCAGCTGCTGCAACTTTTACTGCATCTTCCAATGATTTCAGTATTTATTGCCCTTGATGTGATTCAAAACAGCAAAATGTTCACACATACAGGTGTGGCCAACCATTGAGAATAAGACTAAGCTGACATTTTTGCAGGAGATTGTGACAAGACATTCTTTCCAAGTTTGCAGATACAGGTAACTTGCACGGCCATTTTTTTGTTAAGCCAGTAGTCTTGGCCACCATTTCTCATTGCTCTGCACTCTAAGAATTCTTAAGATGATGTTTTAAGACCCAAACTCAGAATATTTTAAAGATTTTTTGATATGGACCAATTTTAAAGTATTTATTGAATTTGTTACAGTATTGCTTTTGTTTTAATGTTTTGGCTTTTGGGCACCAAGGCATGTGGAATTTTAATTCCCCAATCAGAGTTCAAACCCTCCCCCCCTGCATTGGAGGGTGAAGTCTTAACCACTGGACCACCAGGGAAGTCCCAAACAGATTATTTTAGTACTCGAGTTTTATTGTCACTAAATGTTAGGAAGTTCCAGACATTTGGGAGCTATAACTAAAAAGACCTATGCCCTTGTGGAAATTAAATAGTAAAACTTAAAGACAGAATACTTTTATATTAGAAGCAAAAAATATTCACTGTGTTTGCTGTGAAAGGTTAGGAGTAGAGGTTCTGGGGTCAGACTACATGGTCTTGAGTTTAGACCCTACCAACTTTATTTATTTACTCATTCCATATGTATTGAGTGACAAGTGATTTTCAGTGTGCAGACTTACACATATATTGTCATCAGTTCAGTTGCTCAGTTCTGTCCGACTCTTTGCGACCCCATTGACTGCAGTACACCAGGCTTCCCTGTCCATCACCAACTCCCGCAGCCTACTCAAACTCATGTCTATCACGTTGGTGATGCCAGCCAACCATATCATCCTCTGTCATCCCCTTCTCCTCCCACCTTCAATCTTTCCCAGCATCAGGGTCTTTTCCAGTGAGTTGGTTCTTCACATCCAGGTGGCCAAAGTACTGGAGCTTCAGCTTCAGCATCAGTCCTTCCAATAAATATTCAGGACTGATTTCCTTTAGGATTGACTGGTTGGATCTCCTTGCAGGCCAGTTCAGTTCAGTTCAGTTCAGTCGCTCAGTCGTGTCCGACTCTTTGCAACCCCATGAATCGCAGCACGCCAGGCCTCCCTGTTCATCAGCATCTCCCGGAGTTCACTCAGACTCATGTCCATCGAGTCCGTGATGCCATCCAGCCATCTCATCCTCGGTCGCCCCCGTCTCCTCCTGCCCCCAATCCCTCCCAGCATCAGAGTCTTTTCCAATGAGTCAGCTCTTCGCATGAGGTGGCCAAAGTACTGGAGTTTCAGCTTTAGCATCATTCCTTCCAAAGAAATCCCAGGGTTGATCTCCTTCAGAATGGACTGGTTGGATCTCCCTGCAGTCCAAGGGACTCTCAAGAGTCTTCTCCAACATCACAGTTCAAAAGCATCAATTCTTCGGCACTCAGCTTTCTTTATAGTCCAACTCTCACATTCATACACGACTACTGGAAAAAACAAAGCTCTGACTAGAGGGACCTTTGTTGGTAAAGTATTGTCTCTGCTTTTGAATATGCTGTCTAGGTTGGCCATAACTTTTCTTCCAAGGAGCAAGCGTCTTTTAATTTCATGGCTGTAGTTACCACTGCAGTGATTTTGGAGCCCCCAAAATAAAGTCTCTTACTGTTTCCATTGTTTCCCCATTTATTTGCCATGAAGTGATGGGACTGAATGCCATGATCTTAGTTTTCTGAATGTTGAGCTTTAAGCCAACTTTTTCACTCTCCTCTTTCACTTTCATCAAGAGGCTCTTTAGTTCTTCACTTTCTGCCGTAACGGTGGTGCCATCTGCGTGTCTGAGGTTATTGATATTTCTCCCAGCAATCTTGATTCCGGCTTGAGTTTCATCCAGCCCTGCATTTCACATGATGTACTCTGCATAGATGTTAAATAAACAGGATGACAATATACAGACTTGACGTACTCCTTTCCCAATTTGGAACCAGTCCGTTGTTCCATGTCCAGTACTGTTACTTCTTAACCTGCATACAGATTTCTCAGGAGACACGTAAGATGGTCCGGTATTCCCTCTCTTGAAGAATTTTCCACAGTTTGTGTGATTAACACAGTCAAAGGCTTTGGTGTAGTCAATGAAACAGAAGTAGATGTTTTTCTGGAATTCTCTTGCTTTTTCGATGATCCAACGGATGTTGGCAATTTGTTTTTTTTGTTGTTGTTGTTGTTTTCGGATGTTGGCAATTTGATCTCTTGTTCCTGTGCCTTTTCTAAATCCAGCTTGAACATCTGGAAGTTCTCGATTCATGTACTGTTGAAGCCTAGCTTGGAGAATTTTGAGCACTGCTTTACTAGCGTGTGAGACGAGTGCGATTGTGCAGCAGTTTGAACATTCTTTGGCATGCCTTTGAGATCCCACATGCCGGGGAGCAACTAAGCCCATGTGCCCACAATTACTAACTAAGCCTGTGGTATAGAGTCCAGTAACTGCAACTACTGAGCCCTCACACCACAACTGCTGAAGCGTGTGCACCCTAGAGCCCGTGAAATTACAAAAATAGAAAACAGACAAAAAGAATTCAGTGAAGAATTTGGGACTTTCCTGGTGGTCCAGTGGCCAAGACTCCCCACTTCCAATGCAGGGAGTCCTGGTTTGCCACAAGTAAGAGCTGACATGCTGCCACTAAAGAAGATCTCACAGTGCCGCAAGGAAGACCCTGTGCAGCCAAATAAGTCAGTATTTTTAACTTAAAGAAGAATTCAGTGAAGAATTTTAAGAGGGAGAGTGCAATGGAGTTGTTTCATTTTATAAAGATCACTCTGGTGGGCACGTGGCAGTGGAGACTGACTGGAGTCAGGAATGCCAGGTAGGAGACGGTCTCCTGCTAACCCAGGTGAGAGATGGTGGTGGTAGCTGGGATGAAGAAAAATAGTAATATTAAAGTGGTAACGAAGAACTGAAATCTGTGTAAAAATTGGTGATTGACCAAGATGTAAAGGGGAGGGAAATGAAGAGACATAGCACAGCTGGTGGTGCCTTTCAATGAGAAAAGGAGCAGACAGGAGGAATTCGTGACTGGCAGGCAGGGACAAGCGGAGGGGTGGAACCAGCAATGACTTCCGTCTGGGGTATGTGGAGTTTATGATGCCTGTGAGGCATCCAAGAAGAGATATACAGTAAGGGAGTGTGTATATGGGTTTGGAGCTTAGGAGAAACACGAGTATATGATGGGCAAGTGAAATGTGAGTGGACAAAATCAGCCATGGAGAGGGTGTTGAGGGAGAAGAAAATGGAACATGCAAGTTTGGGAAGCAATATTCCAGGGATTGTCCGAGGACACAAGAGAGGAGAGTGATCATTTTGCTATGAAGGAAAAACTTCATGAGAGAACAAAAAGACAAGGAACAACAACAATGTATATTAGTTTTTCAACAGAGAAGAATACCTTTTAAGTACCTCACTTTTCATGAAGTATTTAAAAATAGTAATACATGTTATTTGTGGAATATTTGGAAAGTACAGGAAGGAATAAAGAAATATAAGAAGGAAAAAATTATAAAGATTACTTCTGTGAATTTTGTGGTTTATCACCAACCTTTTTTTCTGTCAGTGTGCATATACAATAAACACACCCACGTTTTCTTTTACAAACTGAGATACTATGAATCCAGTCTTGGATGCTGTTTGTTTTCTTTTTCCATTAACGTTATATTTGAAGCATTTCCCCACTTTCATTGGTACTTTAAATAATTGGATAGAAAGAAAAACAGGTATGATTTTCTTTTTTTGAAAAGGAAAATCATTTTAGAGAAAAATAGGAGGAAAAAAATCTTCCTTTTAAAGGTAAAGCTTACTCTAACTTAAGGTGTACCACCTTGCCCTTGATACTACACTGAATATCCATCTGAGCTAACGTGTCACTGACAGAACAGAAAACCCAGATGAGTAGTTTTTTCTTACTTTTTAAAAAATTTGGCTGCACTGGGTCTTAGTTGCAGCAGGCGGGACCTTTTAGCTGTGGCACTTGGGATCTTCAGCCAAGGCAAGTGAACTTGTTGAGGCATGTGGGATATAGTTTCCTGACCTGGGTTCCTTGTATTGGGAGCGCAGAGTCTTAGCCACTGGACCACCAGAGGAGTCCCAGAAAACCCAAATGAGACGATCATTTTCGGTGAGGGGAAGGCTTTGTGGCAAAGCTAGATTTGCACCCTCTAACTGGATGTGTAAGTGTAATACCTACTGGGGACTTTCCAGGTGGCTCTAGTGGTAAAGAACCTGCCTGCCAACACAGAAGATATGAGAGTCGCCGGTTTAATCCCTGGGTAGGGAGATCTCCTAGAGAAGGGGATGGCAACCCACTCCAGTATTCTTGCCTGGAGAATCCCATAGACAGAGGAACCTGGTGGGCTACAGTCCATAGGGTCGGAAAGAGTTGGACACGACTGAAGCAACTTAGCACACATGTACACACGCCACCTGATAAGACGCAATGAGATAAACACAGCATCACATCTTGGCTAACTCTCAGAAGGCAAATAAACTGAACATAATCATGAAGATACATCAGGTACACCCAGATTGAGGGACAGTCTACAAAATAACTGCCCTGCTGTGACGGCGCACAAGCACGGGCAAGAGGAGCTACCCCACGTCCGAGGTCAGAGGCAGAAGCTGGGAGGACCCCACGCCCGAGGGGTGGCAGCCAAGAGGAGCTACACCATGTCCGAGGTCAAGGGTGGTGGCCCAGGGGAGCTACCCACTCCACCCCACGAGGCCACAGGCGGCAGCCAGGAGGAGCTACCCCACGACCAAGGAGCGGTGGCTGTGCAGGCGCAAGAGACCTAGAGGAGACCCACGTTCAACGTCAGGAGGGGCAGCGGTGAGGCGATACCTCTCCTCCAAGGTAAGGAGCAGCAGCTGTGCTTTGCTGGAGCAGCAGTGAAGAGATACCCCACGTACATGGTAAGAGAAACCCAAGTAAGATGGTAGGTATTGCAAGAGGGCATCAGAGGGCAGACACACTGAAACCATAATCACAGAAAACTAGTCAATCTAATCACACTAGGACCACAGCCTTGTCTAACTCAATGAAACTAAGCCATGCCCTGTAGGGCCACCCAAGACGGGCGGGTCATGGTGGAGAGGTCTGACAGAATGTGGTCCACTGGAGAAGGGAATGGCAAACTACTTCAGTATTCTTGCCTTGAGAACCCCATGAACAGCAGGAAAAGGCAAAATGATATGATATTGAAAGAGGAACTCCCCAGGTCGGTAGGTGCCCAATATGCTACTGGAGATCAGTGGAGAAATAACTCCAGAAAGAATGAAGGGATGGAGCCAAAGCAAAAACAATGCCCAGTTGTGAATGTGACTGGTGATAGAAGCAAGGTCTGATGCTGTAAAGAGCAATATTGCATAGGAACCTGGAATGTCAGGTCCATGAATCAAGGCAAATTGGAAGTGATCAAACAGGAGATGGCAAGAGTGAATGTCGACATTCTAGGAATCAAAGAATTAAAATGGACTGGAATGGGTGAATTTAACTCAGATGACCATTGTATCTACTACTGCGGGCAGGAATCCCTCAGAAGAAATGGAGTAGCCATCATGGTCAACAAAAGAGTCTGAAACGCAGTACTTGGATGCAGTCTCAAAAACGACAGAATGATCTCTGTTCATTTCCAAGGCAAACCATTCAATATCACAGTAACCCAGGTCTATGCCCCAACCAGTAATGCTGAAGAAGCTGAAGTTGAATGGCTCTATGAAGACCTACAAGACATTTTAGAACTAACACCCAAAAAAGATGTCCTTTTCATTATACGGGACTGGAATGCAAAAGTAGGAAGTCAAGAAACACCTGGAGTAACAGGCAAATTGGATGGAGGAGTCTGGTAGGCTGCAGTCCATGGGGTCACCAAGAGTCCGACATGACTGAGCGACTTCACTTTCACTTTTCCTTTCATGCATTGGAGAAGGAAATGGCAACCTACTCCAGTATTCTTGCCTGGAGAATCCCAGGGACGAGGGAGCCTGGTGGGCTGCCATCTATGGGGTCGCACAGAGTCGGACACGACTGAAGCGACTTAGCAGCAGCAGCAGCAGCAGCAGCAGTACCTCTTGCCTTTGCCCTGTGCCTTTGTCTTCCTTTTCCCTTTAGCAGGTGTTGTCATCTATGAAGACTCTTTCTGAGTCATTTTCTGGCCAGTTGTTTCTTCCCTTCCTGGTTGCACCCCCATAATGACTACTGGCTCGTGGCATCATTTTCTGCATTCAGCCTTGCCCTCCAGCTTTACACACCTTTTTCCACCTGTAGCATTTCCTCTGTGTCCTTTTTTTCAAGTCTTGCTCTGATTCCTTTTTCCTTTCAACCTTGGGATAAAAATTCAGGCTACTAAGCTGAGCTATAGCTAATTATAATACCTTCAGTATTTCAGTCCGGAGAAGGCAATGGCACCTCACTCCAGTACTCTTGCTTGGAAAATCCCATGGATGGAGGAGCCTGGTGGGCTGCAGTCCATGGGGTCGCTAACAGTTGGACACGACTGAGTGACTTCATTTTCCCTTTTCACTTTCACGCATTGGAGAAGGAAATGGCAACCTACTCCAGTATTCTTGCCTGGAGAATCCCAGGGACGAGGGAGCCTGGCAGGCTGCCATCTATGGGGTCGCACAGAGTCGGACACGACTGAAGCGACTTAGCGGTAGCAGCAGCAACAGGCAAATTTGGCCTTGGAATACGGAATGAAGCAGGGCAAAGACTAATAAAGTTTTGCCAAGAGAACGCACTGGTCATAGCAAACACCCTCTTCCAACAACACAAGAGAAGAGTCTACACATGGACATCACCAGATGGTCAACACCGAAATCAGATTGACTTTATTCTTTGCAACCAAAGATGGAGAAGCTCTATACAGTCAGCAAAAACAAAAATGGGAGCTGACTGTGGCTCAGATCATGAACTCCTTATTGGCAAATTCAGACTTAAATTGAAGAAAGTAGGGAAAACCACCAGACCATTCAGATATGACCTAAATCAAATCCCTTATGATTATACACTGGAAGTGAGAAATAGATTTAAGGGCCTAGATCTGATAGATAGAGTGCCTGATGAACTATGGACTGAGGTTCGTGACATTGTACAGGAGACAGGGATCAAGACCATCCCCGTGGAAAAGAAATGCAAAAAAGCAAAATGGCTGTCTGGGGAGGCCTTACAAATAGATGTGAAAAGAAGAGAAGCAAAAAGCAAAGGAAAAAACGAAAGATATAAACATCTGAATGCAGAGTTCCAAAGAATAGCAAGAAGAGATAAGAAAGCCTTCCTCAGCAATCAATGCCAAGAAATAGAGGAAAACAACAGAATGGGAAAGACTAGAGATCTCTTCAAGAAAATTAGAGATACCAAGGGAACATTTCATGCAAAGATGCGCTCGATAAAGGACAGAAATGGTATGGACCTAACAGAAGCAGAATATATTAAGAAGAGGTGGCAAGAATATAGAAGAATACAGAAGAACTGTACAAAAAAGATCTTCATGACCCCGATAATCACGATGGTGTAATCACTCACCTACAGCCAGATATCCTGGAATGTGAAGTCACGTGGGCCTTAGAAAACATCACTACAAACAAAGCTAGTGGAGGTGATGGAATTCCAGTTGAGCTATTTCAAATCCTGAAAGATGATGCTGTGAAAGTGCTGCACTCAATATGCCAGCAAATTTGGAAAACTCAGCAGTGGCCACAGGACTGGAAAAGGTCAGTTTTCATTCCAATCCCAAAGAAAGGCAATGCCAAAGAATGCTCAAACTACCGCACAATTGCACTCATCTCACACGCTAGTAAAGTAATGCTCAAAATTCTCCAAGCCAGGCTTCAGCAATACGTGAACCATGAACTTCCAGATGTCCAAGATGGTTTTAGAAAAGGCAGTGGAACCAGAGATCATATTGCCAACATCTGCTGGATCAGGGAAAAAGCAAGAGAGTTCCAGAAAAACATCTATTTCTGCTTTTTTGACTATGCCAAAGCCTTTGACTGTGTGGATCACAATAAACTGTGGAAAATTCTGAAAGAGATGGGAATACCAGACCACCTGACCTGCCTCTTGAGAAACCTATATGTAGGTCAGGAAGCAAGTTAGAACTGGACATGGAACAACAGACTGGTTCCAAGTAGGAAAAGGAGTACATCAAGGCTGTATATTGTCACCCTGCTTATTTAACTTCTATGCAGAGTACATCATGAGAAACGCTGGGCTGGAAGAAACACAAGCTGGAATCAAGATTGCCGGGAGAAATATCAATGACCTCAGATATGCAGATGATACCACCCTTATGGCAGAAAGTGAAGAGGAACTAAAAAGCTTCTTGATGAAAGTGAAAGAGGAGAGCGAAAAAGTTGGCTTAAAGCTCAACATTCAGAAAACGAAGATCATGGCATCTGGCCCCATCACTTCATGGGAAATAGATACGGAAACAGTGTCAGACTTTATTTTTGGGGCTCCAAAATCACTCAGATGGTGACTGCAGCCATAAAATTAAAAGACTCTTACTCCTTGGAAGAAAAGTTAGGACCAACCTAGACAGAATATTCAAAAGCAGAGACATTACTTTGGTGACTAAGATCCATCTAGTCAAGGCTATGGGTTTTCTAGTAGTCATGTATGGATGTGAGAGTTGGACTGTGAAGAAAGCTGAGTGCCGAAGAATTGATGCTTTTGAACTGTGGTCTTGGAGAAGACTCTTGAGAGTCCCTTGGACTGAAAGGAGATCCAACCAGTCCATTCTGAAGGAGATCAGCCCTGAGATTTCTTTGGAAGGAATGATGCTGAAGCTGAAACTCCAGTACTTTGGCCACCTCATGCAGAGAGTTGACTCATTGGAAAAGACTCTGATGCTGGGAGGGATTGGGGGCAGGAGGAGAAGGGGACAACAGAGGATGAGATGTTTGGATGGCATCACGGACTTGTTGGACGTGAGTCTGAATGAACTCCGGGAGATGGTGATGTACAGGGAGGCCTGGAATGTTGCGATTCATGGGGTCGCAAAGAGTCGGACATGACTGAGCTACTGAACTGAACTGAACTGAACCTTGAGAATTATCAAGGCCTTGACAGCCTAAGGCTGTCTCTTTTTTCTAGAAACTTACTGAGGGCTGAAAACAAGCAAGTTGCAACATCTGAATTTTTTTTTCACCGCGACAACTCCCTAATGCTCCATATTAGTATGCACATGGTCTAAGTCCCAAGGCACTAGAGATGACACCCACTACCTAACAAAGACTGTCACCTTCTCAGACCAGGACAGTCATTACTCCTTTTACTCTACTTTTTCTATGCAGCAGAATCCAAATTTTAGGATCAGTTACACACAAACCCCCATCCTGTTAACAATTTCTATGTCTTTTAGGACTCTCCATTTTGTAAGAGAAAATGCAATTCCACGATGTTTTAAACGATAAGGAGATGTTACTGGTTCACACATGTGAAGAATCAGGGACAGAATAAGCTTAGGAACTGCCTAATACAGAGCTCAAACAATGTTACCAGGATGAAGTTTCCTGATCTCTCAGTTCCGCTTCCGTTGTGTTGGTTCAGCATTTCTTAGGGCTGCATCCTTCCTCATTCATATCCATCAGGAAGGAGAGTGTTTTTTTCCCCATGTAAATCATTCTGAAAGGATGAGGTAGTTATACACAATTTTCAAACAGCAAAAGTATGGGTAGTTTTCTCCTCTCAAAGATAGCATATTCTACCTTTAACATCAGCACCATCAGCATGAAAACTCTAAGTGGATGATTTTCAGTCCAGTTACACTCTGTCACCACTATGCGGATGACTCCATCACTGTTGAATCTTCAACTTCAAAAGTGACTTGAATAAAAATATATGTGACTTTTAAAGACACTGGATGGGTAGGTCAAGTTTGTTGTCTTGTTAAAGGCTGACCAAGTAGCAAACAGAAAGTATGGATGACTTGCTGAGACTTGCTTATCCTTTGATTTCATGAATTACTCTCAAATTTTCAACAAAACACCTCATGTCTACAGAGATCAGTCTCCTCCATACCTCTCATCACACACGTGTAAAATTCATTTTGCTGCTTATCCAGATTCTCCTACTCCTGTGCTCAGAAACAGATTACCATGTCATCACAGGGCACTGCCACCTGGACACTCAAACACATTTCTTTCCTTCTCAGTAATGTTTAAAAGCGTTCTACCTTTGTTTGTATCAGGCAGGAAGTTATGACATACATCTTGAGAAGCCAGACTTTCCAACATGCAAAATGGGCAAGGCTTGCATGACCAGAAAGAGCTTGTGATGGTTTTTCTGGTCATCTTTCCAAAATTTAATGTTTGTTCCAAACAAAGCAGATTTATATGCTGACAGAGGTGGAACATTCAACAACATATAGGCCCTTGTTTTACAGGAACAGTTGGGGGGGTCAGGGGATTCATAAAGAAGTCAGTCACTGGAACTGCCAGAGGCACTCATTTCTAATTAGAGAAACACAACTTGAAACAAAGACTTTGATTCAATAAAAAGGACATTTGAGTGCATCGCCTAAGACACAATCATGTAAGTACCTATAGTATGGCATAGTTGTGTAAATGTGTTTAAAAAAAAAGTGTGATAAAGGACACATAGAATTGTCTTCAACATTTCCTGTGAGAAATCTGAAACACATTTATGTTTCTAAGAAAGTTACATTTACAGAAACTTCTACAGTTGGTAGTCTGTCTCCACTAAAATGAAATTTAAACTGAAAACTATTTGCCCTGAGAGCATGTTAGGAATGTCAGAAAGAAATGATAAATCATCCACAATCTTTTCAAGACCATTTGCACAATAAAATCAAAACACCACTTTCCCCAGAAGAAGACAAAGGGGAATAAGGAAAATGCCCTCTAGCTTCCTGACAACTTAAAATATGTGAAACAGAAGCTTAATTAAGCAGCCCCAGCCCAAGAGAAACAATACTGTCAGCATTAATATTTACTAAAGGAAAGAAGTCCCAATAAATATTAAATATGTATTGAAGGGAAGGGAGGAGAGCACAGAACTGGAACTCAAGAAACAGGCTGTATTCTCAATCATGAGCTATGTGACCTGGGGTAAGTTACTTCAACCTCTCTGTAACTCCCTTTACTCGTCCCTAAAATGAGGGAGTTGGGTTATGACCTCTAAAGATTCTATTCTAAAGATCATTTTTTTGTGCGTTAGTGTGAAAGACAGTAAGAAATTGTCCTGCTCCTTGAGAAATATTAATTTCGATTTAAACTAAGTATCTGGAACCTGAGTTACTGTCACCCCTGGGGATCTTCGAAAGATTTGAAACTAAAATAAGAGTTGCAACCATCATTATCGTTTTCTAAAGAACTACACTCCCTATAATGGCAATTTATTAATAGTGTTATACTATATGCCCCCTATGGGATCTCTTTCCCTTTCTCAGCCGTAATTCCTTCAGCTCTCTCTCCCACGCTGTATCTTTACCAACAGTATTCCCAGCACACAAACTGAGCTTCAGAGAAACAGGAACACTCAGAAAGCCCTGGACTGACTGTAAAGTCAGTGGCTATGCATAGGCCTCTTCTATTCATTGATTCAACAAGTATTTCCAACTGGGGTCCCACACCGCATGGGTAACAAAGTTGTTTTGTTTTGTTTTTTTAATCACTTCTCTGCTGCAAGGAACTTACGTGTACACGGCTGAGAGCATGGATTTCCCTGCACAGCCCCCTCTGGGCAACACACGCTATCGGCTAAAGTTGCAGATTTCAGTCAGTTCGAGCATCCAGGACCGCGCCTCCTCCTGGCCGGCTCCCGCCGGAGCAGGCTTTTACTCCTGCGACCGAGCACTGACCCCTCTGCCAGGCCGAGCGGTTACTGCTCCCAACTGATGACACCTGCAGTCTGGGTAGCCCGAGATCCGGAAGGTGGCCGCTGAGCCAACCACCGGTGTGGTGCCGGACGGTATTCCAGACCTCTGCCGGACACAAGCTCCCCTTTCCAAAGGCCCCGCCCCTACTGCCGCTGAGAATCGGGCTCTAGCGGCCGCTGAGAGGAGGGGAGGGCGGGGCCTGCGCCCCTCCGCGCCCGTTGCCCTGACGACACGCAAGCCATCCTGGGAACTTCGCCTTTCTGGTCTGGCTTAGGGACTGGGATCCCACAGCGCCGCCTGCAGGCAGGAGGAGCCAAGAATCCCCAGAGGCATCCTGGTAGCGAGGCGCTTTCAGCTAGCTGTTCAGTCGCTAAATGCTAAATGCTCTTTGCGACCCCAGAGACTGCAGCATGCCAAGCTTCCCTGTCCTTCACTATCTTCCGGAGTTTGCTCAAATTCATGTTCATTGAGTCGGTGATGGTATCTAACCATCCCCTCCTCTGCTGCCCCTCCCCCTTTGGCCTTCGATCTTTCCCAGTATCTGAGTCTTTTCCACTGAGTGGCTCTTTGAATCAGGTGACCAAAGTACTGGAGTTTCAGCTTTAGCATCAGTACTTCCAGTGAATATCCAGGGTTGATTTCCTTTAGGATTAACTGGTTTGATCTCCTTGTAGTCCAAGGGACTCTCAAGAGTCTTCTCCAGCACCACGATTCCCAAGCATCAATTCTCTGGCAGGGCTCAGCCTTCTTTATGGTCCAACTCTCACATCCCTACATGACTACTGGAAAAACCATAGCTTTGACTATACAGACCTCTGTTGGTCAAATGATGCCTGCTTTTTAATAACACCATCTAGGTTTGTCATAGTTTTCTAAGGAGCAAGCATCTTCTAATTTCATGGCCTGCAGTCACCACCTACAGTGATTCTGGAGCCCAAGAAAATAAGATTTATCCCCGCTTCCACTTTTCCCCCTTCTGTTTGCCACAAAGTGATGTGAACAGATGTCATGATCTTAGTTTTTTTAATCCTGATGTTCATCCAGTAGGTGTCCATGACTCCCAGGATGTCTTGACTGGGAGTGCTAAAATTTAAACTCTGGCCCTCTTTCTCCTTTGATAATTACACAAGGTTGGACCTAAAATTGATAGGCATATAAATCAGGGAGGTGCATTGTGTCAGGTTGTCCTTTTTCTGCCTCAATTTTTGGTACTCTACTCCTTCTTGTCTGTGAAAACAACTAATCAGCAGTTGACCTCATAGAAGACATAGACATTTTTATTTGAACCAACCTGAGGATTATCACAATGGAGACAGTCCTTCAGAGAGTTCTGAAGACTGGTTCACCCTTCAGAAGTCAAAACACAGTTATACAGCTTTTTGAGACAAAGGGTTACACATCAAAGTACTAGTTGCCAATAGGGTTACTGTGACCCCTTAGAGGACAGAGAAAAGAATATTAACTCTTGAGGTGTTACACTGCCGGTGCCAGGAGGAAACTGGCGAGTAGGCACTCCTGTGTCCTCTAAAGGGGTCTAGTTAGTGTGTAACGCAGGTGCACACTGCACGCTAGAGAGAGGGTAACGGCAGAGGGACACTTTTCTCTTTCGGATATGCTGCATGGCATGTAGAACCTTAGTTCCCTGACCAGGTCACCCTGAGCAGTGGAAGCTCAGAGATCTAACCAATGGATGGCTAGAAGTCCCCAGGGCAGAGAGACAATTTTATGTTTAAAAACTTTCTTGCCCTGTCTTAAAAATAACTATTTCACCACCCTCTTCAGGGCTTCCCAGGTGGCTCAGTGATAAAGAGTTTGCCTGTCAATACAGGAGATGCAGGATCAATCCCCCTGGAGGAGGAAATGGCAACCATCTCCAGTGCTCTTGCCTGCAAAATTCCATGGACAGAGGAGCCTGGTGGGCTACAGTCCATGGGGCCTTAAAGGGTCAGACACGACTTAGTGACTAACCACCACCACCACCACCACCACTACCCGGTTATCTAACTGATTCTCTCAGATGTTTCAGGTATACAATCATACGATGCATTCCATAATGTTAAGTAATAGCTCAGCAGTGATCTTCTTGATTTTAATGGGAAAAAAAGGTTTAAACCATTCTGTCACTTTAATATGATCATTGTTGGGCCAGTCATATTTATTATTCCTTTGTGTGTGGTGTGTGCTTAGTCGCTGTCAGTCTGACTCTTTGGGAACCCATAGACTGTAGCCCGCCAGGTTCCTCTGTCCATGGGGATTCTCCAGGCAAGAGTACTGGAGTGGGTTGTCATGCCCTCCTCCAGGTGATCTTACCAACCCGGGGATCAAACCCAGGTCTCCCACATTGCAGGTGGATTCTTAACTGTCTGAATTACCAGAGAAGCTCAAGAATTCGAGAGTGGGCAGCCTATCCCTTCTCCAAGGGAACTTCCCCACCCAGGGATCAAACCAAGGTCTCCTGCATTGCAGGCAGAGTCTTTTTTTTTTTTTTTGCACGCAGAGTCTTTACCAGCTGAGCTACTCAGGAAGCCCATTCCTTTGTAGAAGACAGAACTTTTCTTTTTTTTGCAAGTCACAGATTCCACCAGATTGTGGTAGCATTGATTTAGAAATTTTGGGTAAGAAAGGAAGACAAGTTTTAGAAACTTGTGCTTAAAATAATACCTTCGTTCCCAGAAATCCCTCAATTCTTTAGACACCACTCTGGATCTTTTTCATTTGTAATGTGGGCAACCTGGAGTACTTAGGTTTAGCTGGGTGGTGCCCTTTTTCTCAACTTCCTCCACAACACTTCCAGTTTCTAATAAGATTCAAACACTCTGGATCTTTTACTGCCTCTGAGATCCTCCAATTCTGTACATATTTAAGATCTACTTAGTTCTGCCAGGTCTTAGTTGTGACACACAGATCTGTGATCTTCACTGTGGCATGCAGGATCTTTAGCTGTGGCATGCGGCCTCTTAGTTGCAGCATGTGGGATCTAGTTCCCTGACCAGGGGTCAAACTGAGGCCCCCTGCATTGCGATTATGGAGTCTTAGCCACTGGACCACCAGGGAAGTCCCAGGTCAAACCAGTTATAACAGGCAGTATGTGAGAACACCAAACTGGAGGCCCTGGCCTTCAGTCTCCCTCAAAGTCTCTACCTTATCACATCCTCCTCCTTCCCTTTCCCCACAGGGACCCCTCCTCCTCTTCTTCCTCCTACTCCCTCATCATGGGCCCTCATCTGCATCAGGGCCCCTGACCCTTCTTTCCTCATGCATTTGAGGCTGGCTGCCCTGTGATCACCACTGACATAACCAT